>NC_141695.1:801067726-801522726 GCF_964263255.1 Lissotriton vulgaris | reverse complement strand
CTAGAGGCAAACACAACAACCTTCTCCTCACCACCATCAACCTGAGAAAGCACTGCCCCAAGGCCACATAAGCTGGCATCAGTTGTCAGGAAAGTTTTCTTTTTTAAGTCAAAGTGACCCAGGGTGGTCATCTTGCCTATTGCTTGCTTGATGACACTGAAAGCTGCAACACACTCTGGTGACCAGGCAAAATGTGTTCCTTTCCTCAAGAGAGTTCAGATGGGTTTGACAGTGGAGGCAAAACCTTGAATAAATTTGGAATAAAACTCGGCGAGGCCAAGGAAAGACCTCACCTGTTCTTTGTCAGTTGGGGCAGGGGCATCAACAATACTTTTTGCCAGATCGAACTTCGTTCGGATGCCTTCACCAGATATGCCGTGTCCCAAATAAGTGACGGAAGATACACTGATCCAGCACTTTAGTCAATTCACAGTTAACCCTTTGTCAGCTAAACCGTGCAGAGCAGTCCTCAAAACACTGTCGTGTTCAGCGTCATCCTTCCCATAAATTAAGATGTCGTCCTGAAAGAACATGATGTTAGAGATGTCTCCCAGAACCATCTTCATGATGCACTGAAAACAGGCAGCTGCTGAGGCTAACCCAAATGGCATCCTGATGAAATGGAAAGCCCCCAGTGGTGTCACAAAGGATGTAAGGTGTTTGGACTCTGGATGGAGGGGTATTTGGTGGTAGGCAGAAGACAAGTCTAATACACTGAAAACCTTGACACCACCAATCATGCTGATCGACTCAGATAGATTAGGAAGTGGTTAGTAATCTACCCATATCCACTTATAAAGATTTCTCAAGTCGACGCACATCCTAATATTCCTTCCTCCATCCTTAGGGGCCCAAACCACTGGGGCCAACCACTTCCGAGGATTCTATTTCCTCAATTATACCTAGGGTCACCAGTCTCTTGAGTTCACTCCTCAGTGGTTCTAACATCATGTTGGGGACCTTCCTGACATTGTGCACCATGGGTAATGCAGCCTGATTTACTACAATGTGGTGCTCAAAGTCCTTAACCAAACCCAAATGTATTTCTTGCATAGCAGTGAGGGTAGTTAGAGGAACTAGTGTTACTCCCACATATGTAACATTTCATCCTAGAAAAGTCTGTGGAAGGCTTGGCCTTGGTTCCACGTACAACTTTGGAGACATTGTCAACGAAGTCTTGAGGTGTCTCCCTTTGAATCGGTTCATTAATGCTACTGGGGGTTGGAGGTAGTCAGGTACTGCCTTATGGGCTTTCATCTCTTTGACCCAGCCAGAGGTGTTTTCCACCCCCCTAAAATGGCTATAGCTTCTTTGAGGGAAGGGTTTCTGGGTAAGAGTTTATCCTGCACCCTAGGAATGTTGGTGCCCCTGACCAGCTGATCACATATCAACGAGACAGTGAGGTCACCAAACTCACAGGTTGTGCTAGTGTCTTTAGAGAAGATATGTAGTTCCCAACCTTCTCATTGGGTTCTTGGATTCTCATGAAAAATGTGTGCCTTTCCAAAACAACATTGATAAGTGCTCCAAACTACATTTCTAACATTTTTATGGACATTTCGAAAACATCATAGGATTCGCCATCACCTTCACTCACAGGAATCACGTCAATGCTCTCATAAATGTTGTGCCCCTCTATTCCGAGGTTATGAAGGGGAATTGCTTTCTTTGGAGCCAAAAACTTTTCACCTCGAATAGCTACCAGGTAGGAATCAAACAGTAGTTTCCACCTCTTCCATGGTAAGAGTGGTTCACCTTTCTCGCAAAGAAACGGAGGAGGTTGGTTCATTGAAGTGGCAGCCATGTTGGCAGTTTCAAGGTTAAAGTTTGTGATGGGGAAATTAATCAGTCAGTAATTAGATTACAATGGCACAAATGAATAAAAAAAATAATTTCCCCATTGAAGATGGAGTGTATAAGAAGTCACAATCTTAGAAAGTGTAGTTAAAGTATGCGGGGACAGTTAATAAATAAAGCACTGAGCAAGGCAGAATCCAAATTTACGTAAAAAGACAGAGGGCTGAGCAAGGCAGAAATCCATACCCAAGTATATTGGCAACCAGCACTCTTGATAAAAATCTTTGGGAATGCAGATAAAAATATGCGGTAGCAGTCAATAAATAAAACGCTGAAGCAGGCAGAAATCCATAGCCCAAGTATATTGGCAACTGGCAGTCAGTCAGCATGTAGCAACACGCAAGGAGAACGTGACAGCAGTTTTGTCGAAAGTTAATCGCCACAACAATAAAACAGTACCAGTACCAGTGTAAATCAGTTCAAAATCCGATGGCCGATGCTAATGAAAGCCGATGTTGGTGAGAAAACGGGCTCTGTAGCAGTGAGCGTTGCTCTATTGCCAAGGACATGATAAACCAAGATGGTGGCACGCCGTGAAGTAACAAGTGTGTCACGTGATGACGATGACACTTAACAGGGCTTGACGTAGTGGAGGCAGTGGTCAGCGAGTGCACATCAGAAGGAACCATTGAAAAGAGGCAAAACTATGAATAATTGCGTAATTCCGGTTATGAAGTCGTAGAAGGTCAGGAGTAACAAGAAAATACTTCGGCATTGACGGAGAAAAAACTGGAGGCGTTGATTTCCCTGGTCAGGTGATTCTACTCGTGGTGAAGAAGGATGCAATTCTGTGAGTTCAGACGAATTGGGAGGTGTTGTATATTGTGTCGGTAGTCCTTTCTTAGTGGTCCTATCTCACCTATCTCCCATAGTACCTAAGAGTGTTCTCTCTAGTATGTGAAGATTCCTGCCTTGGCAGTTGATGGTCTGGTCAGCTGTGAGGTTTTACTGCTCTGCTGTCCTATCTTGTACTAACTTAATAAATCTATCTATAATAACTTGAAAAAGTATCCTGCTGCCTACCTAATCTATTTACAACAGGAGAGTTGGTGGCAGGCTTGTCCCCCGCAAGCTTAACTCGTTGCCAGTTTTAAAAAGAGACACACTGATAAGTTTCAGTAACTTTATTTTCTTCTACTGAAGAGCCAGCAACCCCAGCTGCTGGTCCGCCAGTTCTCCTGGTAGCAACTGTCTCACACGAGATGCTGCCATGGAGATGCATGCAGCTTTTAGAATCATCACAACAGCCTGCCCACTGAAGTCCTGTACTGCTCGCGAGCTGCACACCAACGGGGCAGGACAGTAACCCCAGGCCTGCCCACTGAAGTCCTGTACTGCTTGCGAGCTGCACACCAACGGGGCAGGACAGTAACCCCAGGCCTGCCCACTGCAGCCCTGTACTGCTCGCGCGCAGTGCATCGATGGGGCAGGACAGTAACCCCAGGCCTGCCCACTGCTGCCCTGTACTGCTTGCGAGCTGCACACCAACGGGGCAGGACAGTAACCCCAGGCCTGCCCACTGAAGTCCTGTACTGCTTGCGAGCTGCGCACCAACGGGGCTGGACAGTAACCCCAGGCCTGCCCACTGCAGTCCTGTACTGCTTGCGAGCTGCACACCAACGGGGCAGGACAGTAACCCCAGGCCTGCCCACTGCAGCCCTGTACTGCTTGCACACTGCGCACCAACGGGGCAGGACAGTAACCCCAGGCCTGCCCACTGCAGTCCTGTACTGCTTGCGAGCTGCACATCAACGAGGCAGGACAGTAACCCCAGGCCTGCCCACTGCAGACCTTCACTGCTTGCACGCTGCGCACCAACGGGGCGGGACAGTAACCCCAGGTCTGCCCACTGAAGTCCTGTACTGCTTGGGCGCTGCGCACCAACGGGGCAGGTCCAGGACAGTAACCCAAGGCCTGCCCACTGCAGTCCTGTACTGCTTGTGCCATGTGCACCGAAGGGCGGGATAGTAACCCCAGGCCTGCCCACTGAATTCCTGTACTGCTTGCGTGCTGTGCACCGATGGGGCAGGACAGTAACCCCAGGCCTGCCCACTGAAGTCCTGTACTGCTTGAGAGCTGCACACCAACGGGGCAGGATAGTAACCCCAGGCCTGCCCACTGAAGTCCTGTACTGCTTGCGAGCTGCACACCAACGGGGCAGGACAGCAACCCCAGGCCGGCCCACTGAAGTCCTGTACTGCTTGCGAGCTGCACACCAACGGGGCAGGACAGTAACCCCAGGCCTGCCCACTGAAGTCCTGAACTGCTTGCGAGCTGCACACCAACGGGGCAGGACAGTAACCCCAGGCCTGCCCACTGAAGTCCTGTACTGCTTGCGAGCTGCACATCAACGGGGCAGGACAGTAACCCCAGGTCTGCCCACTGCAGTCCTGTACTGCTTGCGCGCTGCGCACCAACGGGGCTGGTCCAGGACAGTAACCCTAGGCCTGCCCACTGCAGTCCTGTACTACTTGTGCGCTGTGCACCGAAGGGCAGGATAGTAACCCCAGGCCTGACCACTGAATTCCTGTACTGCTTGCGCGCTGTGCACCGATGGGGCAGGACAGTAACCCCAGGCCTGCCCACTGAATTCCTGTACTGCTTGCGAGCTGCACACCAACGGGGCAGGACAGTAACCCCAGGCCTGCCCCCTGCAGCCCTGTACTGCTTGCGCGCTGTGCACCGATGGGGCAGGACAGTAACCACCGGCCTGCTCACTGCTGCCCTGTACTGCTTGCGCGCTGTGCACCGATGGAGCAGGACAGTAACCCCAGGCCTGCCCACTGAAGTCCTATACTGCTTGCGAGCTGCAAACCAACGGCGCAGGACAGTAACCCCAGGCCTGCCCACTGAAGTCCTGTACTGCTTGCGAGCTGCACATCAACGAGGCAGGACAGTAACCCCAGGCCTGCCCCCTGCCGCCCTGTACTGCTTTCGCGCTGTGCACCGATGGGGCAGGACAGTAACCACCGGCCTGCTCACTGCTGCCCTGTACTGCTTGCGCGCTGTGCACCGATGGGGCAGGACAGTAACCCCAGGCCTGCCCACTGCAGCCCTGTACTGCTTGCGCGCTGAGCACCGATGTGGCAGGACAGTAACCCCACGCCTGCCGACTGCAGCCCTGTACTGCTTGCGCGCTGTGCACCGATGGGGCAGGACAGTAACCCCAGGCCTGCCCACTGAAGTCCTGTACTGCTTGTGAGCTGCACACCAACGGGGCAGGACAGTAACCCCAGGCCTGCCCCCTGTAGCCCTGTACTTCTCGCGCGCAGTGCAACGATGGGGCAGGACAGTAACCCCAGGCCTGTCCACTGCAGCCCTGTACTGCTTGCGAGCTGCACACCAACGGGGCTGGACAGTAACCCCAGGCCTGCCCCCTGCAGCCCTGTACTGCTTGCGAGCTGCACATCAACGAGGCAGGACAGTAACCCCAGGCCTGCCCACTGCAGCCCTGTACTGCTTGCACACTGCGCACCAACGGGGCAGGACAGTAACCCCAGGCCTGCCCACTGCAGTCCTGTACTGCTTGCGAGCTGCACATCAACGAGGCAGGACAGTAACCCCAGGCCTGCCCACTGCAGACCTGCACTGCTTGCACGCTGTGCACCAACGGGGCAGGACAGTAACCCCAGGTCTGCCCACTGCAGTCCTGTACTGCTTGCGCGCTGCGCACCAACGAGGCAGGTCCAGGACAGTAACCCTAGGCCTGCCCACTGCAGTCCTGTACTGCTTGTGCGCTGTGCACCGAAGGGCAGGATAGTAACCCCAGGCCTGCCCACTGAATTCTTGTACTGCTTGCGCGCTGTGCACCGATGGGGCAGGACAGTAACCCCAGGCCTGCCCACTGAAGTCCTGTACTGCTTGAGAGCTGCACACCAACGGGGCAGGATAGTAACCCCAGGCCTGCTCACTGAAGTCCTGTACTGCTTGCGAGCTGCACACCAATGGGGCAGGACAGTAACCCCAGGCCTGCCCACTGAAGTCCTGTACTGCTTGCGAGCTGCACACCAAGGGGGCAGGATAGTAACCCCAGGCCTGCCCACTGAAGTCCTGTACTGCTTGCGAGCTGCACATCGAGGCAGGACAGTAACCCCAGGCCTGCCCACTGTAGACCTGTACTGCTTGCACGCTGCGCACCAACGGGGCAGGACAGTAACCCCAGGTCTGCCCACTGCAGTCCTGTACTGCTTGCGCGCTGCGCACCAACGGGGCTGGTCCAGGACAGTAACCCTAGGCCTGCCCACTGCAGTCCTGTACTGCTTGCGCGCTGTGCACCGATGGGGCAGGACAGTAACCCCAGGCCTGCCCACTGAAGTCCTGTACTGCTTGCGAGCTGCACACCAACGGGGCAGGACAGTAACCCCAGGCCTGCCCACTGAATTCCTGTTCTGCTTGCGAGCTGCACACCAACGGGGCAGGACAGTAACCCCAGGCCTGCCCCCTGCAGCCCTGTACTGCTTGCGCGCTGTGCACCGATGGGGCAGGACAGTAACCCCAGGCCTGCCCACTGCAGCCCTGTACTGCTTGCGCGCTGTGCACCGATGGGGCAGGACAGTAACCACCGGCCTGCTCACTGTTGCCCTGTACTGCTTGCGCGCTGTGCATCGATGGGGCAGGACAGTAACCCCAGGCCTGCCCACTGCAGCCCTGTACTGCTTGCGCGCTGTGCACCGATGGGGCAGGACAGTAACCCCAGGCCTGCCCACTGCAGCCCTGTACTGCTTGCGCGCTGTGCATCGATGGGGCAGGTCAGTAACCCCAGGCCTGCCCACTGCAGTCCTGTACTGCTTGCGCGCTGTGCACCGATGGGGCAGGACAGTAACCCCAGGCCTGCCCACTGAAGTCATGTACTGCTTGCGAGCTGCACATCAACGAGGCAGGACAGTAACCCCAGGCCTGCCCACTGCAGCCCTGTACTGCTTGCGCGCTGTGTACCGATGGGGCAGGACAGTAACCCCAGGCCTGCCCCCTGCAGCCCTGTACTGCTTGCGCGCTGTGCACCGATGGGGCAGGACAGTAACCACCGGCCTGCTCACTGTTGCCCTGTACTGCTTGCGCGCTGTGCATCGATGGGGCAGGACAGTAACCCCAGGCCTGCCCACTGCAGCCCTGTACTCCTTGCGCGCTGTGCACCGATGGGGCAGGACAGTAACCACCGGCCTGCTCACTGTTGCCCTGTACTGCTTGCGCGCTGTGCATCGATGGGGCAGGACAGTAACCCCAGGCCTGCCCACTGCAGCCCTGTACTGCTTGCGCGCTGTGCACCGATGGGGCAGGACAGTAACCCCAGGCCTGCCCACTGCAGCCCTGTACTACTTGCGCGCTGTGCACCAATGGGGCAGGACAGTAACCCCAGGCCTGCCCACTGCAGTCCTGTACTGCTTGTGAGCTGCACACCAACGGGGCAGGACAGTAACCCCAGGCCTGCCCCCTGCAGCCCTGTACTGCTCGCGCGCAGTGCATCGATGGGGCAGGACAGTAACCCCAGGCCTGCCCCCTGCAGCCCTGTACTGCTTGTGCGCTGTGCACCGATGGGGCAGGACAGTAACCCCAGGCCTGCCCACTGCAGCCCTGTACTGCTTGCACGCTGCGCACCAACGGGGCAGGACAGTAACCCCAGGCCTGCCCCCTGCAGCCCTGTACTGCTTGCGAGCTGCACACCAACGGGGCAGGACAGTAACCCCAGGCCTGCCCACTGCAGACCTGTATTGCTTGCACGCTGCGCACCAACGGGGCAGGACAGTAACCCCAGGCCTGCCCACTGCAGTCCTTTACTGCTTGCGCGCTGCACACCAACGGGGCAGGTCCAGGACAGTAACCCTAGGCCTGCCCACTGCAGTCCTGTACTGCTTGTGCGCTGTGCACCGAAGGGCAGGATAGTAACCCCAGGCCTGCCCACTGAATTCCTGTACTGCTTGCGCGCTGTGCACCGATGGGGCAGGACAGTAACCCCAGGCCTGCCCACTGAAGTCCTGTACTGCTTGAGAGCTGCACACCAACGTGGCAGGATAGTAACCCCAGGCCTGCCCACTGAAGTCCTGTACTGCTTGCGAGCTGCACACCAACGGGGCAGGACAGTAACCCCAGGCCTGCACACTGAAGTCCTGTACTGCTTGCGAGCTGCACACCAACGGGGCAGGACAGTAACCCCAGGCCTGCCCACTGAAGTCCTGTACTGCTTGCGAGCTGCACACCAACGGGGCTGGACAGTAACTCCAGGCCTGCCCCCTGCAGCCCTGTACTGCTTTCACGCTGTGCACCGATGGGGCAGGACAGTAACCACCGGCCTGCTCACTGCTACCCTGTACTGCTTGCGCGCTGTGCACCGATGGGGCAGGACAGTAACCCCAGGCCTGCCCACTGAAGTCATGTACTGCTTGCGAGCTGCACACCAACGGGGCTGGACAGTAACCCCAGGCCTGCCCACTGCAGCCCTGTACTGCTTGCACACTGCGCACCAACGGGGCAGGACAGTAAACCCAGGCCTGCCCACTGCAGCCCTGTACTGCCTGCGCGCTGTGCACCGATGGGGCAGGACAGTAATCCCAGGCCTGCCCACTGAAGTCATGTACTGCTTGCGAGCTGCACACCAACGGGGCAGGACAGTAACCCCAGGCCTGCCCACTGCAGCCCTGTACTGCTTGCACACTGCGCACCAACGGGGCAGGACAGTAACCCCAGGCCTGCCCACTGCAGTCCTGTACTGCTTGCGAGCTGCACACCAACGGGGAGGACAGTAACCCCAGGCCTGCCCACTGCAGCCCTGTACTGCTTGCGCGCTGTGCACCGATGGGGCAGGACAGTAACCCCAGGCCTGCCCACTGCAGCACTGTACTGCTTGCGCGCTGTGCACCGATGGGGCAGGACAGTAACCCCAGGCCTGCCCACTGCAGACCTGTACTGCTTGCGAGTTGCACACCAACGGGGAGGACAGTAACCCCAGGCCTGCCCACTGCAGCCCTGTACTGCTTGTGAGCTGCACACCAACGGGGAGGACAGTAACCCCAGGCCTGCCCACTGCAGCCCTGTTGAGGTTCCGTGACAATTGTAAGTGGTGTTTTCGACTCGCGCGAATATGGTCGAGTCTGGTATCTATGAACCGCAAATGACGAGTTTAGTAAGTGTGCGCAGTTTCGCTGTGCTAACTTAAACCGTTCGTTTGTTATGTGGGTTTTTCATCTGTACCCGCGGGTTCCATCTTAGATACGGCATCCATTTTGTCTCTTGCCCTCAAGTAGCCAGCGAACGGACGCTGTCCGCTTCGCAACCCTGGGACTCCCAAGATATTTGCGGAAGACACATGTTCCCTGTAAGTGTCTTTATGATGAGGGGGATGATACTGTAAGGCAGATGGCCCCGCTCGAGGCTCATCTTGTCGTGCCGGTTTATTGTTTCAGCCGTGCATCTCATTAGGCACGTCCCTTTGATGCCTGTATCTCGTGTTTCCTGATACCTCCCCTTTTACACCCTTTCCGATCTCCCCACTGTCTCCATCTTCCTCTGCACCTGTTTTTGTTCCTATTTCGATCTGTTTTACTGCCGATTGGAATGCCCTAATGTTGGGAAGATGGGTTTTTACAGTTGGGAACCGCCAAATGTTTCCGCACTTATGTCCCGGACCTTGTGTGTATCGAAATGACCAAAGCGACCCCTCTGGGGGATAATTGTGGGAATCGGGTTGTAAACCTTTGTGTATCATGTTGTCCTATGGGTAAATTCTGTATAAAAGGAGCGATCCACAGAACCAATTTGAAGCAGTCTCCCCAAGTTGCACGTGTTGTACTTGTTGTGACTTCTGTGTTCCCTGCAGTAAATAAACCTTGAATCTTTGACGCCGAAGGAATTGTCCCGTGTCTCTGTCATTCGTATGCCGGAACAGGTAACCCACGAAGGTTTCAGGTGTTGTCCCCTGGCACCGCTGGGTCTTAAAGAACCCAGTCCTTCAGTTGGCGCCCAACGTGGGGCTGCATCAGTGGTACCGGTCCAAGCCCGACGATCGTGAGGAACTTCGTGTGAAATCTCCGAGGGAAGGTGCACTCCGCTTCATCGATCCTGTTGTCGAAATAAGTGGCCCGAAGACTTTTCTGCGAAGATTCCCGCCTCCTGACGGCTGCGACGGACTGCTGCCCTGACTGTAGACCTGTTTTGGCGCCTGGCGTAGACCTTGGTATAGCGAGACGATTGACGGGCCTTCCTGGTGACGCCATCGATCTTTGAGTTAAGTATTTGTGGGTCGCTCCCAGAGTCCTTGGTTGTTGACACTTTAACGAGTGTTTTTGTTGTTGACGCTGTGTGAGTGTTTTTGTCGGTGACACTTTGCTAGCGTACTTTGTTGTGTTATTTGACGACTGCAGCCGCCAAAAACCGAGGGTTTTTGCTCTTTGCTGGGACTTGGTAAATCCCGTAACCCTTGAAGTTTGTGAAACTCGGCTAGTGTGCAAGATGCCTGGTCGTAGTACTTTGTTTAGTTGTTTCAGACCTTGTGGTGCGGATTCCCGACTGGAGGACTCGTGTCCGAAACCTCCGGTTGGAACTCCGACTTATGAACTGTACAGTAAACATGGGCTAGGCCCGATTACCTTTAATGATTATTGGATTCGCTACACAAAGAAGGATGGTGTCCTTAGTTGGCCACCTCATGGTAGCTTTGAGACCCCGATTCTAGATAACCTAGAGGCTAAATTGTTCGAGAAAAAGTCAAGGCCGGCCATGTTTGATGCCTTTCGGTTGTGGCGTAAAGAAGCCCGACAGAAAGAAATCAGACAGACTAAACGAAACCAGAGAGATAATGTTGCTACTATCGTGAAGAAAGCAGAGCAGTTTCAGCATGATAAGGAGGTCAAGGAAAAGGAAGTGTTTGATAGATTGCAGCGTATGACCATAGATAAATGTTATCCTACTTTGCCTACGGAGTCGGAAAGGAAGGAAGAAGCAGTTGAGGATCCTTTAATGTCCTATCTTATGAAATCGCCACCTCCGTATGTGCAGGGTGTCGCAGCTCCTGTGATTCCCCCTGTACCTGTTCCTGTACCTATTCTTCCTTTGCCTGTTCCTCAACCTGCACCCGTTCTTCCGACTGTTCCTGCTCTTTTGCCTGTTGCTGTCCCTACTGCTCCTCCGCTTCCACACACTCCTGCTCCCGCTACTGCTCCTGCTCTGTTAACCCCTGCTGTTGCTTCTGTTTCTACTCCTTCACTTGTTAGTCCTGTGTCTTATACTTCTCCCTCTACTCGTAGTCGTAATTCTCCTCTTGCGGCTAGTTTCTTTCATTCGCTCGGACCTGTTCTTGGGTCCGCTGGTTCAGATGGTCCTCAGAGACGTAGTCAGCTTCCTGGTAACAGGGAACGCGCTTCACTATACAATATGGCGATGGGTTGGATGACGCATCCACTTAGAAATCCACCGCGTATTGTACTCGATACATTTTGTCAATTCAATATACCTACACAAAGATATGTGTTTGAAGAAATGTGCAAGGTACTGCGTGATCAGATCTCAGCTGATGCGCCTGACGAGGTGTTGACCGCTTTGTCTGATCTACAGCTTCAGTTCTCGACTGGACTGATAGTGGATTCCAACGTTCGACGTGCTGTTGAACGGTTGCTATCTTTCCATCCCACTCCTATACCTCAAGCTCTGTTTGTTGAGGATGTTGAGAGGCAGTTAGATGTTTCCGGTCAGTTCCCCATGCGAGAAGTTCCACCCGTGTGGATGCCAGGTGATGCTGCTCAAATTCCACCTATCCTGCCGCATTTTCAGAGAGTATGGATACATCTCCCATGGAAACGCTCAGAAGTGTTACAGGTGAAGCAATCTTTGCCTGACCCTTGCAAGAATCCTGCTGGTTATTATAAAGAATTATCGCAGCTTGTAGACGCCACGATAATGAATCTTGCCGATATCGACATGCTGTTTGGCAATGTTGTGCCGCAACCGGTATGGGCTAAGATTCGGCATGAAGATCATGCGAACGAATTAGGGGGCGATTGGGCTGCCCTTACTGCGGCCGATACGCGACAAGTTGGTGGGGCTAAGCCTGAACAACTCATTACTGACCTCCCTCAAAGAATAATAACGTTAATGAAAACTCTTATGCCAGCTATGAGGGTCAATTGGGACAAATTGTCAGCTTGTAAACAGAAAAAGGACGAGAGTGTCTCCGACTTCTTTACGAGGTTTGAGGAGGCATTCATTGATCATAGTGGTCAGGATATGAGCACTGAGGGTGGTCAAAGGTTGTTCGTGGATAAATTTGTTTCGAACTTATTGCCCGATTTGAGCAATAAATTAAAGAATTCAGAAAGTGCGTGGGCCGTTTCTACCTCGGCTCAAATATTGGCTACGGCACAATACTATGAGAATAGAGAGAAAGAAGAAAACGACCGTGCTGATAAAAAGACGAAAGAGCTTAAAACGAAAGTGTTGCTTCAACAAGCGTATCCTCCACGTTCGAATCAGAATGCTTCGCAACAAAATAGATTGCAGCCGCAATCGAACCGATCACAATCTCGCAATGACTCCTCTTCCCAAAGATCCTCGTTAGGGTACAATCAATGTGCTTATTGTAGACAGGAGGGACATATCAAATTCAATTGTCCTGTTCTAAACGAACGTAATAGTGGTAATTCATCTAGAGGAGGTCGTGGTGGTTCGCAGCAGGCTCCACGTGGTAGAGGTCGTGGTGCTCAGAATGATCGTTCAGATAACTCATCAAATTCCGATAATTGTTTTGATCAACGTGGATCATCGCAAGGACGATCTGCGCAATACAATGTAGACGATTATTACGTCGATCAGGGAACTGACGACAGTAATTACTAGGACAGCCGAAGACAAGGAGAGGGAGTAGTATCAGTTCCGGTTGATCAGAGAGGGCCTTACGTCGCAGTTGCTACATCGGGCGTCGTTGAGCCTTTTCTGTTGGACACTGGTGCAGCGAAAAGTTCCATAAAGCATTCGAAACTCCCTGGCGCACCTTTGTCTGGCTTAACAAATGTTTCCGTTGGATTCTCTGGCGCCCCCGTTAGCAATCCAGTTTCGCGCCCTTTGCCCCTTACAATTGGGCCTTGTGAACTAGAAGCTCCGTTGATTTTGACCACGGGTTGTGGTGAAAATCTTTTGGGTCTGGATTTGCTTAAACGTTTGTATGCAACTTTGTATTGTTCTCCTGCGGGTGTAAAGCTTACGTTGGGAGAGAGGGTTGTCTCTCCTATGTACTTGTCTCTCGATAAGCTTCCATCGGAATTGAGTTCTCTTCCTGCATCTTTGTGGGCAACAGGTCCCAATGATGTGGGCCTGCTTGACATCTCCCCTTATGTTGTCCAGTTGAAATCAAATGTGCGATTGCCACGTATTCCCCAGTATCGTATCTCTCTTGATGGTGAACGAGCATTGTTAGCGATCATCTATGATTTGATCGAGAAAGACGTTATTGAGGAAACACGGGGAAACGTGTGCAACAGCCCTGTACTGCCCATTCTAAAACGTACTGATCCTTCGAAACCACCTGTTTATCGTCTTGTTATCGATTTACGGGAGGTAAATAAAATTGTGATTCCTCAATTCCCCGTTGTGCCTGACATCACGGCACTACTGACTCTGATTCCAGCTTCTGCATCATGGTTTTCGGTGATTGATTTGAAGAATGCGTTCTTCAGCATCCCGATTGCAGAGGAGAGCAGAGACCTTTTCGGTTTCTCTCTTGGTGGACGCAGCTTCCGGTTTAAACGCGCTCCTCAGGGCTACTGTGAAAGTCCATCGATTTACAGTCAAGCCTTGAAGGGTCAACTGGATGCATTTAAGTTGCCGGCTGGTGCGGCCTTAATCCAGTACGTCGATGATCTATTGGTGGCTGCAGATACTCAGGACATTTGCAAAATTGCTACGGTGTCGCTGCTGCAGCATCTCTGCGAATTAAATCACAAGGTGTCACCTTCTAAACTCCAATATTGTTGTCAAGAAGTAACCTATCTAGGTCACTTATTGTCAAAGGAGGGAAGACGGTTGACCCCAGAGAGAATTGCAGCAATTGCGCGAATGGCTGTGCCAACAACCCAAAGAGATGTGCGTGCCTTTTTAGGTATTACGTCGTACTGCAGGCAATGGATTCCTAATTTTTCATTGCTAGCGAAACCATTAGTGGCTCTTACGTGCAAGGATGTTTCAACTCCTTTACCATGGACGGAAGAATGTCAGAAAAGTTTTTCTGAATTACGTGATTCATTGTGTTCGGCCCCTGTGTTAGGTACTCCTGACTATAGCAAGCCGTTTACATTATATGTTCACGAGAGGGAAGGTTGTGCGTTGAGTGTCTTAACGCAACCTTTTGGTGGTAAGCAACGTCCATGTGCATATTTTTCCTCGACCTTGGACCCGGTAGCTAGAGCATTGCCGAGTTGTTTACGAGCAACGGCGGCAGCTGCGGTCTCCATCCGACAATCAGCAGGATTGGTCATGGATAATATGCTTACGGTGATGGTTCCGCATGCAGTCGATACTCTTTTGAATCGTACGAAAACTCAGCACTTGACGAGTGCGAGGTTGTCTGGGTACGAGTTGACGCTGTTGGCAAGCCACATTCAAATAAAACGTTGTAATGTTCTGAACCCGGCAACTTTGTTACCAATTAGCTCAGAGTCAGATGAAATAACAGAACACGACTGTTATTTGAGGACAGAGGAGGAAACAAAAGGTCGAGTGGACCTTAAAAACACCCCATTGGAAGACCCAGATGGAACACTGTATGTGGATGGTTCATGTTTTAAGTTGCCGAATGGCGATGTGACTACTGCTTATGCTGTTGTAACATTGAATACTGTTGTTGAGACTGCGAGATTAAATCAGAATTCTGCCCAAGCCGCAGAGCTGATCGCTCTCACTAGAGCGTGTGTGTTAGCGGAAGGGAAACGTGTGAATGTGTTTACCGACAGCCAATATGCCTTTGGCGTCGCACATAGTTTTGGACGGTTGTGGAGAGAGAGAGGTTTTCTAACATCGCATGGTACGAAGATTCAGCATGGCCAGCTTGTGAATGATCTTTTGGATGCACTTACGTTGCCTAAGCAAGTGGCGATTGTTAAATGTAGTGCGCATCGTAAGGTGACGGATGATGTTGGTCGTGGTAATGCGTTTGCGGATGAGACTGCTAAGGAGACTGCCCGGAACCTTAGCACTCGAATGTATGTGACGAGTTCGGTTAGGTGGCCTACAGAATCGAGTATGTGTGAGGACACTATCGAGAGTGTGAAAGCAATTCAGAATGAGGCCACCGAGACTGAAAAGATGAAGTGGAAAGAAAGTACGGGAAAGTTGGATGCGAATGGTTGTTGGATTGACTTATCGGATCAGAAAAGATGGATGTTGCCTGATGCGTATGTGCTGGCTGTTGTGACTATGGCGCATGGGTTAGCACATATTAGCGCGAAAGGTATTTGTAAATTGCTGTCTCCTGTGTGGAAGAATGATGGTATTACGAAATGTGCTGAACGCTTGGTTAAGAATTGTATGGTGTGTATGTTGTACAATCCTGGTAAGGGAACCCCAACTCCTCCTGGTAGTTTTGCTCCCCCTTCATGTCCCTTTGAGGTGATCCAGTTGGACTTCATCCATATGGAGCGATGCAATAACCTGAAATACGTTTTAGTTGTGGTTTGCGCATTCTCCCGATGGATCGAGGCCTACCCTCTCAAAGACAATACTGCTTTGTCCACTGCGAAAATCCTACTGAAGGAATACTTTCCTCGGTATGGAATGCCTAGAATTGTGTGGTCAGATAACGGAAGTGAGTTTGTGGGGAGTGTGATGAAGAGTGTGTGTAAGGGCCTTGGAATTAATCAGAAATTCCATAGTGCCAATCATCCCCAGTCAGCTGGTTTGGTTGAAGGGTACAATGGCACCCTTAAACTAAAACTAGCAAAGATTCAGGCTACGACTGGTCTCTCGTGGCCTGACGCTTTACCCTTAGCATTACTGTCAACAAGGGCAACTGTACACTCCCGAGTAGGGCTCAGTCCCTATGAAATAGTGTTCGGTCGTCCTGCCAATGTTTGGGGGGTCCCTAGACCGGGTGCTTTTTGTGATCTTGAGTATCCAATGTTGATCGATTATCTTCATGACTTGACTGCTAAACTGAGGTTAATTCACCAACAGGTTCACGAAGCATTGCCGACGCAGACGGAGGGTCCAGGCCACCAGCTCCAGCCCGGAGATTGGGTGGTAACGCGAAACTTTTCGCGCAAGAACAATTTGGATCCCAGGTTCACTGGACCCTACCAGGTCCTCCTTGCCACGAGAACTGCAGTTCGCCTTGAGGGGCGGAAGAATTGGGTGCATGCCACCCATACCAAGAAAGTCCCTATCCCGTTGCCAGCAGACTCGTGGGTGAGGAAAGGCATTGCATCAACTGAAACCGAAGGATTGCCGGCGTTTGTACCTTTCAGCGACGCACAACCTGTCGGAGAATCCTCAGTGCAGCAGAAAGACACTGTTGAACATTTGTCAGCAAAAGACTCAAGACCAGAACAGTCAGCTGATCAACAGGACGTTGTCCCTTCAACGGATCCTTTGTTTGACGAACAGACACGTCCTGGGAAAACCCGATACTTTTTGCGATCTAGTACCAGAGACTAATAAAGATCCTGTTCTGTTCCTTGACAATTGCATTATCCCGTTTTCCACGATCAGTTTGAACACTCATATCATTGTGATTATTTTTGTATATATTCATTGAGCTTCGTTCTTTATACTTTTTGCTTCCACAGCTGAGAAACGTTGTTTTCGCATATATATATTTGTGAAATAAAGACCGTAGGGCCGCGCGCGTACTTCCTTCTGGTTAGTAGGTCTTGACACTAGGTTAAAGACCGTCGGTTCCTGGGAACTCCTGGGGATTGACTACTGCTACACAGAACGAAGTGCATCAAGAAACGTTGCGGACGGTCGTAGGGAATGGCATTTTCGAAGCTGACGGACTTGGAAGGAGCTCAAGCACAAAGATTCAAGCTGCAGCGACTCAGTCGTACCAAATGTTTTATGTTCCAAATATTCGTATTGTTTGTGACTGTTTCTGCATTATTGGCGGGTGGGGTGTATTACACGATGTTTTACTTCTTACCTTCTGCTACACCTACTCCTACCCCTGACCCTAAACTTACCTCCACTGCATCTCCTCATTCTTTTCATATCTTACCTGAACACGAGCAGGCTAGACGTGCAGAATTCCGCAACAATTCCTTTATTCAGCTCCTTCATCAGCATCAGTTAGTGGTTAACACTACTAATTGTTGGGTGTGTGGGTTGATGCCACATACTACGGATAAGGGAATTCCATATCTGGTGTTACCGTATAGTTCCCAAGGGTCTGCTCGAGCATTCCAAACAATGTTTCGAAGCGCACTGGGTTTCCACCCCATTCGAGAACCACGTTCCCCCTACTCTGGTCCTACCTCGTACCAAAAACCTTTGTCTATAGCAATAGAGGATTTAGATAGCGATATCTATGATCCCTCGCTTATCCCTGAAGAAGAGGTACAAGCCTATAGGGTCCTAAGTAGAGGCGAATATAGTGTGTTCACTAGTGAAAAACAGCTTAAAAGCTCGCCTCCGATATGGGTCGTACCCCACATTGGTAATTTTTGTCTAATAGGTCGTGGCCGTAGATCGAAAGCCCGACTTGGAGAGAGTGCTTGCACTGAAAATTACATTCTGCCGATGGTCTCGTCCCCTGTGTTTTTGGCTGCCAAGGGTACATACTTTATCTGTCATGATCGTGCGTATGCATGGTTGCCCTCAGACTTCATGGGCTCATGTTTTATCGCAAACTTGTTGCCTCCGACGTTTACTGTAGATGCAGATTATCACAAAACTAGAGTTGTGAGAGGCGTAATTAGCGAAGAGGATACTGCCGGTCAAGAGGCAGGAGACTTTTTCAAGGGTTTCCTCCCGTTTTGGGGACCTATGGTTAATAGTAGGAACCTAAGACAGTTGACTCGAGTGGTAGAATCGACAGCTAATATTACTGCCAGTGCCCTTGGTAATATCACCACTGAACTTCAGGCGGATAGACTTATGACGTTACAAAACCGTATGGTTTTAGACGTGATCTTAGCAGATCGAGGTGGGGTATGTAAGGTGATCCATTCGAGCTGCTGTATTTTCATTCCTGATAACGCTCCGACTGTCTATCAAGCCATCTCGAAGTTGCATAAGATCTCCGAATCCATACACGTGGATGTAGGGGATTGGACGCTACTTGGATGGTTTTGGGGCCTGATGTCGACTTGGGGTTGGAAGATTCTGATGATCATCGGAGTCGTTGTGGCGTTCCTGTTCACGTGTTGCCTTTGTGTGCAGTGCGGTCCTGCCTTATGTGGCCTCTGTGCTACAACGTGTATGAGACAGCCACCTGTTACCAAGGGGACTCAGTTGGACAGAGCTATGCTACAACAACATCTCGATGGTCTAATGAATATTGAGTATGACTCCGACTAGTGCTTGCCTACATGAGGGCAAAAGGAGCGTCTGAGGTTCCGTGACAATTGTAAGTGGTGTTTTCGACTCGCGCGAATATGGTCGAGTCTGGTATCTATGAACCGCAAATGACGAGTTTAGTAAGTGTGCGTAGTTTCGCTGTGCTAACTTAAACCGTTCGTTTGTTATGTGGGTTTTTCATCTGTACCCGCGGGTTCCATCTTAGATACGGCATCCATTTTGTCTCTTGCCCTCAAGTAGCCAGCGAACGGACGCTGTCCGCTTCGCAACCCTGGGACTCCCAAGATATTTGCGGAAGACACATGTTCTTTGTAAGTGTCTTTATGATGAGGGGGATGATACTGTAAGGCAGATGGCCCCGCTCGAGGCTCATCTTGCCGTGCCGGTTTATTGTCTCAGCCGTGCATCTCATTAGGCACGTCCCTTTGATGCCTGTATCTTGTGTTTCCCGATACCTCCCCTTTTACACCCTTTCCGATCTCCCCACTGTCTCCATCTTCCTCTGCACCTGTTTTTGTTCCTATTTCGATCTGTTTTACTGCCGATTGGAATGCCCTAATGTTGGGAAGATGGGTTTTTCCAGTTGGGAACCGCCAAATGTTTCCGCACTTATGTCCCGGACCTTGTGTGTATCGAAATGACCAAAGCGACCCCTCTGGGGGATAATTGTGGGAATCGGGTTGTAAACCTTTGTGTATCATGTTGTCCTATGGGTAAATTCTGTATAAAAGGAGCGATCCACAGAACCAATTTGAAGCAGTCTCCCCAAGTTGCACGTGTTGTACTTGTCGTGACTTCTGTGTTCCCTGCAGTAAATAAACCTTGAATCTTTGACGCCGAAGGAAGTGTCCCGTGTCTCTGTCATTCGTACGCCGGAACAGGTAACCCACGAAGGTTTCAGGTGTTGTCCCCTGGCACCGCTGGGTCTTAAAGAACCCAGTCCTTCACTGTACTGCTTGTGAGCTGCACACCAACGGGGAGGACAGTAACCCCAGGCCTGCCCACTGCAGCCCTGTACTGCTTGCGCGCTGCGCACCGATGGGGCAGGTCAGTAACCCCAGGCCTGCCCACTGCAGTCCTGTACTGCTTGCGCGCTGTGCAACGATGGGGCAGGACAGTAACCCCAGGCCTGCCCACTGAAGTCATGTACTGCTTGCGAGCTGCACATCAACGAGGCAGGACAGTAACCCCAGGCCTGCCCAGTGCAGCCCTGTACTGCTTGCGCGCTGTGCACCGATGGGGCAGGACAGTAACCCCAGGCCTGCCCACTGCAGCCCTGTACTGCTTGCGCGCTGTGCACCGATGGGGCAGGACAGTAACCCCAGGCCTGCCCACTGCAGCCCTGTACTGCTTGCGCGCTGTGCACCGATGGGGCAGGACAGTAACCCCAGGCCTGCCCACTGCAGCCCTGTACTGCTTGCGAGCTGCGCACCGATGGGGCGGGACAGTAACCCCAGGCCTGCCCACTGCAGCCCTGTACTGCTTGCGCGCTGTGCACCGATGGGGCAGGACAGTAACCCCAGGCCTGCCCACTGCAGACCTGTACTGCTTGCACGCTGCGCACCAACGGGGCAGGACAGTAACCCCAGGCCTGCCCCCCGCAGCCCTCTACTGCTTGCGCGCTGTGCACCGACGGGACAGGACAGTGACCCCAGGCCTGCCCACCGCAGCCCTGTACTGCTTGCGAGCTGCATACCAACGGGCCGGACAGTAACCCCAGGCCTGCCCGCTGCAGACCTGTACTGCTTGCACGCTGCGCACCAACGGGGCAGGACAGTAACCCCAGGCCTGCCCCCGCAGCCCTGTACTGCTTGCGCGCTGTGCACCGACGGGACAGGACAGTGACCCCAGGCCTGCCCACCGCAGCCCTGTACTGCTTGCGAGCTGCATACCAACGGGGCCGGACAGTAACCCCAGGCCTGCCCACTGCAGACCTGTACTGCTTGCACGCTGCGCACCAACGGGGCAGGACAGTAACCCCAGGCCTGCCCCCCGCAGCCCTGTACTGCTTGCGCGCTGTGCACCGACGGGGCAGGACAGTGACCCCAGGCCTGCCCACCGCAGCCCTATACTGCTTGCTCGCTGCGCACCGATGGGGCAGGACAGTAACCCCAGGCCTGCCCACTGCAGCCCTGTACTGCTTGCGCGCTGTGCACCGATGGGGAAGGACAGTGACCCCAGGCCTGCCCACCGCAGCCCTGTACTGCTTGCGCGCTGTGCACCAACGGGGCAGAACAGTAACCCCAGGCCTGCCCACTGCAGCCCTGTACTGCTTGCGCGCTGTGCACCGATGGGGCAGGACAGTGACCCCAGGCCTGCCCACTGCAGCCATGTACTGCTTGCGCGCTGTGCACCGATGGGGCAGGACAGTGACCCCAGGCCTGCCCACTGCAGTCCTGTACTGCTTGCGCTCTGTGCACCAATGGGGCAGGACAGTAACCCCAGGCCTGCCCACTGCAGTCCTGTACTGCTTGCGCGCTGTGCACCGATGGGGCTGGACAGTAACGCCAGGCCTGCCCACTGCAGCCCTGTACTGCTTGCGCGCTGTGCACCGATGGGGCAGGACAGTAACCCTAGACCTGCCAACTGCAGTCCTGTACTGCTTGCACGCTGTGCACCGATGGGGCTGGACAGAAACGCCAGACCTGCCCACTGCAGCCCTGTACTGTTTGCGTGCTGTTCACCGATGGGGCGGGACAGTAACCCCAGGCCTGCCCCCTGCAGCCCTGTACTGCTTGCGCGCTGTGCACCGATGGGGCAGGACAGTAACCCCAGGCCTGCCCCCTGCAGCCCTGTACTGCTTGCGCGCTGCGCACCGATGGGGCAGGACAGTAACCCCAGGCCTGCCCACTGCAGCCCTGTACTGCTTGCGCGCTGTGTACCGATGGGGCAGGACAGTAACCCCAGGCCTGCACACTGCAGCCCTGTACTGCTTGCGCGCTGCGCACCAGCTCCTGTCCTCAGATTGCAGCGTGTGTTTTGAGTAAGGGTGCCTCGCGCTGGGGATACAGGGTTCCATGCTTTTCTATTTTTCTGGCAAGGAGTCCGCGCATTTTCATTTTCACCGACAGATCATGTTAAATTGAAATGTCATCTCAGGTGTTCTCAGCCTGGAGATTGAAGCAAGTCTATTTAAAAAAAAAGGAAAAATGACCCGGGCCATGTAATTTATGCAGAGACGCTGCTTATTTGATTTGGTGTTTCTCTGACAGAGCCATGAAGCTGTGCGTTAGCGCGGGTCATAGCACTGCATCAGGTTTGCTTCGTGAAACACTGCGTGTGTGGTACACGCGCACCGATCAGCCTGTTCTGTTCTCTGCCAAATGCATGCATTACCTCCTCGTCAGCCCTCCCCGTCCCAGTCCTAACTACATGAGCATAGCTCCTCCCACCAGAAACTCCCAAGCAACTTGAAACCCATCCCTTCCCTCCAGGCCACACCCATACCCTGAGGCATATAACCCCAAGACCTGCCAATCAACAACCTGTTTGTTTTTTCTGCGGAATCACTTCCGAGCGGACTTCGTCGAGGGGGGCACTGGAATTGGCCTCCTGTCTGGTAAGTGTGAGACGGGATGTTAAGCGCCCGTTTTTAACCCCTATTGTGCCCGTTTTTATTTTACCTTGTGGGCATTTGCTTTGAGTCCCTGCTGTAGCGGGACCGTGGGGTTGGGGGTCCGGATGGCAGTGGGGCCTTGCTGGAGGTTGCCGGTGGTCCCTTGTCCCTTGTCATTTCCCCCTCTGTCTCTGGAGTGTCTGGTCCGCCTGAGACTGGCGGGTTGGCTGTTGAGAGGATGTACCTTGTGGCGTTGGGGTGTTCTCCTTCTGTGGCGGAATTTATTCAGAGGTCCAGGCGCCCTTCGACTCTCAAATCCTATGCCCGGCATTGGGTTTCTTTTCAGTCTTGGTGTACGGCGCGTGGGTGGTCTGCATTGGAGGTGGATCCGGTACTGGTCTTGGACTTTTTGAAGGATGGCTTTGACTTGGGTCTGGCTGTGTCCTCCCTGAGGGCTCAGTGGGCTGCTGTTCGGGCCTTTCGGGGTTCGGTCTGTGACCCGGTGGTTCCCCTGGTGTCCCGTTTGTTGCGGAGTTGCTTCCTTCAGAAGCCTGTCATTCGGTCCTTTGCTGCTAGTTGGGATCTGCCTCTGGTTTTGGGGGCTTTGCAGGGGGCTCCCTTTGAGCCTCTACTGGAGGTGTCTTTGAGGTTTCTGACGATCAAGGTGCTGTTCCTGGTGGCTATTACGTCGGCTAGGCGGATTGGGGAGTTGGGCTCCTTGCTTCATTCGGCCCCTTTTTTACGTTTCTTTCCTGATCGGGTGGTACTGCGGCCTGATCCTTCCTTTGTTCCCAAGGTCCCTTCCTCTTTTCACTGCTCTGCGGATCTGGTTTTGCCTGTTTTATGTCCTGATCCTCTTTCAGAGGTTGAGGTGCGGCTGCACTGTTTGGACGTTCGGAGGGCTCTTGAGATCTATTTGTTGCGTACTGGGCCGTTTCGTAAGGTGGAATCCCTTTTTGTGACCTTTGGCCTGGCTGGTCAGGGTCTTAAGCCTTCTGGGGCTACCCTCAGTCGTTGGCTACGATGGGCTGTGGGTGCTGCGTATGAGGCCTGTGGTGTGTTGGCTCCGGGGTCTGTTCAGGGAAGGTCGACTCGGGGGGTGGCGGCTTCCTGGGCTTGTTTTCAGGGGGCTTCCATGGCTGAAATCTGCAGGGCTGCTACCTGGAGTTCTCCGCATACCTTTATGTCCCATTATCGTTTGGTGGTTGGGGGGACTGATTCTGCTGGGTTTGGGGACGCTGTGTTGCGTTCTACTCCGGTGGTGTGACTTTCTGTGCTTTATTAAAGTCTGTTTTTGCTACTGAGTGAAGCCGATTATTGCTTTGGTATCTGCTCATGTAGTTAGGACTGGGACGGGGAGGGCTGACGAGGAGGTAATGACCGGTTACTCACCGGTAATATTCATTACTCCGAGTCGTAGCCCTCCCCGTCCCAGTCCAGGTTCCCATCCCTCCCTCCCTGTTTCGGCTTCTTGTGCTTGTTGGGTACAGGTTGTTGATTGGCAGGTCTTGGGGTTATATGCCTCAGGGTATGGGTGTGGCCTGGAGGGAAGGGATGGGTTTCAAGTTGCTTGTGAGTTTCTGGTGGGAGGAGCTATGCTCATGTAGTTAGGACTGGGACGGGGAGGGCTACGACTCGGAGTAATGAATATTACCGGTGAGTAACCGGTCATTACCTTCTCTTTAGCTCTACCTTACGTGCTTACAGGGCAGTATTTTGGGAGCATCTGACGAGCCGAGGCAGCGCAGCGGCGTAAGCTTCCGTCAAAAGAGACTCAGGTCTCCAAATTGAGAGCCCGCCCCAGCCGCTCAGCTTTTAACTCTAATCGATCGAAGCGTGGTAGGGAGCACTGAGAGTAAGGTGACGCGACGGTACCGTATTGCATCTGATACATGTGCAGAAAGGTCTGGTGCCACTGTCGCTGCACCCCTCTAACTGAACAGTCGCTGACAGGATCCATGGTTTCCGAAAATGGGTCTCAGATAAGCACACGGCTGCAACTTTTCATGTGAAAATACTCAGCTAAGCTCTTACTTCGGTTCTGTTAACACAGGACCCAAGTTGCAAGCACCAGAGTGCACGCCTGTTTCTGTTCTAAGCAAACGAGTCACAAAGCTTAGTCCAGCTTGAAGCTGCTGTTTGATCACGTGATCCGGGAGATCTGTTCAATTACAAGGAGATCTATGAATGCCAATGTTTTCGTATCTTAAAAATATCTTTTCTACATTTTGCTGATTGTGTACTGAGGCAAGCTTACTTGGCAGAGTATGTAAAGTTTCCGGTTTCACTTTCTGCTCTGTGTTTTGGGAGTGCTATGAAAGCAAACACATGATGGACGGAATGCTGAACAACGCAAACATTGCAGAGCTGAGTTGATCCAATGTTCTTTTGCTCACCACGCCACCCTAGTTTCGACCCAGCCATATGCAAATCAGTCTTGACCCTGTGCCTCACGGGAACAGTCCAGCCCGAACTGCCAAGCCAGGTCCTCCCTGGACCGGAAACAAGCATCCTGGTACCAGTTTCGGGGCATCGCCCCTCACCAGCCAGGCTAGTTCGAATCCAGTGGCACAGTGAGCAAGGGACCCACATCTGGGCATACCCATCCCACTTAGGGCAAAGAGGGTTCAAGGTTAGTGAATCCTGCTTGTATAACGAGGGGGAAGCTAGCAGCATAGGGACTGAGATGAGGAGGCCGATGACTCAGTGTAATGGAGATCGCTGGTAAGCATTTGGCCAGCTCCCTAGTTACACTGTGGGAAACGTCCCGGAAGTGCCTAGCGGCGCCTTATTGTTGTGAAACTGTACTGCTCCTAGATCCCGTAACCCACCCTTGTGGGTGTTCATTTCCACACCACTGCTGGGCAGCAGTCACCTGTCCCATCCACAACAGGCAGCATCCTGGTTTGCCGGCTTCAAGGCTGTTCTTGGTTTGAAACTCCCTTCAGTGGTCACAGCCAGGGCAAGTGTTTCCTCAACTCAAGAGAAGACACACAGCTAACATGCCCTCCGTGAGCGCACCTTGTCACCACCTACTCGAGAGTGCCTCCACAGAGAGTCTACGATATCCCACTCCTAGTGATTTCCGTAACATGATGGCACATTAATGCCGCCATGTGCCGCAGCTCCCCTTAATTGGAACCTTATGCACAACTTGCACTAAGTCTGAATCCATCTGCCACTTTGGGTTGAGCCCTACAGCATACTGCAGTGCACCCATCAGGGCCAGCAGCCTGTAGCTAGCCTCTCATGAGCTCTATGTGTGGTGCCTTCGGCGCCCTCCGTTGGCTACCATGATACCATCAGTCCCTCCTGAGGCCTCGGTGAGCCGGGCACCCCAGGCAGTGGCGGCTCCTCCGCTATGGTGGAGGAGCGTCGCCCCACTGCTTTTGAGCAGTGTAAAGTAAAAGAAATATAAAATGATTATAACTTTAAGTTATTATCATTTTATGTTTCCTTTGTTGGGGGGTGGGTGGGCGGGGCAGCTCTGTTTTAGCCGCTTCAGCGCGGCGCGAATTTTCACGCTTTGCTGAAGATTCTAAAACGGGCGTGGTCGTGACGATACGGTTCCGTCACGAGCACATCCCAACCGACGCCCGTGACGTAACCGTTCCGTCACGAGCGTCGAAGGGGTTAGGAGCAGGGGAGGAGTGGTTTTCCCACTCTTAAGTGCGCAATGACTGTTTGGTCCTCTCAGGCCGTCCAAACCAGTCATGCGCCCTTTCCCCGTTCTCCATGCAGGCTGCATTACAGACTGCATGGAGAACAAACACAGGCTCCCATTCCCTGGTTGAGTGTCAAACCAGGACACTCAAAACCAATCACAATGCTGTATTGCAGCGTTGTGATTGGTCGGGGAGCCTGGCTGTTCTTCCTGGCTTCCTGTTCTTCGAGTCCCACAAGGAGAGCAGGAGCAAGGAGCAGAGACGCGGGACCCGGCGGAAAAGACCTGGGGGCAAGGTAAGTGCATCATTTTTTTTTCATTGCGCATCCCAGTGACCCTCCTTCCCCCAAAACCATCCACGTGCCTAGCCCTAAGGAGGACAAATGTGTCTGTGATTGTTGAACAACATTGGTAGTTGTTCAGCTAATGTCATATTCGAAATGATGCCACCTTGTTACATCCATGGCAGGAACTGAGCAGAGGGCAGAACCAAGAGCTTGCCAGAGACAGCTGGGGTTCAGAGAGAGAAGATGGGTTCCATGCGCTGTCCATCATGCACTGTCAGAAACTGCGCCCAGACTGTGCCTGAGCATCATCGCCACCGGGGTCCTTCAAGTGCATCTGCATTTGGAGGGATCCAGACGGGGTTTCTAGGAGCATGAAGGGCTGCAGAGAAACTTCAGACTTCAAAGCAGCAGGCAGGATGTCCAACTTGGGCTTTTTCATTGTTGAGCGAATACTATAAGTTCCTGGGGAGGGGCCGACCTTACAGGCAGCTAAAGACAGCCTGTCCATTGGAGGATGTCTTTAGGTCTCATATGAGGTCAGATCCTTTTTGAAGCATACATAAAGGAGCCTTTCAGGACCAGATGGGCGAGATCACATTCCGTTCCTAGATTTTTTATTGCGTTCATTACCCTTTCTGCTATGTTGTCCTTGATTTTTATTTGTGGCAGGCTGGAAAGCTTTCCCTCTAGGTCCTACTGCCAGTGGAGCCTGTCCCTCTCATCCTTCAGACAGCAGAAGATTGGTGCCTTACAGATTTCTTCAGTGTCATTTTCCTCTTCAATCAAGAATTGCAAGGTTGCCAAATGCCTTTTTCCTTTTGTGTGTTTTTCCTTCTTACTG
Source organism: Lissotriton vulgaris (assembly GCF_964263255.1). NCBI lineage: Eukaryota > Metazoa > Chordata > Amphibia > Caudata > Salamandridae > Lissotriton > Lissotriton vulgaris. The sequence continues at coordinate 801,496,033 of NC_141695.1, read as the reverse complement.
TGTCCCACAGAAAGAGACACTTGACACCTTTCACATATATTATTCTGTGCAGGGTGCCAATGTGGCATCTAAGAGAGGCACCTTTTCCGTGGGCAATCAAGAAGGGCATGAAGTACCGGGTCGGACTGGGACAGCGCATAGGCCCAGGAACCAAAATAAAAGTGGCCCCCATTAGTGTATTAGAAAGCTAAAAAAGTGGGAAATTGGGACAGTTTTAAAAATGCAAAGACTTGCTGTATGTATTTTTCAAAGATATGGAAGACTGTATGGATTTTAGCTTGCTGAAAGCAATGTTTGTTTTAATGTCAGGGAAATCACCATTAAAAACAGGCCCACAAACCGTCAGAAAAATGGCCCACACACTGACCTGTGGAGACCAGCCCAGCTCCCTCTATGCCAGGCCTCACCACTTTACTCCTCTCTGCCACACACTCCTCCACTGTATGCCCTCCATTCTATCGCACTCTACGTCACTCCACTCTGCTACACTCTATGATACACTACTGCACTCTATGCCACTCCCCTCTACAGCACTCTACTCCACTCTTTGCTACTCCACTCTACGAGTCTCCTACACTCCACTCAACAACTCTCTACTCTACGAAACTCGACTCCACTCTTTAATACTCTAATCCACTCCACTCTGCGCCACTCCCCTCTACAGCACTCGACTCCACTCTTTGCCCCTCCACTCTACAATACTCTAATCCACTCCACTCTGCGCCACTCCCCTCTACAGCACTCTACTCCACTCTTTGCTACTCCACTCTACGAGTCTCCTACACTCCGCTCAACGACACTCTACTCTACGAAACTCGACTCCACTCTTTGCCCCTCCACTCTACAATACTCTAATCCACTCCACTCTGCGCCACTCCCCTCTACAGCACTCGACTCCACTCTTTGCCCCTCCACTCTACAATACTCTAATCCACTCCACTCTGCGCCACTCCCCTCTACAGCACTCTACTCCACTCTTTGCTACTCCACTCTACGAGTCTCCTACACTCCGCTCAACGACACTCTACTCTACGAAACTCGACTCCACTCTTTGCCCCTCCACTCTACAATACTCTAATCCACTCCACTCTGCGCCACTCCCCTCTACAGCACTCGACTCCACTCTTTGCCCCTCCACTCTACAATACTCTAATCCACTCCACTCTGCGCCACTCCCCTCTACAGCACTCTACTCCACTCTTTGCTACTCCACTCTACGAGTCTCCTACACTCCACTCAACGACACTCTACTCTACGAAACTCGACTCCACTCTTTGCCCCTCCACTCTACAATACTCTAATCCACTCCACTCTGCGCCACTCCCCTCTACAGCACTCGACTCCACTCTTTGCCCCTCCACTCTACAATACTATAATCCACTCCACTCTGCGCCACTCCCCTCTACAGCACTCTACTCCACTCTTTGCTACTCCACTCTACGAGTCTCCTACACTCCACTCAACGACACTCTACTCTACGAAACTCGACTCCACTCTTTGCCCCTCCACTCTACAATACTCTAATCCACTCCACTCTGCGCCACTCCCCTCTACAGCACTCGACTCCACTCTTTGCCCCTCCACTCTACAATACTCTAATCCACTCCACTCTGCGCCACTCCCCTCTACAGCACTCGACTCCACTCTTTGCCACTCCACTCTACAATACTCTAATCCACTCCACTCTGCGCCACTCCCCTCTACAGCACTCTACTCCACTCTTTGCCACTCCACTCGACAACAGTCTCCTACACTCCACTCAACAACACTCCACTCTATTGCACTCTACTCCACTCACAACTCTCCTCAGAATGAACTTTGAACTGTCATAAACCTACTGCAGTACCCAAAAAATTACAAACATTTCCTCTGCCCCAGGCTGCCAGTAACCGGTTGCATCAAACTATTTATATGGAGTGTCTCTAGAAAGGGCTATCCCATGTTGTTAGACAGGACCCAGGCTTTATCTAGCCACAAGATATCTGCAGACCAGTCTTCTTTTCTATCCGTTCGGTCGCCCACCCTCCCACTAATGTTCACCCATGCATTCAACCTTATTCATCCATCCATTCACCCAGTCTGTCTGTCTGGCTGTCAATCACTCCTCTCTTTTTCTCTGTCTATCTCTTTCTCATTTTCTCCCTCACGCCCATATAGTAGCTTTCTCTCTCAATCTCTAGGCAGTGTCTGATTTACTCTCTATCCCGGTCGATAACTGTGCCTTCTCTTTCTACTCTGGGAGGGATCTAACAACATGACTCTTTATCCCGGGCTGTCTCTGCCTCACTCTTTTCTGAGTGATATCTGACACTCTTGTTGTTTCTGATTTTCTGTCTCTCAGTCAGTACCTTGCTATCTATCTATCTATCTATCTATCTATCTATCTATCTATACTATCTCAGTGACTACCTCCGGAAGTCGGCGGTCCCTTTGTTTCCCACTCGGTTGTACTCTCATACCTCACTCTGACTCTCTCTTTTTCTTTCTCTCTCTCACACACACACTAAATGTGCATAAGGCAGTATCCCACTCTCACTTGTCTACGCTGTCTCTTTCCACGACAGTAACTAGCTGTCTCTATTTGTGGCCTTGTCGGCACATGTCTCTCTGTTTCCAGCTCTTCCTTCCTATGTCTCACCGTGCCCTTACCCCTGTCTCTCCCCGGCAGTACTCAGAAGAGTCTGTCTCAGACAGCGACATCAGACCCTCTCTGTCTCCGGCAGCATCTGGCGGGCTGTCTGTCTCAGGCAGAATCTGGCGTTTGTTTTCCCATGCAGGAGGCAGCTGGCTGTTTCTAGAACTGCTCGAGAGGGGCATCTCTCGTTGACAGGCTCAGACTGTCACTCTCAATGCATCTCAAGCACTATCTGGGTGTCTCTTTTGCTATCTCAGGCACCATCGGGCCATCCTCTCGCTCTCCGTCTAGAGCAGCGGTATAATCTGGTTTCCTCTCTCGCGCTGTCTCTCTCTATCAAAGGGCGCATGTTTCTTTCTATTTTTGGGTAGCAGCTCGTGATCCCCCCCCCCCCTTCATTCTACCTCAAGCGGTATTCATGATCGGGTTTTCTTCCCAAGCAGCATTTGACTGCCTCTCTCTACCTAGCCGGTCTTTGGCCGTCTCTCTCCCCCACCGGCTGTCTCTGACCGCCCCCCCCCCTCCCCCCTTCGCTTAGCCACCGACCATCTTCACACTCTGTAACTTTGTTTTTCTCCTTCACAATTTATGTTCACCTGGAGGGCCTGCCTTTAATTAGAGGAATATTACCGTTAATAACAGGGCCTAATTAAGGCACCCGCTAAGAATCCATAATGTAAACTTAATGAACGACGCAGAGTTCTGCTGAATTTATTTAATGTTATGGCATTCATTTTTTCCTTGCAGTTGAATTAAACACTGGCGGGTTTCGCGGGCACCTTCTGCCACCGTCCTCATTAGGTGGTGCTTGAGGCCTACAGCCATGGAGGCTTCCGGGGGCCGCTCTCCGTTTACGGCAGTGGTTTTCCAACTTTAAAATGTCGAGCCCACCCCAACAGTGGACAAAAAATCATCGGGCCACCCTCAGAATTGTTCTCAATTATTCTATTCCGTGTGTGGCTGGGAGTGTTGACGAATATTTGAAGTTCTTCCCCTTTTGACACATACTCCAAGCTAGGATATAAATGACAAAAGATGCCAGTGATGGCTCATTGGAGAATAATGCTGCTTTTGTCCCGAGTTTGGAGCCCACCCTGGGATCACCTGAGGCCCCCCTAGGGGGGCCCGCACCCAGTTTGAAGACCCATGGTTTACGGGTATGTGTCTGAGTAAAGCCCGCACCCGATAAGGGTCCTTAGTGGCCCCCCAAAGTCCTCCCCTTGTGAAAAGTCATCCCCTTTGCAGCGCGAGGACGGGCAAGGAGGCAGAGACACCCCAGATACGGACAATACAGGTGATGGAGGAGGGACCATCCGGGGGCTCCTTGCCCGGCAGCCAATCGTGGCGTGCCCTGGCACCAGACTGTTCTCGCCTGGTACTGTCCCGACTCTACCAGTTTCTTGTATGCTGGTGCAGACCAGTCAGTAGGCAGGCAGCCCTAATGGCGTAGCAAGGGTGGCTGGCCCGAGTCCCACTCCAAGCAGGGAAAATGAGTGGGTAGTGAAACACAGCCACAACCACTGGGTATCAGTGGGCCCATCACACCCTTGGGCCCCCTGGGGTGGCCCTGGCACCTGCTGAATGAGTGACAGCTAAGGCGCTAGACGGGGGAGCGCGAATGCGGCACCTCCATGGCTGAACACTGTTGACAGCCAGTAGAAAGAGAGTTTACATGGAGGGATCTATCCAGTGTCCCAAGGAGCAATGAAGGTCATATTTCTACATTCTCTTACAACGGATTCCTTTGTTTTATCTTCCACACTTGTGATTGCGGCCCTTTGTATGGAGGCCGTTAGTGCACACTAGTGAAGTTTGTGCAAAACATGATGGTTAGGTAATACTTGTGCATCAACTAGACCAAGCAATATTTACACTGTAACTATAGGTGGAAGGATTGAACTAACAAAGGACGGGTGATATTTGCACAGTAATGCTCAGATGAACTTTAAAAGGAGGGTTTGGAGATATTTGCACACTAAATAAGGCAGTAACATATTGGTACATCATTTTCACAATATCAAGAGTTGTGGACATTGCATGACAAAGAGAGTTGGGTGGTCTTTGCACCACATTAAAACTGTGCCGAGTACACAGAGGCAGGAAGACTAGACAGGATATCAGACAAATTGATAATGGCGATTGCGGACACATAAACAAAGGATGGATGGTAGTTGAACTATAATGGTTAGGCAATATTTTCACAGAAATAAAAATTAGATAAAATTGACATGACAGCAGAGATGAAAAATGTTTGCTCAGCGAAGATTGTGCAATATTTTAACAATAACAAAGACAGGGCAATATTTTCATGATAAGTAATATTGGGTGATAATCACAATCATTATGGAAGAGTAACATTTGCACTCTATCATAGCTTTCGGATATTTGCACAGCTGCAAAGAGTCAGATTTGCACAATACCACAGTTTAGATGATATCTGGATAATGATGGTCAGACAACATTTGAGCAATGAAATTAAGGTTGGCAGATGTAGGTGCGGAAATGAAGGCTGGACATTGTTTGACAAACAACAAAGATAGAGAATATTTTCACAGCCAATATCTTAGGAATGTTGTGTGACATTTACATTCTAGAAAGATTGAAATACAGTTCATTATAACTTGCTCGTTCTATTGTTTACTCTTCTTTTAATCTGATCAGATTGTTTGCAGTGGGCTTTTGGCTGTCTGTCGGTGATAGGCAGGTCGTGAATTGTAGCTATTTAATTAACACAAGCTTTTAATTGAAAGTGTTTTAATATCTAGTTTAATCACATTGCAACGGTTTTTGTTAACCATATGCAATACAATTATTACCAGAAAGATTGGGAAATCTCAGCAGACTATGAAGTCTGAACAAGGGTAAGGTCAGAGTTGTTTGATAAAGAAGATTCATTAATATTGGCACAATATTGAAGGATGGGTGAAATTTGAACATTGGCAGAGGTAGAATGAGTTTTGAATAACATCAAACGAAAGATACATTTCGCATTAATGAAGGTTGAGCTCCATTTACCTAAATGTGAAACAGAAGGGATAGTTACAGAAAGTGCAGGGCGGGTACAATGTGTACTTGTCTTTTTAAAAAAATGGTTTGAAATTAAAAAAATAAAAAAATGACTGGGTAATATTTACACACAGAGGTTGAGAAACAATTGCAGAACAATGAAGAACGAACTCCCAACCTTTTTTTAGCAACAACATGAGCACGTTTTGTGATGGATTTCAACAGAAAAGCATACCTCCTTAAACGTTGCACATGAACCCGACATACCAATGAGCAGCTCATCAACGCTGCATCTCACACCATTCCCAAAACCACCACAAAGGACACCACCCAAAACCTGGGCAACAGGTGCTCACCCCATATGAAGACTCAATGCCTCACCCTTTCCTGGTCTCAAAACCCAGGAGCTCAAAAAAGGAACAGATCCTGCCACCTTCAAATAAGCAACGGCTATGCCTCTGTTAATGAAAGCCAACTCCTGCCCCTGCCCTCCACTTAGCATCAAGGGCAACTCCAGGTTCACCGTAACATCACGACTTGTTCAACGTAGTAACGTCAAGCTGCGGCGCAGGCCTTGGCACCGAAGTAACCATCAGACCCTGAAATATAATCTCAGCGCAGACCTCGAGATTTACATTAATCACAGCTCTGCCCTTTAATATTTTCTTTCAACATCAGCCCACTCCATTGCTGGCCACACTCAACTCTACATAGATACCACAAACAGCAATACAAATGCCAGGCCTCAAAAAAACTGCATTGACACCAAATTATCATTGGCAAGTAGTGTTCGAAAATCAAGGCAAAACAAAAGGCGTGTTCCTCAACGCCAACCTCGTCACCAACCACTCATTCAGCCCAACCGCCTCTTATTGGTTCAGTCCAGCAGCACCAGTTTCAAGGTTAAAAAACTTGTTTTTGCCATTGGCATAAAATGTCTTAACCCCAGGATAGATTCATGCACCTCTTCGGCATATTGCACCTTTAATTGTGCTTGTAGCAATGTGAGCCACCACCACCCTCGAGTCCCAACAATATCCAAGTATTGTGCTTCAGCCTGGCTGTCAAGATAGCGGTCCTCCCATCTCCAAGTGCAGTTGCACACCACAGGCAGACTGGCAACTGGTGAGAAGCACTGGGGCATCTCACTTACCCCAAAAGTACCCCGCTGGCACCACGTCAGCCACCTTCAAGGCCTTCTATCGCTCACGCAGATCGACACACCCAAAGGCCTCAAAATACCTTAGCAACAAAATACAGTACTACACCTCCAGGTGACCACTGAACTGATCTGAAAAGTACCTTCTCCAGATACCCACACCACAAGCAGACAGGTGCCTGACAGCCCAAGGACCCGAGCTGTGGAGGAAGCTTGCGGCCCTTTCACACCATGGGCCGCAAGCTTCCTTCCCTTCAGGAAAAAAACTGAAAAGCCATTTTTTGTCTCCCTCCCAACAAGATGCAGCATGAGGTGATTGAATCTGCAGGCCTGGCTGTACAAGCATCTCTAGTCAGTAATTCAGCCATTCAATCTTTTTTGCTTCGTACTGAAGGTTGAGCAATATTTGCACAACAATTAACTGGATTTGTATGAAAACAAAGGTTCGAAAATCGCTGCACAATAATGAGGCGAAAGCAACATTTGCGCGTTGACAGAGGCTGGCCAAGTGCTGTACATAACAAGATCTGAGTGCACTACCGGGGGATTGCCCCGTGCCCGCAACGGCCAGTCCGGGCCTGTGCACTACAAAGGTGGCTAAGCAACGTTAGCATGATAATAACAAAGGCTGGTGCGAAATATGCACAAGGAAGAATGGGCGCTATCTGCTCACTAACAACATCTGTGATACATTTGCAAACGAAGACTGGGTAATATTTGACAAAGGGTGGGGATATTTGCATACTAACGCGAGACATGCGATATTTCGACACTTAGAGGACAGCCAGGGCTGGCCAAGGTGTTCACAAGAAAGCCGGTTGGGTGTCATTTATATAATAACACGAACGGAGCGATGTATGCATAACACAGGTCGGTCAGAATCTGGACATAATTGAAGGTTAGTTGACAGGATGGTGGAGATAAGCTCCCGCGGGCGGCCTTCTGTTATTGGCAGAGCGCTGACAGGAGCCTTCAGGTGCGAGGAGCAGGCAGCTGCCATGCCCGCGCCGCCCCCCACACACGCACAGCGCGGCCCATATGGCGGCATTCATGTTCACGGCAACAGAACCGAAATGTTACACACACACTCCGTAAACATCATCTCCGAGGCGCAGGATGGCACCGGATTGGCAGAGCGCCGCGGCTGTATGGCGGCGGCCGCCCCCGCGCAAGCAGCAGACTGTGCACAGGTGTGATGCGCAGCCTTTCAGACGCGAGGGGGGTTGTGAAGTGACACACGGACGTGTGCGTGCGGGAACACACACACATGCACCAACCCACTCCCGATGCCAAGCACATGCGTACATCCCATTTCTACGGTGGGAAGTGAACCCTACCATCCTGGGGGGCAGGGTCGAACGGAGAACGGCTGTGTGCAGTTGTGATTTGGGTTGTGGGAAATCTCCAAATCCTCTTTTCCCACCTTTGTAAACCTTTTTATATTTTCGCCATCTCGGGTTGTAGTCTGGTGCCGTGTGTGGTAAGTGCAGGAGGGGGTGAGATATTTGACGTTTTGTTGTTGATTATGAACACACGTCTACGTCACTGCCTATTGGAGCGAATCCAAAAGATGCTTTCCGTTTGCACTGCTGCAGCGACCCCCTTCTTCTGTGTGGAATGTATTAAGTAGATTCCCAGCGCACTGGTCTTATCAACGCACCCACACATCAAGCACACCATGCCGATTGATTACAATATTCCATTCCTATCTGATTGATACTTGTTGTTCCTGCATGCAGCATTGCAATAGAAAACATGGAATCAAATGTTTGACAATTAGAGACTTTATTGCTGACTGGACTAATATAAAGCGGGTCGAATTCAAGACATGACAGAGCCTGTCTCACGCTGAGACGGTCCACAGGCAGTAGTGATTATGTCATGAGAGTTAAAGCTGGTCTACGACTGTTAGGCCTAGATGTCAGCCTCCAGGAAGGGATGAGAGACGTCGCGGAATGGATGGAGCTCAGCCGTCTGAAACTTAACTCAAACAAGATGGAAGTCCTCATCCTGGGACCATCCCCCTCTGCCTGGGACGACTCCTGGTGGCCACCCCCCCTGGGCACCGCCCCCAAACCCGCAGACCACGCACGCAACCTAGGCTTCATCCTGGACTCCTCCCTCATGATGACCAAGCAAGTCAACGCCGTCTCAGCATCCTGCTTCAACACCCTACGCATGCTCCGAAAAATCCCCAACGCAACCAGGAAGACGGTCACCCAGGCCCTCGTCACCAGCCGCCTGGACTACGGAAACACCCTCTACGCCGGAACCACAGCCATGCTCCAGAAAAGACTACAGCGCATACAGAACGCCTCGGCAAGACTCATCCTGGACATCCCCCGCCACAGCCACATATCTGCCCACCTGAAAGATCTGCACTGGCTCCCCGTCAGCAAGAGAATCACATTCCGACTCCTCACTCACGCACACAAGGCTCTCCACGACGCGGGCCCCAGCTACCTCAACAACGCCTCGCACTCTACACACCAACCCGCCTGCTCCGCTCCGCCAGCCTCGCCCTCGCCACCATCCCACAAATTCGCAAAGCCACCGCTGGAGGAAGATCCTTCACCTATCTGGCAGCCAAGACATGGAACTCCCTCCCCACTCACCTACGGCTGACCCAGAACCATCTCGCCTTCAGGAAACAACTCAAGACCTGGCTGTTCGAGCAGTAGCGACCCCCCCTCTCCCCCCCCCCCAGCGCCTTGAGACCCTTACGGGTGAGTAGCGCGCTCTACAAATTCCTTGATTGATTGATTGATTGATTGAAGTGAAAGTTATCAGTGCATGCACCCTTTCCCATATGTCAATAGTGCCTACTTGAAATGTCCCAGCCAGGGAGGCTAATAATATTCTATTTCATCCCTTTTTTGGATTTTGCATTCATTCAGTATAGCTATGGCACACCAATTCCACAAAGATGAGCAAATTCTAGTGGTTCTACATGTCTGCAGTTTTTAAGAATCCGTTTTTCGCTTTTATTTCTGATAAACGAAGAGCATGTTCCATGCTCTGATGTCTCTACAGAGGAGGTATTTTCAAGATGAAAGTGGCAACAATATGGCAATATCGCAAACAGTAAATGCCAAAGATAGCCAGGACTAGTAGCATAAATGTCAGTATCTCTTTATGGGCATACCAGTGAATATGTGAAGACCTAAGGAAGGTTTTCCCCCTTGCTTGATATCAAAAAGCATTTAGAATCCTTAATACTTGCGGAGAAGATTGTTGCAGGCCTCAAACCTGAGGTGAGTGACACAATGGAACCAGTCTAACTCCTTGAGAGTGGGAGAAATATGACTCAATGTTCAATCACCCATACATATACGCAGAGCTGCTTTCAAAAGGCAGAGGGATGATAGGGGACCCTTGCTAGAAGGGAACTCGCCCCCCCTTATCCGTTGATGTGGGGAAGTGCCAAGAACTGCACAGACATATACTTTTCTTCTGGAGGAATAATGCATTTTATCAACATCAAGAGTTTGAGTTTGAAGGTAGCCAGTGTCACACACTTGGAAATGTGCTATCTGAAAGCAAATACGAAATCCAAAAAATGATAAAAGATTTTTGCACCTGACACCAAGGTGGCAGAGAGTGATTTCTCATGGAAAAGTTATTCAGACAGCCAAAAGTATCCCTAACTATGGGGCTCATTACGATTGCGGATCGTCGCCAACGCCAGCCGTGCAGTGGCGGGCCCTCCGCCATCTGACAGCATTTTCCTCCGCCGATTATGATGGCGGGGGAATCCTCAGGGAAGCGTGGCAGACGTAAAGACGGTCTGCCACGGTTCCGCAAGGCAGTCCTTTTCTGCCCGCCTTGCGGAACCAAAACATAGGGCAGCATTGTGGCGGTGGCTTGCAGGCACCGTCGTAGGGATTACGATATCCATTTACGCCTGTCTTTTTGCGGCGGTCATCCCAACACGAAAAGACAGGTGGAAACGGATTCAGGGGCCCGTACCAGGCCCCCCTTGTGTTGGGGGGAGGTAGCTGTGCACTGGGGGGTACCCAAGGGACCCATGTGCATTTCCCTGCACTGCATGGCAGGCACCATATGGTGCCTGTCACATAGTGCAGGGAAATGCACAGCGTAACATTTTGACATTGAGTACGGTGCTGCAGCCAGCAGCACCATCCGCAATGTTAAAGGTCCTGGATGTGCCCGCCAGTATGGCGGGTGCATCGTAATTGCAGTGGTGGGACTGCCGCATGTCTGGTAGGCGGTCCCAAACACCACAACGATGGATGGCAGACCTAGGTCCGCCCGCCATTGTAATGAGCCCCTATGTCTTCTTCCTCTTTGATAGGAATAAGAAAGGAGACCTATAATCTTTGGTGGGTTCCACTCACGAAGAGAAGCAGGCAGTCCCTTCTCATGCAGCCGACACAGTTGCCCACCAGTATGTATGGGGCTGGAGTCTTGGCTTCATATGATGGCATTTAATGTTATGCTATGGTGCACGCCTGCGCTCCATAGCGTCTGCTCTGCAGTGATCTGCAACAGAACTTCCTCTGTGTAAGGCAAGGATTGAGGGCTTGCCCATGATTCTTATGCATCATGTAATGCTAGGAAAATAAATGTCACCAATAAAGTACATGTTATGGGAAACAAGTGTAATATTAAACGAATATTTACACATTTATAGCTGCAGTGCAAATGCCCAGACCACATTATTAATCGGTATAACTAACTTAAGAAATCAATGCTTACTGCCTGACAGATTCCATGTTAAATTCACTTCACAGCCAGCCCTGCACACATACATCCTGGTTAATAAGGATTTTGTCTCACTGCACAGTTGTAACCACTTGTGATGTGGTTCTGGTTAAAGACCTTTGCTGATAAATGTTACACAAGAAAGCACAACATGGCATAAAACAGATAGGCAGATTCACAGATCATAGTGTGCTATTTATTATTATTACCAATGTTGAGCGAAGGGTGGGACAGCATGACCCATATGATATTTTGCATATTGCACTTGGTGCATCAGCAGATATATTCTATTTTATATTAGGATATTAAAAACAACAAATTGATATTACTCTGCCTTATAATAAGGTATTACAATTGTTATCTATTTGGAAGCGTTTGGACTTAAGATAGCACATATTGGGTTTGATGACACAGTTTAATACAGCGCTACCTATCTTTGTCCCTGGGTGGGAACTGGAGCGTGCTCAGTGTGTAAGAGAAGATGGGGCAGACAGCTGCTTGAAGAGTCTTAGTGAGGGAGGGCAGAGTGCCCACCTCCTGAGGGCGGGGCCTGTAATAGTGTGGGGTGTGCTTCGAGCACGAGGCTGGGCTGCAGGCCCACCTGGCAGGTGTGTGGGGCACAGGCAGGGTGCTTCCGGTCCAGTGAAGAGAGACCGTGTGTGTGCACAAACACCCAAACAAGGCCACGATCCCACCCGCTCTGTAGGTGCCAGGGGGACACTGGGAGGGGTGGAGCAGAACTAACAGCAATATACACTGTAACTAAACTAACATGGCTTTAAACTGTATGAACCCCCACCAACACAAGAGCCTGACACCCACACGACCTGTTCACAGACAGCATTTCAAAGCACAGCTCCACACAGAAATCACAACAGCAAAACACTATGCTGTTCCTAGGACTGGGGATTAGGGATCTCACATCTACCACTAGATTAGGGGCAGTGGGATTTTAACATCGGCTGACAGCTGGGAAGGACACAGGGGAGAGGGATAAACACAGACTGCAAACAAAAGGGGACACCGGGAAAGAGGGTTTCCATAGGATGCGGATGAATAAGGGGGCATGTGGGCCTGTAACACAGACTGCCAATGGGAGGGGCGCAGAACACAGACTGCCAATGGGAGGGGCGCAGGGAAGGGACTTTAACACAGACTGCCAATGGGAGGGGCGCAGGGAAGGGACTTTAACACAGACTGCCAATGGGAGGGGCGCAGGGAAGGGACTTTAACACAGACTGCCAATGGGAGGGGCGCAAGGAAGGGACTTTAACACAGACTGCCAATGGGGGGGGTGGGGGGGGCAGGGAAGGGACTTTAACACAGACTGCCAATAGGAGGGGCACAGGGAAGGGACTTTAACACAGACTGCTAATGGGAGGAGCACAGGGAAGGGACTTTAACGCAGACTGCCAATGAGAGGGGACAAAGGGGAGTGGCATGGACATGGGCTGCTCAGGAGGAATGGAATGCTGTGACAGAGATTGCTAATAAAAGGAGGCATAAGAATGTCTAAAAGCTAGTGGGGTAAAGAGAGTGGAGTGTCATAAAGTGGAGTATAGTGGATTAATTTAGTGGCATAGAGAGTCGGGGAGTGACGTATAGTGGCATAAAGTGTCGGGGAATGGCGTATAGTGTCATAGAGTAGAGTTGAGTGCGTGAAGAAAAGTTTTATTGAGTGGCATAGAGTGAAGTGATGTAGAGTGTTGTGTAAGGAGTAGAGTGTCATAGATTGGAAGGGCATCAAGTACAGTAGAGCTGAGTGGCATAGAGTGGAGTAGAGTGTCAGAGTGGAGTAAAATGTTGTAGAGTGGACTGGCATAGAGTGTCCTGGAGAGGTGTAGAGTGGAGTGGCATACAGTGGAATAGTGCAGGAGAGTAGAATGGCATATTGTGGAGTAGAGTGCTGTAAAGTGGAGTGGCATAGAGTGTGAGAATGGAGTGGAGTGGAGCGGGGTAGAGTGGAGCAGTGGAGTAGAGTGGAGTAGCGTCTCATAGAATAGAGTGGAATAGAGAGGCGAGGCGTAGAGGGAGTTATGTAGAGTGTCGTAGAGTGGAGTAGTGTCATAGCATGGTATAGATTGTTGTGGAGGGGCATAGAATGGAGCAGAGTGTCAGAGTGGAGTAGAATTTAAAGGAGTAGAGTGACAGAGAGCGGAGTATCATGGAGTGTCGTCGTATGGACTATAGTGAAGTGGTGAAAGTACAGTAGTGCAGAGTAGACTGGCATAGAGTGCATTGACTGAGTAAAGTGGTCTAGAGTCCATTGGCATTGAGAGCAGTGATGTAAAGTAGACTACAGTGGCGTTGAGTGCAATGGAGTGGAGTGGTGCAGAGTAGAGTGGTGTACAGTGTAGTGGCGTAGTGTGCAGTAAAGTAGAGTAGATTGTTTCAGAGTAGAGTGAAGTAGAGTGGAGTAGGGCAGGGTAGAGTGCAGAGGTGTAAAGTAGAGTGGTGTAGAGAGCAGTGATGCAGAATATATTAGAGCGGCATAGAATTAAGTGATGCAGAGTAGAATTGGTGTAGAGCGTAGTGGCATAGGGTGCATTGTCGCAGAGTGCAGTAGAGTTGAGTGGTGCAAATTAGAGTGCAGTGGCATACAGTAGAGTGGCAGAGTAGAGTGGCAAAGAGTAGCGTGACACAGAGTTCAGTGTGAGAGTGCAGTCTTGCATCGTAAAGTGTCAAAGCTCAGTGATGTAGAATGCAGTGACGTAGAGTGCATTTATGTCGAGTACAGTGGCAAAGAGTGCAGTGGTGCATAGTAGAATGGGGTAGAGTACAGCAGCATGAAGTAGAGTGGTACAGAGTAGAGTAGGGAGGCATAGAGCGAAGTGGTGTCGACTGCAGTGTCATAGAGTGCGTTGGTGCACAATCGATTTAAGTGGTGTAGAGTAGATTGGCATAGAGTGTAGTGGCATACAGTATAGGAGCATGAAGTACATTGGCGTAGAGTGCAGTACAGTGGCATAGGGTGCAGTGGCACAGATTAGAGTGGTGCAGAGTAGAGTGGTGTAGAGTGCAGTGGTAGAGAGTGCAGTGTTGCAGAGTAGTGTGTCATAGAGTGCAATAGTGTAGAGTGCAGTGGTGTTCAGTGTATTGGTCTAGAGTGCATTGGCATAAAATGGTGCAGAATAATGAGACGTACAGTGCAATGGTGTAGAGTAGAGTACAGTGGAACAGAGTGGCGTAGAGTAGATGGTTTTATAGTAGAGTGAAGTGGCATAGAGTGCCGTGGCATAGAATAGAGTTTTAGAGTGCAGTGGTGCAGAGTACATTAGAATGTCTAAGAGCGGATTGGCGTAGAGTGCTGTGGCGAACAGTGCAGCAGTGCATTGTAGAGTAGTATGGGGTAGAGTGCATTGGCATAGAGTTAGAGGTTCAGAGTATAGAGCAGTGATGCGGAATGGAGTGGAGTGGCATAGTGTGGAGTGGTGCAGAGTAGAGTGGAGTGGGGTAAAGTGGAGTTTGCATGGTGTGGTAACTCACGGCCATTACAGGCAACACATCTTTAATTGAAATGACCATTACATATGCACAGGCATACAGTTTACGGATAAAATTAAAGAGCACACAAACGATAAAATGTGGAAATGTCATCACCTAGTGTATTGATTTGTTTTTGTTGTATTAAAATATTTGTTTCCACCACACTTTAGAATTACTGAAAAATGTAATTCAAAAGTCTACCCCGAGCACACTAAACATATAACCATTATCAAATGTTGTATAAACAGTTCTTGATTTAGTATAGGAATCCAGTTCCTTCAGATTTCAATGTCCATACATTTATTGAGTTTTCTTCAAATCAAATACTCTTTTCTTGGCACAGCTTAAAATCCACATCCAAGAATAAACAGTTCTTCAGTTCAAACAAAGCAAAGCAACAAACACGTGTTTCGTCGTGCAACGTAATACACCATTGACTTCTTCAGGGCTGCAAACCCAAAGAAAACAAAATTACTCCTAAAATTCTGTACATAAACACATGATCTCCATAATTGGGGTCAAAGTTTGTTGAAAAAAGGTTCAGTACTAGGGGAAGCATACTGTAAATAGGTGCTTTGGAAAGGTAAGGGAAGGGACGAACACAAGTGGACAGCCTAAAACAAATAAAGCCAACCAATAAAAAGCAAGCAAATGTGAGTAACAAACCACAAAGCCAATGGCAAGCAATGGGTGGAATGCATTCCCAGGGACACTTTCCGAATGTCCCCAGAATGTCGTTAGCAAACCAGCCAGCTGCTCTGTCTGATAGGCTTCAACCTAAAAAGAGACACTGGGGGACTTTAATACAGACAGGCAATGGAAGGGAACACAGGGAAGGGGCTCAGAATGAAAAAGAGGACCTTGGTTGGCTTTAATTCAGACTGCCAATTGAACAAGGCACTATAAATTAAATAGACAGCCAAAGAGAGGGGGCACTGAGGGAGGGATTTGCCATAGTCTGCCAATGAAGATGGGTATATGTGGAGCTGTAACACAGATTGCCAACGAGAGGGGACAGGGGGAAGGGGTTTCGCCAAAAGCTGCTAACAGAGATGCAGACACTGGGACTTCAACACAAACTGCCAAGGAGAGGAGAAAATGAAAGGGCTTGATCCCGACTGCAAATAAGAAATGACTTTAGGAAAGGGGATTCTGTACCCTGAACGCAGAGATCAATGTTGAATAAAAATGAGGCAATGTGGGGTTTTAACACAGACTGCCAATGGAAGGGGGCACAGGGAAGGGGCATTGCCAACGGCTGCCAATGAAAAAGAGGGCAGTCTGTGGCGTTCGGACAGACTGCCAATGGAATGGAGGCACCTCGTGTTAAATAGTCTGAGAATGAGATAAGGCACAGAGGGCTGGGCAGAAAGTGGTTCATCAGAACATAAGGTGTTCTATGCAACCATCCGGCCCTCGCTGTCCACAAGGAATCGCTCCCAGAAATCCCAGCATTTCACATGCACTGACCAGCATGTCTTCACCTGGACACTTTATATGCATCTGGGGGCACAAAACGCTCGCACTTCACTTGCCTTGCCACCCCTTCGATCTGCCACTAGTATTCTAAACTGCCCTGCTGCCCTCGCCCCTCACTGGCAGGCAGTCCTCGTTTCTTCCTTTATTCCCCACCTCACCAAAGCCCCTGTAAACCAGCACAAGTGCCACCCATTGCATTGCAGTCCTTTCTCTCGAAATTGCCCACACCGTTTCCCTTTCTCTTTACCAGTACTGGCCAGTGCACCCCAAACCTCTCCTCCCAGTGCCAGATATCCCGCTCTGCCTGCATTCTACATTGCTTCCTGTTAACATTCCCAAATGTCAACCATTGGCTTTCTAGGCTTTACCTCGGACCTGCCCACGCCCGTTCCCCGTTCTCTTACCCAGTGCCCCATGTTCTTCCTGCTTGGAGCCCCTGTGCGGGCAGCCTGACTTCAGTGCCCCTCGCTGCCTGCCCGGCAGCCCCTGCCCCCTCTGAGTACTCCCCACTGGCCTGCTGGCTTTCTTTCCCTGCCAGTGCCCTTGTTTGTCACTATGTTTTCCCCACTCCTTCCGATGCCATGCCATGCCATCCCTTCGCTCTTCCATCACAGGGTGTTGCCACCTTCCAAGGGATGACCCCAAGTCCCGCTTTCATAGGTTTCTTTCAGTATAAAGGCTCGCTAGAGCCCGAGGTCCTTGCCACCACGCCTTGCCACCCACCTGAAGACTTCTGCTCAACTGTAGAGTGTGCCCTCCGCCACCCCCTGTGCCATGCTAGCCATAACAACATGCTCGCTCAATGCCATGCTAACCCTGTGCAATGCCACCTCAACGTGTCAACTCGGCCCCTTGTAAGTCCTACGTGCAGGTGCGTTGCTTGTGCCATGCCTTTGCAGTGCTATATGCTAGGCCAGCCACACTTGTGTGCTAGTTCTATGTGACATGCCAGCCCCTGAGCGATGCTGGTCCACTGCGCCATTCCAGCCACATATGCGCCGTCAGTCCAAACGTGCCTTGCATGCTGCTTGTGCCAACCACTATAATATGGCAGTGCCGTGTGATACTGTAAGGTCCCTTTCCCATGTCAGCAAACTATGCTAACCAGGCACTTATGCCATCTCCCGTTGTCTGCCCAGACCCATCCGTGTGTTGTTCCCAAACAGAATCCTGGCACCACGCATGTTAATATTCTGCGCTATGTCACTGTTGTGTCAGTGCCAGCCCGCGCTCCGGTATTGCCACATGGCAAGCAGATGCCATGCCTGAAATGTCTTGTGGAGTACCAGTAGCATACCCCTCTCACGCGCTGTGCAGCACCGCCATCAGCCCTGGTAATGTCTTTGGCAATGCTTCAATGCCCTGGCACCTACCAGTGCTTTTTCTGTGCCCCGATCTGATCACGTATAATGTCAGAATCATGCCACGCAAATTCTCTGATAATCTCTTTTTGGGATGCCAGTAGCGTGCCTCGACAATGTCTTCTGCAATTCCAATAGTGTGCCCTCGGACGACTCGGCTTGCTGCCAGTGCCACGACATGCCCATGCCACGTGCAATGCTAGTACCACGCCCTGGTTATGCCATGCAGCATCAGTACCTAGCGCCGGAACTCTCATCTGAAATGCCAGACCAGTGCCCTGCTAACAGCCAGCAGAATGGCAGCAACATGCCCTTCCAGTGCCCGCCTAGTTTCAAGAACCATGCCCCGCTACTGCCCTGTACAGTGACAGTACCTGGAATGCTGTTACTGTGCGATGCCCCCTAATGCCATGTGCGTAAGGCAGCCGCGTGAAAGTATCATTCATCGCTGATGCCAGGCTAGCTGCACACTCCGCCGTGGTGATGCGCCGCACTGTGCAAATCACATGTCTCGTTAAGGGCATGTTCAGTGCGAGCAGCGTTCCCTACGCAGTGCCCACCAGAGCGGGTAGGCACCGCTAGCCCATGTCGGTACAACCCCGCACGGTGCCCTCTCCCACGCAAGGACCCGTGCATACCACCACTGACAGCCCGCACTATACAAGGCACCCAGCCTCTTAGCCTCTCGCATACAGCCGCCCCCCATTGGCTCTCCGACCACTAACCCCGCGACCCTCCCCGTACTCACAGCTCTGCGAGGGGCTCCTGTAGCCGGGGTCTGTCCGGAGCCGGGCGCGGGGTCTGGGCTCTTGGCTCTGCGGCGGCTGCTCTGGAGCTCTGCAGCGGCTCCGAGAAGGAAGGGGGCTGCAGAGTGACGAGGCGGGCCCAGCCCACAGCGCCGCCCCCACACTGTGTACCGGGGGCGGCGCGCTTGGGAACTCCGACTGCGAGCGGCTGGGATCCCCACCGGTGGGAGCGCGGGGAGTCCTGGGCCCTCCCCGCCGAGGTGGGGCCCACGCAGACCACCACTGCCGCCGCCAGCGGGGACGAGACCCGAAGCGTCCGCTCTCTGTGCTGTGCAGACACCAAGAGCTGGCACGGATGGCATTAAAGGGGAAGACCCCGGCAAAACGACCCACCTGCCCCTTGGTATAGGGGTGTCCCTGCTCAAGAAGAGTCAGTCGTATGAACCCCCGTCCGACGCGAATAGGGATGGGGCATACCACATCCAATTCCCCAAGCAAAATGGAGGAGACCAGCAACCCCCCAAAATTCACTAGAGAGATGACAAATTACAAGGGGAGGCCGAGCCACGGTCGAGTCGAATGACTAGCTTGGCACCAACATCCCGTGCTCGAGCCGAGCCCTGAAAAAGTTTGCTATGTGAATTGTGCAACAAAAATCATGTACCATATGCTAGGCCAGGCCCACTGAGAACATCTTTTCGAAATTCTAAAAAGTGCATTTATTTACATGTTGGAGCGTTTCACCTTTGTAAGTGCATCGGATTATATCACTGCATTAAGAGGCTCTTGGTCATCAGCAGAAACATTTATGCCCGAGAGCCGCATGCGTGAGTGCCAGAGGGATAATAAACTAGCTGGTGACTGCCTGGCCTGGGCTGCCATGCTTGCCTATCTACTGCTTGAACCCCCTGGACGCCAGGTCAACCTAGATAGGTTGGTCATGTTGGTCACGTTGGAAGATGGGAGTGTCGGTCTATTAGAGGGCAGAAGAGCCATATCTGTCATGGGTGGATGCCACCTCGGACATAGTCCTTTTAACCAGCATTACATGGTGGCATGTGAGCTTCCCTTTGGGCCAGCTAAACCCCAATAAAGTTTTTTTTTTAATTAAAAAAAAAACTTTATTGTGCAAAACAAAATCATTACAGATATGGTCCTACAACCACAGGGGCTGGCCGCTAGTGTTTGTGGATTAATCACGTAGAGTCAAAAAGCAGCGATAGACCCCAATAGGTCCAGCAGAGGTACAGGATATACGTTTGGCAACACAGGAGGTATGCAGGATACAAAGTATTTTTAAGTTTTTATAAAGGAACCAAAAAAAAAAAAAGAACGAACAAAGGAACAGAAAACTCAAGGCGAGAAACATTGTAGAAGATGTCTAGCTCAGACGGGGGAGACCTACTATACCAGGATAGAGAATCAGGAGGATGATAGAGAAGACCAGGTGGGGGGAGGCAGTGGGGAAGTCAGGGCAATCGGGTAAGGAATACAGTAGTCAAGGAACCTCGGAGGTCAGGGGGACAAGGAAATGTCCGGGATGGCTGCGAAGGGGGGCGTACAGATGTTCCCTCGGTATGCGTTCCACTGGTTCCCCCCCAATAAAGTTGTAATCTGTTTTTGTAATGAGTTTTCACCTCAGAGTTTGCTTCATTTCACTTTCTTTTGTAAATTTTATTTTATATACTCCAAAAGGTTTTTAATTCCTTTAATCCAAGCCTGCGGTATTAGAAGATGTGCTGAGGCCTTGCCTTATTTGCAAGGGTTAAACTCCCCTACACTTTGCAGCTGCCTTTGTTCTTTTTTAATGGGGGTATTGCCAAGAGGAAACAAATGTTGTTCTGATAGCCTAATCTTGTTGGTTTGACCTGTCTATCAATGATTGTGGGGCATTGAGCCCCATGGTAGGATTCCTGTTACTTTGTTCGTAAAAGACATTGTGTTTTCATAAACCACTTTATCTGCTGATTTTATACTTGTTTTACTAAGAAGCTCATGAGATATGTTTTTAATGATGTTTTCTTTGTTTGTAGAGTGCTGTTCACGTCCGAAATAAAGTATTATCTGATCTAGAGGGCAGGAGAACTAGGAACTTGGACTGGATGCAGGTGCCTCAGGTGTGTGTGGGCTTGTGCCGTCTGAAGTTGAGTCAGGGGGGCCCTGATGGGTTGGTGCATGATGTTTTGCCTATTTTCACAACATGGTGGTGTTCTCTTTAGTGGGGTAAGCCTCAACCCATTTACTGAATGCACAAACAACCACTAATACATACTTCAAATTGTTCACCCTTTCCATCTTGATGTAGTCCATCTGGAGAACCGCAACAGGGAAGGAAGGAGGTACAAAACTTCCAACAGGAGTGGGAGTCCCCTTTCCATGATTATGCATCAAGCAAGCCATGCAATATTTGATCAGGCGTGCTGCAACCTTGGGAATGTTGTCATTCTGCCATACGGGGTCTAGTAGCTTGCAATTGCCTTTCACACTAATGTGTGCCGGTCCATGTGCCAAAGTGACCACAGGGTGGGCGTATGCATCTGGGAGCATCCACCTCGGCTTCCCAGATTTCTCTATCCAACACCCATCCTCATCCAAATTAGTTATGCTATCATGCCATATTGTTAACTCATCAATTGTCGCCTCACTTTGGATCTCTTTCACAATTTACAGGGTATCCTCAAACATCGCATTCTCTGGCATCCAACTAGCTGGACCCGCTACAAACATCCTCTTAATTTTAGTTTCAGCTGTCTCCTTTGCTGTCTGATCTGCAAACGCATTCCCCCTCCCAACATCATTTGTGATTGGCTTATGAGCACTGCACTTCACTATTGCTAGTTTCCTGGGGAGTGTCAAAGCTGACAAGAGCCTGTGTACCAAGGGGCCATGCTGGATCTTCATGCCATGTGTTGTCAAGAACCCTCTCTCTGCCCAAAGTAGCTCAAGATTATGGGCCACGCCTAATGTTTACTGGCTGTCAGTATATATATATTGACAGCCAGTCCCTCACTTAACTCACAGGCACGAAAAAGAGCCACAAGCTCTGCAGCTTGTGCTAATTGGTAGGGAACCCGTGACGTCTCAACTACAGTGCATAGGGTGGTGATAGCATAAGCTGCTGTTGTTGTGCCATCTGGTAACTTGAAACAAGATCCATCGACATATAGCTCCCCTTGGGGTTCAGATAGGGGAACATCAGTCAGGTCTACCCGTCCCTTCAGTTCTTCCTCAATATGGAAGATACAATCATGCATGTCCGTCTCCTCACTCTCAGAAGGGAGGGGTAGTAATGTGGCTGGGTTCAGAGTGGCACATCTATTTTTGGTGACATGTGGTACAAACAGGGTCAGCTCATAGCCAGTCAGAGGTGCACTGGTAAAGTGCTGTGTCTTTGTTCTGTTCAAAAGTATGTCCACAGCATGTGGAACCATAACTGTGAGATCATTATCAAGGACGAGCCCTGATGATTGTCAGATAGAAATAGCCACGGCCGCGGCCGCTGTCAGAAAGCTCGGGAAGGCTCTGGCGACGTTATCAAGCAGGGCACAGAAGTAAGCACGTGGCCTTTGCTTACCTCCAAAGGTCTGTTTTAAGACAGAGAGCGCGCAGCCAGCCATTTCGTGTATATGCACAGGTGCATAGCAAAGCGTTATGTTTAACTGCTCAAAAGCATGCTGCCAATCATGCGTCCAGGGCAAGGGTCCATGCATATCTTTAGTGGTTAATTGCAACAAGGGTTTTGTTAGTAAAGCAAAATTAGGGATCCAGTGGCGACAATACAAGGTAATACCTATAAAAGCACATACATCTCATTGCGTCTTAGGGACAGGCCTTTTAGTTACAGCAGCCACAAGCTCAGGTGTTAGTCGCCTTCTCTCCTTCGACAGTAGGTGACCAAAGTCGGTGACCTCCTGTCGACAATACTGAAATTTAGAAAGGTACACTTTGTGCCCATGCTGTGCCAAATGGTGTAGCAATTGAACTGTACTCTGTTTGCATACTCCTTCTGTGTCGGACGAATGAGGAGGTCATCCACATACTGGAGCAATACATTACCTGAGGGAAGAGTGAGGGAGTCCAACTGGGCTTTCAGGGCTTGGCCATATATACTGGAGCTTTCAGTACAGCCCTGAGGAGCTCGACAGAATCTAGAACTTTTGCCAGCCAAGGAAAAAAACAAAAAGGTGCCGGTTGTCTGGGTGTATGGGAATACTAAAGAAGGCATTTTTCAGGTCAATAACAGATAAATAGGTAGCAGTGGGGGGAATCATTGTCAGGAGGGCAGTAATGTCAGGAACAACAGGGAACTCGGGAACCACTACCTTGTTCACAGCACGCAAATCAATCACAAAATGATAGACATCAGGGTGGTCATCTGGGGAACCAGAGGGTGGCCTTTTTAAAATCAGAAGAATAGGGCTATTACACACGTTTCCTCAACCACACCAGACACAATCAGATCCTGTACAATCTTGAGAAGCACCCGTTCCCCTGCCTGTGGTATTTTACACTGGGAAAGGTGAGGGAGGACAGAATTGTCCTTAATCCTGATGGAAACTAGAGGTATCTTTAAGAGCCCTACATCTGTGTCACACGTGGCCCATAATGTCGCTGGTACTTCCCGAAACTCTGCAGAGAGGGGCTTGTCTTTAGACAAACACTGCTTAGATGTCACTACACTTGGGTCAATCGTCATATAGACGCCATCCGGAGACCATGAGATAGTTGTATGTAACTTCTTCAACAGGTCTAGCCCCATCAAATTTTCCCCACAATTCAAGGTCAACAGAAAAGGTAAGTCTATGGTAAAGGGACCAATAGTAAGAGCCAGAGGCTCGGAGATGGGGTTCACAACTGATACAGCTAAAAAGCCTACCAAAACATTATTTTGGCCAGACAGAGCTGCCCCTGGAACCAGTGAGTGAGAAACAGAGCTATTCATTGCACCTGTATCCACCAAGAATTGTTTTGTTGAGCCTCATAGATCAGCGGTGATATAGGGTCCACGCTTGTCAACGGGTATCTGGACTGGTCCCCCACACTGTCCCTGGCTGTCCTAGCCGTGGCTAAGTCCCGTCACATCATTCAAATCAAAATCATCATGGTAATATTGATAGCCCCTCGGATCATCAAAATAGTTTTGTTCTGATCTCCCTGGCTGCTCCTCACTCTCCCTGCTTTTGCCATAGCCACTTGCAGCTCTTCCTCTTCCCCGCGAGCACCGCCCTCACGGAACCTCAACTCTCTGCAACAGCGTCAGACACTCACTGTGCCAATGCCCCTCCTCTTTACAGTACGCACACTAGTTTGGTCCCACAGGTGTAGCGTTCCGGCTGGTGCGGGGCAACTGCCGAGCCGGACCAATACCTCTTCCTCTACCACTGCCCCAGGACACCTGCTGCATTAACATCTTCATTTTCAAATCTTCGTTTTTGTTCTCCACCCTCTCTTTCTCTTCATTCTCCCTTTGCTCATAATACTGTGCCATGCATAAAATAACTGATGTAGAGGAGGTAGTCCAAGTGCTTTCCGAAGCCTGCAACCGAGTCATGATCTCAGGAAGCAGGTTTGTTACAAATCTGTTAACAAACAGTCGAATACCTATTTCCATCGACAACTCCTGCCCTCTAAAGTCCCAAAACACCCCTTCGAACCTAGTGAAAAAATCAGACACACTTTCATCCTTCTTCTGGCGGCAGGCCGTCAATTTTTCCCAATCCACTCTCCTCGGTGGGATCAAGGAGTGGATATTCGTAATAATCCGACCGGGCAACGCTAGTATGTAAATGTAAATGTAGGTGTACTTATATAGCGCAACCTGTCACCCAAAGGGCATCCTGGCGCTTGCTTAGGGAACCCGTCCTGGTATTCCCCTGTGAGAGGCCCCAGCAGGGTGTCCACAGGGTGAAAGCCAGGCATCCCGCCACGAGGGGCCGTAGTGGAGATTAAGCAAGCTATTGCCCAGAGTTGCAGAGTGAGACCCCGTGAGTCGAGTAGGCACCGGAGCGAGAATTGTCGAGGCCGTGGAATTTTTGAGCCCAAGACCCGCAGAGGCGGGGAATCGAACCCTGGTCCATGGTCGATCCCAGCTCCGGGTCTGCCACCTCTAACCACTGAGCCACACTTCTCCACATCTCTAATTCTAAGTTCGTCACCGGGCTTCCTCTCCTGATGCCATGGCGCAATCTCTTTCCAAGTGCCAGCCAACTCTACAACGTGATCCTGCATGTACACCTGTTCCCAGATATCAACCGGCACCAGTTAACCGAAAAACATTTCAATGTCAGCCAGCGTCATCACTGACGAGGACGCAGCCTTGGTCAATTTTTTGTAATAAGCAGTCGGATTCTTTCGAGGATCTGGTAACTGGGTCTTAGGAGATAAGACCTCACTCCTCTTCCAAGGGGTATAAACCCACTGAAAATGTCCTTCTACCCGCTGTCTAATGACCTCATTTTGCGGATTTCGTAACTCTGACATCTGGGATGGGATGTACCTCCCTCATAGGGTACTGGGACACTGCAATCGGACTCCTCTGGATCAACCTGCCTCTGTAGCCAAATAACGTGGTAACATTGCTAAAGACATCATTAGGAGCCAACCGGGTCACATACACATTATCCCGAATGTCATAGATAATTTGAGGGGCAACACCATTAAAACAGACCTACGGCAGAATACGAACTAGACCCTCACAGGAGTTTCCCTATCTTCAGCCAGAACATGCTCTCCGTGCAGAATCAATAGACTGGGAGAACCTGTAGAGTGGTAACCCCATTGAGAATAGGATACTGACTGAGGCAATACCTCAAGGGTGGCTTCCCTTACCTACTGCACGCACATTAGTTATAGACCTGCCAATTTGACCTGTCTGAGGGCCTGCTAGAAGCTTGAGCTGGGACAGATGGAGTACACAGATTGAGAGCGTGCCCTGATGTGCCCTCATGAGATAGCAATAAAAACAAGCTTCCAGCTCGTCCAATTAAAAATACTCCACATGTGACAGTCCTACCACAGCCGCTTATTTCACATGAGGAGGACTCACATGTCCAACTGCCTGAGATGTTGGGATGCAGATGGAGCCTTCTACCATACGCTATGGGCTTGTCCACTCACACAGGAATATTGACTGGTGGTGGTTAGTGTGCTCTTGAGTGTCCGAGAGGTGCTGTCCCCTGGCACGCCTCAATTTGCACTCCTAGGTATACCGGGAAAATGAGGATCTGCTCCGGAAGCAATCCTCTTCTGTTCTCTGGGATTTGCGTTGATGAAGAGAGAGGAGAGCACTTAGTACCTTTGGATTGTGAGTATGACTCAATGTATGGGGGAGAATGAGTAGTGTACGCAGCCAGGGGTTGCCCAGGGAAATTTAGAAAGATTTGGGGACACTAGTCTTACTTTGGTAACAAGGGAGAAGAGAAGGTGGCTTTGCGGTCCCCTTTTTTTTTTTTTGTATGTTCTTATATAGCGCTCGATCACCGGGGAGGTATCTCGGCGCTTGCCTTGGGAACCCGTCCTGGCTTTTCCCTGTGAGATAGACCCTACATGGCATCCCCAATGTGAAAGCCAGGCATCCCGCCGCGGAGATTAAGCAAGCTTAATGCCCAGAGTTGCAGAGTGTGAACCCATGATTAGGTCAGGCACCGAAGCGAGAATTATCGAGTCCGTGGACATTTGAGCTCAAGACCCTGCAGCGTCGGGAATTGAACCCTGGTCCCAGGTCTGACCTCTGCTTCAGGGTCTGCCTGCTCTAACCAATGAGCCACACTTCTCCCCTTCTTCTCCCTTTGGAGGGGGGAGGGGCCTAAACACTGCTTGTTTGGCTACTGGAGGAGATGATCTGTGTCCCGTTTTCCTGGAAGACCCCGGGGTCTGATATCCCCCTCTTGCTTCAGAGTGACCACAGTGTATTGGGCCGAAAGGCTAATTTGCTCTATATTCTATAGGCAACTGCACTGTAAGGCTAGTGGAACGGTTGTGGTACTGGCGGTGGACTCAATTCTTTCTCAATGTGTAGTTGGAATCCTTTTTTTTTAATCATAAACATAATTGTATTTTGAAGTACAAATGCCGAAGGGCGAATAGATGGATGTACATCCGTAGTCCAAAACAAAAAAATATGGCCCAATCTACTTTTAAATGTATGACGTGCATGAACAACATGTTGGTGGAGAATATGTCCAACATTTACATAGCCGTCAAAAGACATGCATCTTGAATCATAAACCAATATGGACATCCCCCAACCTTGTCCATCCCTCCTTCTCCCAAAGCAGTGGAGTCGCTATTGTTCAGTCCTTTTCGGCAAGGTTAAGGTGGCTCAAGAACAGATGGATCGAAGAGGGCTGGAAGACTTTCATTTAAAGAGTCCTCTAGTTTGAAAAAATTAACTGGTTTTCAGCTAACACGCTATTCCTGAAAATGTGCCATGTTAGGACTAGTTTGGATGTATTTTTATGATCTTTTTGATGTTCAGGTATACTTTCATTCTTGTCTTGTTTATGCCAAGCATTCATCTCCACATTCTAAGTCTGAGTCTTCATTGGAAGCCAGGGACCCCCAGCCTAAGCAATTTCTATGATTTGAATTTCAGAACAATACACAAAAATAAAGTAGACACCAAAAAAATGCTCAAATATTGAAATAGTTTGTTTAATCACCATCAAACATAGAAAAAGATTTCAAATTTTCAATTTTGGTTCTTTATTTGTATATAATGTATTCATTGCAAAAGTATTTAATATTCAATTCAATTCAATTCAATTCAAAATTCCTTTATTACGACTATTCTGGCCATAAAAGTACATTTAAAAGTAAAACACATTTCATACAATTCGTTTGTGCAAAATGAAATAAAATGCTGGACAGTGCTTTTTTAAAAAAGTCTCAGAAAAGGCATAGGTATATAAAAAAAACTACTCAATTATTATACAATAAAAAGGCAAACAAGTGTTAAAAATGTTAAAAAGGAGAGTCCAATTAAACCAGGCTGGATGTTAACACTTTTAAACAGACACACCACAAAGAGAATAAATATCGGGAAACTAGATACACAATAGGGAGGCTAGTATCATGCTTTAATATCCGATAGGCCTCCGCACAGTGAATTGTACCAAGATTCCGGCAGACCTGTTGGAGCCATCGGTAGCTAATCGTTTTGTATACAGGACAGACAAACAATACATGATGGTCTGTTTAAGGGGTGTTATCACAAACCGGAATCACTATTGGTGAAGGCACGGAGTGGTAGTACACCGTGCCTAAATTGCAAATAAAGATTTTAGCTAGGGGGGGGGGCTGAATAACGTCAAGAACAGGTTCTAGCCTGTATTGGTCCTTGACTTCTACAAATTGTGCAGTCAATGTGCCAATGATGGAACTTCCGTTGATCTGGTTTACCTTATATTCTCTGAAAAGCTTTGAAAGAGCCTTCCTGGGAATAGTCGAGCAAGATACTTCAGCGTTGGTCCATAAGTTTGTAGAAAAGCAGATTTTCTCTAGTTATCATCAATCACTGCTTTGGCGTTAATCGCCTCTGATCTACTCGATTATTAGCTAATCAAATAAAGAGGCAGGCGCTGGGAATCTGGAAAGCGAGGAACAGGTTTATTTCTCCGGAGGAGAACACGTCAATTCGGGCAGACGAAATGTCTTCTCGAGGTGCTCTAACTGTACCTCTGTGGCATAGCCTTTTATATACAATCTTGACTGTTTATTGCAGGGTAACACATTCCTGACAGTGGTTTATTAAATCCCCGGAATCAACGCTTCCAACTTGTTCCCATACATACCCAACAGCAAATGTCCCCCACCCTGGTCTCAGCAGGTGATTGTTATCGCGCAGCTGGGCATTCCCGCAGGGTCTGAAGTATGCGGGATCGGTCAGATCTAAGAGGGTTGTGTCATTGATTAATTCCGACCCCTTTGATAGGGAGCGAGTTTCTACTGTACGGGGTTAATAAACTGTATCCGCAGGGGCTGGTTATTGCCTGGGACCGGATCGAACAGCCAGGTGCAGGGGAGGAGGTTATGGATGGGCCTGTTCGTGCAAGGAGGATGAAAGGACATGGGCGTAGGCACGGGAAGTGGCTCCGGGGCTGGGTCGCACTGAGGATGCTTCATGACTCTAGCATGTGTGCTTGGGGGTTTGCAGAGCGCCGGGGATGACTGTGAGGTCAGGGTGACACGGTGGTGATCGGCAACGCACGAAATGGCCGCAGTATCTAAAATGGATGCTGTTTACGTGCATACGATGGCTCTTGTTAGGCAAGATGGCGCAGGCGATGTTCACGTCTGTCGATTATATTTCAACAAGTTAGCCATCCTTAAAGCAATTAAGATATTTTTAATATAGGCTAACCATGGGATTTTGCCAGCCCCCTGCATGTTTAAGACCTCCTTCATCTCATTCTTAAAAGCCGCTAACTCTGCTGTGCACCATAAACGTCGCCAGTGTAGAAAGGGCCTGAAGGCAACTTACTCAGCAATTGGCCAACCCCAAGATCCATACGGAGTGGCATCCATGGTTTGCTTTTCAGGAGGCCTAGGATTTGTCTAATAAAAATATTTCCATTCCTAGAGAGGGGATCAGATGGTTGGTGGCCCCAGATTTCTGCCCATATATGGCCGCCCCCCTTACTTGTGCCTTATATATTTCCGTAACAGGACCAACCACTTTATGTGTGCTTTTCTTAAGTATCTTAGCCAGCCCCCCCGAAGTTTGGGCCAGTCTTAAACTGGCCTCCCTAATTTGTGCATACCACTACATTTTATCAGTAAGGGTTAATCCTAAATAATCACAAACTGTTACTTTTTCCAGCAGTTTCCCATCTAAGCAGGTATTAGGACGTGTGGACTCACCTGCATTAAAAATCATATATTTGGTCTTTGAGGAGTTTATCTCCAAACCCCTACTTTTGCAAAATGACTGGAAAATATCTAATGCCCGCTGAATTCCCATTGGAGATTTGGATAATAGTAGGGTGTCATCGGCGAACATAAGGGCGGAACCCTGTTTCGCCAGCCTGGGGGCATCTACATCCCTTCCACCAATCAAGTCCTTCACAAGGCCGTTGATGAATAAGCAAAAAAGGGTTGGGGCCAAAACACACCCCTGCCTTACCCCTCTATCTATAGCTATAGGATCTGTGAGCTCACCATTTTTCCCGTGTCTAACCTGTGCATAGTTAGATTTGTGAAGCAGCTTCATTTGATGACAGAGGTATGGAGGGACCTCCATACCTACTAGAGAGGACCACAATTTATCCCTGGGGACCAGGTCAAATGCTGATTTTAGGTCCACAAAGATCAGATGAAGGCTGCCACCCTCCAGGAGCACTGTTTTCCAATAGAGAAGTTGAAGCCTTAAAAATCTGATCTATTGTGGACATCCTTGCTCTAAAACCGGCCTGGTAGGGGCTAAGTATAGAATACTTCACCATCCATCTTTCTAATCGATCCAAAAGCACTTGTGCATAGATTTTTTGGGAAACATCTATGAGGCTAATTGGACGATAGTTAGCGGGGAGAAGTGGAGAGCCCTTTTTGTAGATCGGAATGATCTCTGCCACAACCAGGGCATCGGAATTGGCATCCCCTGGAGAATAGCATTGAATACGCTCCAGTAGTATGGGACCCAAATAATAGGTGAATTCCTAAAGACATCACCTGGGATCTTGTCTAGGCCTTGCCCTTCGGCAGGAGCTACTCTATTAAATGCAATCATTATCTCTTTTAAAGAGATTTCTGGGGCATTGGGGAAAGACTGCTGTAAGCAGATTCGCATGCCCCTAGCTTGTCCTACTTCTGCTTTCCCATGCATAAAACGACTTAAAGTGGGCCCTCCAGATTACTGCCCCAAGGTTTGACTCTATTGCTGATTTGCCCTCTTTGCAGCCGGTGTTAACTAGGTTCCAGAAGGACTGCATATCCCTAGAACATAAATCAGCCCTCATGCTTTCCCATTTGTCACCCTCTTACTGTCTTTTTGCTGCATTGATTGTATTTTTATAGGCAATCTGCTTTTTTCTTATCGGTTTGTCCTTCTTTGTGATTGCTAGGATCAGTGATTGTTTAACCCTTCGACAATCACCATTATACCAAGAATGGGCCATAGACACCTTTCGTTTGGATTTTACAACAGGAAAAAAGATGTTTGCCAGATCACACACTAGGTCTTTATGATTTCTCCCGATTTCTGTTAAGGCTGTATTAGGGATTGTAATATGATTACGTTGATTAGCGGCCTCAAGATATGGGATAACAGTTATAGAGAGAGAGAGGCCAACTTATCCTGAGAATTTCAGATAGCCCCCATTTCACTGGCCTCCTACAACCAGTCAAAGTTAACCTGGGCCCGTTTAAATAATTACCTACTTGGGTACCCATGGAGCAAGGTGATACCATCTCTAGGACCAAGGCGTTGTGGTCGCTATCGTATCTGGGTATAACCTTATAATCAATCACCCAGCACCAAGATTTAATATCCATCAGGATGTAGTTTAGGATGGAAGAGCTTCCAAGTCTATTATAAGTATGGTTTGCTGGGCAATCGGATTTAGTTTATTTATTTATTTATTTTTTAAACTTATAGAGCGCAAACAAATACCACGAATGGTGTCTCGGCGCTAGGCTGACAGAGAGGCAGACAAAGAGGCAACTCCTTTACATTTATTGACTGAATAGCCAGGTCTTTACTTGCTTTCTAAAGATCATCAGTGACAGGCTGCATTTTATTTGATGGGGCAAGGTATTCCAGAGCCTCGAGGCAGCTACCAAGAAGCGTCTGTCTCCCCATGTAACTGTTCTAACCCGTTGAATACAAAGGGATGCAGATGAGGCAGATCTTAAAGCTCTCTTAGGGACATAAACCAGCAGTGATTCCCTAAAAAAGTCAGGTCCTTGGCTGTTCAACGCCTTGTAAATAATGCACAATGCCTTAAATTTGGTTCTTTTTTTCACTGGAAGCCAATGAATTTGGTAGACAATGTGGGAAATGGGCGCAAACTTAGGAGTTTTGGTCAGGATTCGTGCAGCAGCGTTCTGCACCATTTGTAATTTCTTAAAGACCTGCTCCTGGGCATTCAACAGAAGCCCATTGCAGAAGTCCACCTTGGATAACACCAAGGAGGACATAAGTGTTTTCCCGGCAGACAGGGGAAGGAAAGGTAATAACTTTTTCACTTTTCATAGCGTGTAAAAGGAGGAGGAGACCACTGCATTAGCATGATTGGTGAAACTTAGTTTGCTGTCAAACAACACTCCTAAGTTTCTCACCTTCGAAACTGGAGTAGGTGGATTACCCATTTCTGGTGGCCACCAGACCGGGGACCAAGCTGGTTTTAGGTCTCCAAACACCATTACCTCGGTCTTATCGGTGTTTAGTTTTAGACAATTACTGTCCATCCAGTGACTAATGGCTCTCATGACTATCTGAAAGTTGGCCGCTACCTCACTCCCGTTTTTATGCACTGCTAACACCAACTGAGTGTCGTCGGCATATGAAGTCACTCCCATTCCATGGATTTTAATGACCCTCGCCAAGTCCGACACATAGATGTTAAAAAGTGTCGGACTTAGCGAGGATCCCTGGGGGACTCCACAAGGCAGCACAAATGTAGGTGAATAAAAATTCCCCATCTTTACCGACTGTTCTCTGTTAGACAGAAAAGAGACCAGGAGCTCCACAGCTTTGCCCTGTATGCCCATAGCTGTGACACAGTCGATCAAGATGTTATGATCGACCGTGTCAAAGGCCGCCGAGAGATCCAGCAAGATCAGGATTGCCGTGCCACCCTGGTCCATGATCTGTCTGATCTCTTCGGAAGCCTTTATAAGCGCCGTCTCCGTTCCATGGCCTCTCCTAAACCCGAACTGGGTGTTATCTAGCAGGTTGTTGTGATCAATGTAACTGGCCAGCTGTTTATTTATAACTTTTTCAAGTATTTTGGATGGAAAAGGGAGGGCTGCTATAGGGCGATAACTTTTTAATTCCAAGGTGTTAAGAGTGGGTTTCTTTAGCAGTGGCTTTATTATGGCAGTTTTCCATTTTTGAGGATAAATACCTGATTCGCAAATAGTACTGCAGATATTCTCCAAAATTGGAGCTACTACCTCGGTTGTTGATTTAATGATGGTCGGTGGGCAGGGATCCAAAGGGGAACCCGACATAGTTGTTTTGATAAGATCTTTTATTTCTGAAAGTGATGGAGGGATGAATTCATTCAGAGAAGAGGATATGAACTGTGCGTTCTTGTGGCTCTCTGATGGTTCCCCCATTATATTATTGTTGAATTTATTAAAGTTCAACCATTACAGGCCCTAAAGGAATGGGTCAATGTGAGAGTGTTCATT
This sequence comes from Lissotriton vulgaris, assembly GCF_964263255.1. Classification (NCBI taxonomy): domain Eukaryota; kingdom Metazoa; phylum Chordata; class Amphibia; order Caudata; family Salamandridae; genus Lissotriton; species Lissotriton vulgaris. The sequence goes on along the minus strand of NC_141695.1, from coordinate 801,463,084 downwards.
TGAAGCACCCGAGGGGTCCAGGCTCGGGTTGGTGGAGCATTCAGTTCTGGGAAAGACCAGTGCTGGTCTTCCTCAGTACTATCACCCCCAATTAGGTCCTTCAGCGGTTCATACTGACAGTTCAAGTTGCCAGCAAGTACCACCAGAGTGCCTTCAGGGATGGTATGTAAAAAGGTTGACAAATGTTCAAGAGTTGGTGACTCCTGGCCATAGCTAACTAGGTGAGAGTAGATAATTAATTAATGCTATTCTGGTCTTGATGGGGAAATCTGGATGACGCAAAGTATGTCAAGTGAAGATGTGTCCATCTGTTTTGCAGTGTATCCCAAATGCACAGCAACCCAGACACAAAGTCCTCCCACAAGTCTTCTCCTTCCCCCGCTCGTGGCTGCTGAGCAAAAAGTTGCATAACCTAAACTATGGGTGTCCTCTCTGGTCCAAGTCTCCTGGAACATGCAGATGTAATTTGCGTCTATAAGGAATCCCCAATCCGGGTTGCCTTGTTTAGAAATCAAACCCGCAATGTTCCAGGATAAAACAAGAAACTTGGGCTTGTTATTTAGATGTTGATTTATATTACTATAAGCTACTGCAGTTGAGTTAGTACTAGTCCCAATGGCGTAATAATCAGGACCAATAGTTATAGGTACTGGGGTCAGCTGTTGATGGCCTATGGAGGTTTGGACTATCATTGATGATGTACCTGTTACAATATAATTTAGTGGGGGCCTCTGCATTCCTTCACGACGGACAGCTTCTACTCCCTCACCCCTCCTTACTGTTGTTCTATTTCTCTAGATTCAGAGTTTGATTTCTGTATTGGTTTTAGTCAATCAACGGAATTCAAGGGAGCAAATCTATTTCATGTACTCTTGCCCCCTGTTACAGTTTTGCTGATACAAACGTCTAGACCCTGTTCCACTAAGCACCCATGGGTTGTTATCTAGTACCGATCTCGGGGGATAGGTGTACCCCAATGGAAGGGGTCTAATGCCCCCTTTGTGCCTATGTTGGGTTCGCATTAGGAGTGTCCTAACAACCTGAGGATCTCTAAAATTAATCACAATGGTTTCGCCACCTACTCTATGGCCTACCCACCTCACTCATTCTGACTCACTTATACTTTCTCAGTCGCTCACTCTCACTTGCACATACTCTTACTTCTACTGCCTCATTTTCTCTCACTCTCATACATTCTCATTCATTCTGACTCTCATTCTCACTCATTCATTCTCACTCGCTTGCATTCACATTTACTCTAACTCAGACTCACTCGTACTCTTTAATGATGGTAACTTTCATTCATTCTCACTGTGACTCATTCCCAGTTACTGTTAATCACTTGCTCCTTCTCGCTCACTGTCTAATACTCTCTCAAACTGGTTCCTAAGAATTCATTCCCATTCACCTAATCTCATTCACTGGCAATCACTCTTACTCATTCTTCTTCACAGTTACTTCCTCATGCTCACTTACTGACAGTCCTACTCGTTCTCACTCAGAACCTTTTACTCCTTATCCAGATGCTGTGACGAGCCTGTCACAGGCCCTGGTTGTCTGTTCATTTTTTGAAGTAATAGTGTATTCCAGAGTACTATTTACTTTTACTATAATGAAGAAAAATGGGCAGAAAACGAGGAAGGCAGATTTTGAGAGCCATAAAGGGTGAGTCGTCCCTGTGCTCTTGGCACAGAGTTTGCCCTCTCTGAGGCCAGCGGTCGAAATAGCAGTCTCAGGACGTGCAGAAGGCAAGCTGGTGTCCCAGCCCTGACACCTGGTGATGCCTGAATGATGTCCATGATTATTTCATGGTTGTTTTTATGAAAATGGGTTCTAACTGATGCAAACTCCGGGATTTCACTTTTGTATCTCTGGCATTTGAACCTCTGTGGTGTGCTGAGTCCTCTGAATGGAGTCTCACTCGCTGTAAACTCTGTTAAAACTCCCTGATGATCTGCAGCCAGTATGCCTGCCTAATGTAAGGCCAGTTGCCCATGGATAGTTGGAAAAGGCCTCTTTGAAGGTTGTGAGCGACATGTATAGAGAGCCCAGGTGCTTTATGCATGTTGTGTGGGTCGATAACACTGATTGTGGAGTATGCCTGTTGTGATTAAGAGTACAGGCATGACACACCATTTGCAAGTGGTGCACAAGATGGAGGATGGAGAGAACCTGTCAGAGAGGGATGTACATTATAGGAACAGTTGTGACAACTTCGATGTGGAGCCACCTCCTGTGAAAACAAGCATTGTCAACGCCAGTAGGTCTCACCTATGCGAAACCTATTGGCTTTGGCAATGTGGTTTAGCCATGTTGCACACCATTGTGGCTGCTGTGCATCATTGCTGAGACTTAGTGCCTAACAAAATGACTGTGTCCGCCTGTAACGTAACTGGTGCTAATGTAAAGGGCTCTGATACTCTCGGGTCTAGTTCACTTTATACATTTCTGGAAAAAAAAATCTCAGATAAGGGTCACATTTCTATAAACATAAAAATGTTAGGTCTTAGATTTTGCTTCTACATAGAAGGTGTTTGTCACAGTCACCACACCTAGAGCCACTCAGTTCTGTTTTTGGTTCCTACTAACTCCGCGAGATTCAACAAAATTCTGCCAACGGGAGAAAATAGGCACATTGTTCTGCTTGTGCTGTGACTTAGCCCCAACAGCTCGTTCATCGCTGAAACATGAGCACGAGCGGCACCACGCAGAGCACCAGAAGTCACAGCTTCTCAAGTTTCTGTCTTAACACTGAGTGCTGAGATATGTACAGGTTCCCCACCACTTAGTACTTACTGAATTTCCATACTTGTGTCTCCACTGGCAAGCTTACAGGTGAATGTGCTCTACCAGTTCCCTCTGAGGTAGTACTCATGCAAGCCCTTCTCTGCCGAACGTAATGAGGGCCCCTATATTTCGAAAGAATCCTTATTGGAATTTTCTCCACCCGCGCCCCCTGATTGCATACAGGACCAATCTGCCTTCAAGGCTGTGACCAGAGGTGACGCAGGCAGCACCACTCTGCTGAACGTAGCTGAGCCCTGACTTGATTCAGCTCCTTATTCTTCTCATTGAGGACCTGTCTGTCTCGTTATATTTGCTGTAGTTGTGGATTCTCTTTGCTTCTTCATGACTCGGTCCTGATTTCACTCTTTTTCCTTCATCCTAGAAGGCCCCGTGCCTCACGCGAAGAATAAGGACCCTCATACCTATGGTCGAAGGTGGTCTAAACGAAATAAAGAAAATTGGCAATCTGCATTGGCACCAACTAAACCAGAATTTGGGAATGGTCCTTCAGCAGCTAATACCTTAAATTAGTGGATAAATCACTCTTTGGATGTGACTATCCCCATTACCACTTTGAAAAAGAGAAAGAAGGAAAAGGTGGCACCATGGTTTAACACTTATCTTCTCTCTCTAAAAAAAGGCTGCAAAATACTTAAAAGAAAATGGAGACACAGGTTTGATGAAAACTAAAGGTCACCAAACGGATGGCTACAAGACATTACAACCAATATATCAGAAAGGTGCAAGCATCATATTATGACTACTCCATTGTCAAAACAGCCAATGACCCTAGGGAGCTATTCCAAATTGTAAAAGCTTTGACAATGTCCAAGACAGAAACTTCATTACCTCCCAACTCAACAGCCAGCTGCAACAAACTGGCAGGATACTTCCAAGATAAAGTGTCCGGAATTTTGCCAAGGTGTTGTCTACGTGCCTCGACTGTTGCTGCCTGATATGGTACTGCCAGACCAGTCGGGCTTTTTGCCACTGCGCTCGACAACGCATAACTTAAGAGCATTGTTCGCGGTTCTTCACTTGCTCAAGCCTGACTTAGCTGCGGTAGCAGTCCTTTTGGACGCTGCCAAAACGTTTGACTCTGTAGCCTGGAAATATATGATGGCGGTATTGCATAGCATGGGCGTGCCGTTCTTTTTTACGTCCTTGATCACGTTACTATACACTAATCCGGTCGCACGAGTACGGGTTAATGGTCGTATATCAGCCCCAATTGCTATATAGAGAGGTACAAGGCAAGGATGCCCGCTTTCACCTTTATTGTTTGCTATTATTATGGAACCGCTGGCTTGTATCCTGCGGCAAAGACATGCAGGCTCGGCATTGGGTTTCCGTCTTCGCTCGCTGGCAGTATCTATGTATGCTGACGATATGGTGCTTTATATCCGGGAGCCAGTAAGATATCTTGAAGGGGTGATCAGAGAATACATCAGATTTGAACGCTTCTCTGGCCTGGCAATAAATTGGGACAAATCTATATTACTGCCGTTAACCGATATTACCCTCCCATTCCCAATAGAGTTCCATCTGGAATGGGCCTCAGAACCAGTTCGGTACCTAGGGATATGGATTCACAGGGACGCCCAAGAAATAATCCGTGCTAATTGCGGAGTGGCGATTTCCAAGTTGGAAGATCAGGTTGCACACTGGAAACGATTACCCCTGTCATTTGCGGACCGAGTAGCCCTGATTAAAATGGTGGTACTCCCCAAGTTTTTAAATTACTTTGTAAACATCCTGCTTGCTTTGACAGCTCACTTTTTTGCAACGCTTCAGTCCTTGTTAATCAAATTAGCCTGGGGGGGAAGAAACCTCGTGTAAAGTGGGACACTCTGACAAAACCATATGGGCGAGGCGGGTTTGCGGTGCCGGATATGAAACTGTACTATCTGTGTGCACAAGCTCAGTTTGCTTCGTATTGGATTTCGGCACCGCCCTATACACCACATGTAGCGATTGAAGCTGGGGCGGTCTGTCCACTGCCCTTAAAGGCAATGTTGGTGAATCCGCATTCGGTGTACGAGAAGGGGGAGCTGGACACGGTACAGTGCACAGCGAAGGCCTGGCGGGAATTAGGGAAGCGCGCAGACCGTTTGCCATTGTTTGCACCGGCCATGCCTCTGCTGTATCATGCGAACATCTCCGTCTCGAGCGATGTGGGTGCTCTTCAACTGTTGCAGGGTGCTGGAATACATACCATGGGTGATGTGTTGCCGGCTGGCCAATTTATTGGCTTGCAGACACTATTGGACCAAACGACTAATGGGACTATGGCTACGTTCACCTACGTCAGGCTGTGTGCTGTGGTGCGCGACCACTACCTGTCCTTTCCGATGGAGCCACCTACATTAAACGCCTTGCAATTGATGTATACGGCGACTTCCCGAGCGAAGATGATTTCGTGATTGTACAAGGTATCGCAGGACGATGATGGAGATGTAAGTGTGGCTGCAAGGTCTAGTGGGACGCATGTTTGTTAGAACCGCTGTTGGATGACGAATGGGCTGAATGTTGTGATATGACAGGCAGATTTGCTGCGAATGGGAATTTTAGGCTCATACACTATAAATTCTTACAGCAATGGTACTACACTCCGGAGCAACTTTTTAAGTATGGGCTTTATGACACATCTGCTTGTGTGCGGTGTGGGATGGATACTGCCAATTTCCTGCACTTGGCTTGGGTGTGTCCTCGTGTGTTTGCGTTCTGGACGGATGTGACGGTGGCTCTGACTGACATGACATCAGTGGCGGTTGAGGTGGACCCGCGCATATGTCTGCTGGGCATGGTGTCTGGTATACCGTTGAGTGTGCGGCGCTTGGTTGCATTAGCGCTACAATTGGCCAAGCGCAGAGTGGCGGCCTGCTGGGGAGGGAGAAGAGCGCCTGATGTTAAAACTTGGTTACAAGAAATGGCGTATTGTCGTTATCAACTGACGTGTTATTATGAGGAGCTGCCATTGGGCTCACGACCAAGAGATATTTGGGGGCCCTACACCACTTACATGCTGGCAAAGCTCTCTGATGAAGACTGAGCTTGGTCCACCCTTTTAGCGTGACAAGCTGCCCTATTCGGGGAGGCACTGATTTGTGTGTTGCAAACAGCCAGGCAGTTAGCGCTCACCTGGTTCAAATCCTCTGATGATAAGTAAAGCGTGACCTGTTGTTTCTCTCAGTGCACAAACTCCCGTTGCTAATCTTGCTTTCCAGGCTTTCCTGCGTTGGTGCAGGTATTCACTGATCTTATTTACTGTCACAGGTGTTTGCATGATGTTTTTATCTCCATGATGCTGTGCTTACTGCTCGTCTCACTTGCTCTGTCTATCAACACTCGAGTAGCTGACCAACTATGATCCGGAAAGATTTATGGGGGGGGGGGGTTGTTTAGTTAATAAAATTTGACTATGATTTATTGAAAATGTAAGACTACAAGGAGATCTGCCATTGGGACTGCAAGTCAGAGTATGTTCATTTTAACGTATGTTACGCCGCCGGGCCTCTGGCTGTCGGCATTACAGCTGTGTTCTGATAACTGAATGAACGTCTATTTCAAATCGTTGCGGCCGGCCCACCGGGTTGTAGGCCAGTAGCTGTGTCCTTGCAGAATGGTGAAATAAAGGTATTTTATAAAAAAAAATAATAATAATAATAATTTTTAAAAAAAGTGTCCGGAATAAACAGTGAGTTACAACAAACAAAGGAAGTAGTATCCAATATAACAGAAGTACACACCAGGACGGAGGAGATTCCATGGCTCTCTGACATCCCACTGATTATTAAAGATGCATTGCCAGCACTATTAAAAAAGTAAAATCGGGTTCTCCTCTGGACCCAGCTCCCCCTGTTTTGTTTTACAGGAGGAACAAGAAATGTTCCATTATCTCCTGGATCTTGTTAACTTGTCAATATCCGCTGGAGTTATTCCCCGAGAGTGGAAACATGCACGGTTTAAGATGCTGTTGAGAAATCGTATTTTGACCTCACTTGCCTGGAGAACTACAGACCGATTTTGTTGTTATCTGTGATAGGGAAACTCTTAGAAAAACATATTATTTAGTTTCTCTCACTTTCTCTAGAAGATAACCTCCTCCTTCACCCTACTTAAAATCGCTTCCATCTAAACATAGTATGGAATCCTCTTTGCTTGCGGTAACAGAAGAGGCTAAAATGTTACTGGACCAAGGAGGGTCTCCGGCCATCATTCTCCCCGACCGGAGTGCGGCGTTTGATACGGTCGATAATGAGACGCTTGCACTTAGGTTGAGGGAAGTAGGAATAAGAAAGAATGAACTTAATTGACTTTTTTCCTTCCTACAAGAGAAATCCTTTCAGATTTGGGAATCTTCCTGCTGCTCGGATACTATCTCTTTGAAGTGTGGGGTCTCACATGGATCCATTCTAATCTCCATATTTTTTAATATGTACAACCACTAGCAGTGATTCTCAAGGAATTTAGCGTGTCACTGGTCTCCTAAGCTGATGAAACGCAAGCGGTGGTTTCCCTCATTCCAAAGACAGAAACTCAGCATCAGCTAATCCCCGTCCTTGATAAAGTGGCAAGATGGATGGCAAATTGTCCCTTAACGATAAAGAGAGAAAGTTAAGTTGGCCACAATGGTTAGGACCTTCCCTCTTCATGCCTCCCCTATAAAAAGTTTAGATATGTGGCTGGAGAGTTCCCTCACAATGGAATCTCAAGCTAACAGCTTGACCACATCCTGTTTTCCTCTGTTAAGAATCGTACAGAAAGTTTAAGACTTGCTTCTCTTACAATCTAGGAGAATTGTGGTTCAGGCGCTTATTCTCTCCCGCCAGCACTACGGCAATTCCCTTTATGTCGGATATCCTCAGTCAGTCATCAAGAAATTTCAGGAGGTCCAAAATGCTGCAGCAAGGGCCATTTATAAGAAATCTAAACATTCTTCTGTGAAAAGTGCCTTGGACTCCCTGCACTGACTCCCAGTGGAGGAAATGATACACTTTAAGGATCTCTGCATGGTTCACAGGAGTTTCAACCATAAGGGTCCTCTTCTGACAAGGGCTCTTCTATCAGCCGATATCCCCAACAGGAGTCTAAGTTCCTCCACTGCAGGTCTTTTGAGAGTGCTGTGGATTCGTAGAGCCAGAAGGGGTGGCAGATCATTTTCATATCTGTCCCCCAAATTATGGAATTCTTTGCCTAGGTAATTAAGAATAGTCACCTTCTAGTTCTAGATGATTAAAGATGCACACTTGACCATCCGGTTCTGCAAGATAACTAACCTTGTAGATTTAAGCTCAGCAGTGATATTTGTCAGAATACCATCTGTTGTATTATTAACCCCTTCAACAACTCTTGTTAACCGGCGATTAAGGCTATTAGACATGGGGTCTTAAAACTGTACGATACCCTTCATGGCATCCTCAAACTGTTGTAAGGTGGTTTCTGATCCATATCCTTCGTGTCAATGACCCTTCTGACTTGGGGCGCGTATACACTTCTACACTACAGCTGATGATCTTTATGGTAATTGGGCGAAGCTATATACACAGGGGAAAGGAGAAAAGAGAGATAACACCTGCCCTACCATCCCCCGGGAGTCAGACAAGCTTGGGATCCACAGATAAAATAGACATTAGGGGGTTGGATTAAGGGCGAACTATTGGTCGTTCTCAATCTGTTCGTGGAATTACATCTACTCTCTCCCACCTTTATCCTCCCGATCCCTTGGACACAGAAACTAGCTGTTGTGTTGACCACTGACAATGGTATTGGTTCTTCCTTGGTAACATTATGAGTCTGGAAAGATTGGAAATACTCAGACATGTTAAACCCTTGGAAATCAGCCATTTCCATTCAAAACTATGTCTCGTTCTTCACTCTCATATGCATTCATGCAGGACTTTAAAAACAATTTACCGAATGCCTTTTGTCCTGTCTGTCCTACGGGAGGAACCCTGTGATGGAAATGTACATTCTGTACCATAGTGCAAGAATCAGCAGGTGTCCTATCCAGAATTGAGAATTGGGGATGGGTACGCACCTTACTGAGCAATTCAAACCAACCCTCACAACTACTGATGTATGTCAGTGGCATGGACAACAAATTATCACTTTTTTGAGTCACTGAGGGACGCAAGCCACAACTCTAGCAATTAGTTGTATTAGACATCTCATGGGCCTGATGCAACACTTGTATAAATACATTATCTGCAGAAGACTTTCAGTGCTCTCTTTTGTGAGGAGCCAAAGTAACAAAAACGTGTTCAGGGGGAATGGGTGTTGTACCAACCAAGGAATGTCCAGAATACTTCTCCTGTAAAAAACAAGATATTCCAATTATTACTATCAGGGTAATTCCAACTATTGATGCAAAAACTATTTTACTCTTTGTAGACCGACCCCACTCTATGCGCGGTGGTGCAAATGGCTGTTCCTTCTCAGTAATAGGCCAACTAAACGGATACAATATTAATCCAAAAGGGGAATGCAGTAAAAGTAATAACGAAGGCAATTGTTCCCAGTGTCAGTCTGAGCCTCACTGGAACAGGCTCCTATTGTTCATCAACGTTAGCGCTCTTGAGCACCAGGGGTGGAGCTGCTCAGTCCTAGCTCTCAAAGAATCCCACGTCGCATAGGATAATGTACCCCCCTCCAAGGGAGCACGTTCGATCTATCCTGTCAAATGTCAGAACAATGCGCCAATTTCGCCTCACTCTATACTAACACCTTTGGTATTATTGACAAAGTACACTCTGACTTGCACAGTCCATCCCTATGAATCTGACTTCTCCTTTTGTGCACCATTCTTCAACCGAGGGCGCAAATTGTACCTGGTGACTCATGGCACAGAGGGGTCCATGAAGAGGGCCTCTTTTATTGCTAGGATCTCAGGGGGGGCTGCTGCATTTAGCACGTCGTTGTTCTCAGCATCTGTTTGGGTCCATCTAAGCCGCCCGTCATGAAAGGGGACGAACTGAGGTATCATCTCTCCCTCAGCATTCCCAATACAATCCCTCACCCAGTGGTCATAGGGTAAGGGCAAGGGTACTCTGCGGCAATGGCTGGAATGAATCCAATTCTTTCAGCCAGCGACTTTAGCAGCGGTCCTGGTATTGAGGAGGACTAACTCGGGCCCCTTCCAATGGGGCTCCAGGCTCTTCTTCCACCTAAAGGTCAGGAGTAAACCCAGTCCCCCGGCTGGATTTATGACCATACCCCTCTGGTATGGGTGGAAAGGATTCATGAATCTGTTAGTGAATAGAACATAGACTTTTAGTTAACTAACATGGGTAATCTGACAGCAAAGGATACTCAATTTCCGAAAACCTATGCGGACGCCCCAGACAGTCGCTGGGTGTCTGAACACAACCTCGTAGGGTGACAATCCTGTCCTAGAGTGTGCTGTTGTTCTTGTGGACAAAAGACCTAGTAATACAGCATCTGGCCACTGTAACCCTGTTGCCTCCTAAATCTTTGCCAATTTCAGTTTGAGAGTAATGTTGTACTTCTCAACCAAAACTGCTGTCTGGGTGTGATTCGCAGCATGAAACTTCTGTCTGATGTGTAGTCCTTCACAATCTAACCGTGGCATTGAAATGACTTATGTTATCACCCCGGATCAAATGGGGCAAGGCGAAGCAAGGAAAGAACTCCTTCAGGAGTATCTTTGCAGTCACAATGGCTGTATTCTTTTTAGTGGGGTAAGTCTCAACCCATTTACTGAATGCACAAACAACCACCAACACATACTTCAGATTGTTACCCCTGTCCATTTCAATAAAGTCCATTTGAAGGACCTCAAAGGGTAAAGTAGGAGGTGCAAAATTACCAGGTGGTGTAGGGGCACCCTTACCAGGATTGTGCATCATGTTGGAATTAAATGAAAAGTCTGATCTGTGCTACCATACATAATGGCGCTTAAGTTAGCCTTTGTGGCGCTATTATATACGTAGCCGCCATTTCTAGGCCACAATCGCAATTAATTGCTACCTGGCTCTGCAAGTAGTAGCCGCGCTGAGTTTTCTGTGTCTCTCAAGGATGGGCCTCGCTGTACTAATGAATACATTGTTTTCTACTTCTGCATACCTTTCCCATGAGATAGAAGCCTGCTCCCACTGGCTCAGCTGTGTAGGCAGGCAGAGTGACCTTGACGCACAGATAGTGTGTGCTCAGAATCAAAACATCCATCATGGGTATTGGAAATGTATAACTGCTGGTGTTGTGTTGGTGGGGGTCAGTCCTCTCTGCAGCAATCCAAGGGGCTGGTCAGACCCGACTCAGCTCGAGCGCAATACTAATAAATAACTAGGTTCGTATTCTCTACTGTCTGACTGACTCTTCATTTGTGTGGAAGGCTGAGAGGTGGTCGCGAGTGATCCAAGAGATCTTAATCGGGTCACTTCCTTCAGTTGGCGCCCAAACAGGAACTACATCAGGCTTACCCATCCATGCACGTGGACAGGCGGGGAGGATGGGGCCACGTCGGGGTGGATGGGCAGATCGGGGATCCCTGCACGACAGAGCCTAGTACTCGTAGCTGCCCCGCCTGTCTGATCAGGCGGTGCCTCGCCCAGTGGTGATCCCGGCTGGGGTTCTGAATGGCGAAAGCCTTGGATCCAACCGTTTGATCCGAAGAGTCGGTAGTGGAGAATTAATTTGTTCGGCCTGTGTGCACCAGGTAAGTTTGTCTTGGTTTTTTGTGAAAATGTCACCATTTTCGTTGGTATTGTCTGAGGACCATTTGAATTGCACTTGGTAGGTCTGTGGACCGATTTGGATACAGAGCGTCTGCTGACACTCTGCCGGGCAACATAATGGATTTGGCTTACTTTTGAAAAGGCCTGGGATTTGGCCGGCTTTTGGTTTTGTGGTGTCGACTTTGATTTGTCTTTTTGGTGCAGTATGAGGACTGTTTTTGGAACAAGCGCTTGAATTTGTTTGGGCTCTTTGTGAGTATGGTACCACTTCGGGTTGCATTTGGTTCGGTCTGAGGACAGTCTTCGAAAAAAAGCACTTGCAATTGCTCTGCCAGGCAAGGTAACGAATTTGGCTCCTGTTTGAAAATGCCTGGAATTAGCCAATTCTTGGTTTCATGTTGTCATTGTTGCTCTGCAGATGGTCGATTGGAAGAGGATTAGCCGTCGCCTCCAGAAGGCACTCTCAATTTTGACAGGTATGTGAAGAATGGTATTGGCCCTATTATTTTAGGACTCTTTGGCACAAGCATACGAGGGACAATGCAGAGTTGAAATGGACATTGGTGGACACCTTTGATCAAGAAAAATAAATAATAGATGAAGAAAATATGGTTTTTCATATAGGAAAAATGGTTTGTGAAAAGAAATAGGCAGTCTATTTGATTCCTTTTGAACATGACGGAAGGAGGCTAATAGAGGCGATAAAGGATGGAAAGGAATGTAAACAAACAGGAAGAATTTAAAATCTGAAAGTTATAGCGCATGATGTAAAAAAAAGGGGGGGGGGTGGGTTAATGGCTCCCCGATTTCACCTATAGCTTTAGGCATTGCTAAATTACAAAAGCTGCTTTGAGTTTCAGAAATAGACTGCATTTTAATAGTGGCACACAGAAATTCGGTGCATGAAAAGTAAAAACAATGAGGCCTGCTCAGATGCTTTCAGTTTAACGAATAATGTAAAACTATGTTCAATTAATTAACTCATGATTGATTTGAATGTGTTTAATTTAGATTTGACCTCACTATAGAATGTACATATAATTTGGAAAATGTGTTTTCAACATTCAAGGTAGTATATATTTGTGCTGAACAAACATGCATTTTAAAGTGTGGAAGAAAAGCTGAAATACACAGCTCGTGATTTAGTTTGCTTTCGAAGGCTCACTTTCCGGCCTTGGGATAAGAATGGAATTTCCTCGCCGTTTCTGTCTCTTCATGAAAAGGACGCATGCAGAAATACACAGTTTTTTTTCTCGAATTCTGAAGAAAGGAGGAGGGTCTCATTGGGCAGCTTCCGTGGGAGACACAGAGAGGCAGACAGTGATGAACAGTGTGGAACAAGGGCAGATTTAGATGCTAAAAGTCTAAGTTTTATGTTTTGACTAACAGTCTTTGTAAAGTTTTAATTTGTCATATGCATTTATTTCTTTTGCAATTATCAATTACTGATCTAGCTCTATGCTAAACTCACCCTTGCACTATATTTCCTGAACACTTTAAGAGTCCTGACTGACTTTTATGCCTCACTTTCCATAGAAATAGGGTTTCCATCCTTTATGGAGTGCTTTGTATGCAATATGCTTTGTGAGAGAACAGTTGAGTATCTATAAAGCTGTTCTTTCTATTTCTGATGCTTCTGCTCCTGCTATGTCACTCAGGCTGCTTTGGCTACAGCACATCTTGCTTTTCTCTGTCTCCGCCACCTGTGGCTATTATGACTGTTAGTTTCCCTGCCACACCTACTGCCTCAGCGTCCTTTTTCGCTAAAGCTTATACTTGTGGCACTGCCAGCAGCGATGATAATGTCTGTTGTTTCTGTTGCTACTCCCACTGTGGTTTTTCATTCCCCAACATTAGTGAGTACTGGGACACAGATATGTGGATTTGAGAATAGAGAATTGACAAATTTGGAGGAAGGTGTGTGTCCATACGTGTGATCTGTGATCTGAATTAGGAAATAGAGAGAAGAGGGTAATAGCTAAGTAAGATGATCAGTGGGTTCCTGTGGTAGGTGTGTTTATTATGATAACAATTATGAGCCTTTTGTGCAACAGCTTGTCCTTAGTAATATGATGGCTATATTGCTTGGTTTCTAGGAGCAGTGTTTTCAAAGATGCTGCACCGCAGATTTTGTGTGATATTAACAGGGATACTTATTTTGCTGGGCCCCATTGTGATGCACTTGGGTTCTCTGATTCCGCCGAGAAAACGGATGGGGGTAACGGACGGGGGTAAGTTAACGGCTTGTCACCAGAGGACAGATGAGAGTGTGTCTGATGTTGTTTTTACTTTACTTGAAGGTGTTCCTAGATTATAGTGGGCAGGAGTTGTCTCTTGAAAAGGGATTTGATTGTTCACAGATTAGTTTTTAATGTGTTATCTGAAATAGCGACTTGGTTGTAGACATTCGAGAGTATTTGGTCTGCATTACCTCTTTCTGTTACATAGTTAAAATAGAACAATATTAGGAGTGTTTCGGTGGGTTTTTCAGATGTATTAGCTGTAACACACATTTCGCACCCTCTTGCTTTGACAATTGATCCTTTTACTGTAGATTCTCCGTTTTTGTTAATGTTCGATTGTAGTGAGAATGTGATGCGTTTGGATTTGTCACATAAATAGCATCCTACTATTTTTTCTCTCAGGCAGGTGAATATATGACTATGGGTCCTAATGTACTTAGTGACTAGTGTTTGTTTCCCCCCTGAGTTTTGCAGATTCTTCATTCACTTTGTGGGCAACAGACGATGCAGAGGTGGGATTGCAACAGAGATTGCCGGTTTCGATCTAAGCTATAGACAATGCTATCTTGCCTTATATCCCTTACTGTCAGATACAATGGGCAGGGCAGCGATCCTTTTTGTGCATGATGCAGGATCCAAGTGAGAAAGTTGTGGTTGAGGAGACGCCTGCTAAAATTTGTAATAGCACCATTATTTCGATTGTGGTTAAAATCTTGTGACTGATTTGTGTGAAGTTAGTGAAAATGTGGTTCTCCAACCTCCTGCTGCTCTAGCCATTGCTATGCTTCTGCTAATGGTTCCTATTGCTGCTCAATATTTTTCTGTCACTGATCTAAATTGCATTATTTGGCAGTACTATTTATTTCAATAATAAGTCTTTGTCCTGATTCACATTGGATGGTAGGAGTCATAAGTTCTGCTGCACTTCTTAGGAGTATGCAGAAACAGACCATCTATGGGTAATTATATATTTTTTTGAATGTTTAGTTACCTGCTCATCGTTTCAGACACAGGGCAAAGCTGTAGGGACAGTACAGTTAAATAGTTATTGCATTTAGCTTTGAATGGCCATGAAGTAAGCCTTTCAAAAGGTAAGTATTGTCAACAGGTATTTACCGACTTAGGTCACCTACTGTCGAAGGGGGTAGGAGATTAGTTCTTTGGTGAACTAACACATTAAAGAAGTGCATGAGCCTTTTTCCTGAATGCCTGAAGCAGTCTTTTGGGCAGCTAACACTTGGGCAACTAACAAACTGCGCTTTCTTCGGCTCCTGTGCTTGATACACAAATTGTTGCATGCCGTTTTGTGTTGTAGGTACACGAGGCGGCTTGTTGTACGCGTTCTGTTCTTTTACGCTGTCGCAAGAGCTCTCCCAAGCTGTCTAAGGGTGGTCATGACGGTGGCTGTCTCTATAAGACAATTGATTGGACTCGTTTTAGCCACTGATCTCACAGTTATGGTACCCCATGCTGTGAACATGCCCTTGAATAAACAGAGACACAGCACCTCACCAGTGCACGTCTACCTGGCTATAAATTAGCATTGTTCGCCATTAATATCATGAATAAAAGATGTGCCACTTTAATTTCAGCCATGTTACTACCTTCTGTCAACTGATGGAATTGGAAAGGTAAAGGAGATGAAAGGATGGGTAGACTAGACTGATGTTCCTTTATCGGACCCTCAAGGGGAACTACATGTCGATTGCTCTTATTTAAATTCCCAGGTTGGACCACCACTATTGCTTATGTTACAGCAACGCTACATACAGTCGCAGAGACATCATGAGTCTCTTATCAGTTAGCCCACGTAACTGAGTTAGCCGCCTTTATTACAGCTTGTGAATTGCGAAAGTAGTGCCCACCGAAAAGTAACTGATGATGTGGGAAAGAATAATGTTTGCAGATCAGAAGCTAAGGAAAATGATCAAACTGAAATTAAAAGAATGTTTGTAGCAGGCCCTGCTGGGTGGGTACCAGAAGTCACAATGTTTGAGTAGAAAGTATGGCACAATTGAAAGGACAAGGGATGGTGAATTGATAGGCCAGGGGAAAAAAAAGAATGTTGCCAGATGCATATGTATTTCCATGGTTATGATGACAAATTGCCCAGCCCATGTACTGTATGGTGCGCATGATGCACAATGTAGTGTAGTTCCTATTTTCCCAATAGGCCCTGCGCATTGGAATAACATAAACAGCAGTGTAGACGTAGAAGTGCGGTCTTCCAGGTATCTACTGACTATGCTAAACTTAGTTAGGTTTGTTACCAACTAGCTCAGAGGTCACTGGAAACTTTCTTGACTGAATAGGAAGTGATCAGCTCCCCTGGCTCAGACAAGAAGGGATTCAGTTTTCCAACAACCGCATAAACATGACAACTTTGCTCCTTAGAATAAGAGTCAATCTCTAGAGTCGTGTGAAACAATAGACAGTTATTTTACTCAGTCAGTTGTGCAGATTACTTTCACCAAGATGCAGAGAATAGAGAGACGGGCGTTTTCAATAAAAGGTATTATTTATTGAACAGTCTTTCTTCTCATGCAAGAGAAATGAATTGCAAGACTTATTATTATAAAAAGTGCGTACAGTAAAATGAGGATTGCGAAATAATACTGTAAAAGCATTGATATGGTTTCTTAGCCATACAATGGTTAAAATGAATAAAATATATACATTCATATATACATTTAGCTAACGTACTCAACTGGTGCTTCTAACTACGCCTACCCCAGTGTTCCTGACCTAAGCCTAATACTTGGGAGGGAGTAAGTAAGTAGCAGTTTTAGTTAAGTTGGTTTTGCCAAGGTTTGCTTTAAGAATTCTCTCTAAGGGTTTAGTCAACACCATACCTCTGATAGAATTTTGGAGGTCTTGTATCTCCTTTCAGGACTCGATATCCCAGTCACTCGCAAGAGTAGGCTGGAAACGCCGGAGCTGGATTTTCTCGGCAGGAGAAAAGACAGCGTCTCTCTCAGCGCGTCAAGGAGGAGGAGGGGCAGCGTCCGTGGGCTGCTTGCAGCTGCTGGGCTCTGCAAGGGACAGCTGTTCTGCTCCTGTATTCACCACACCATCGTTATCATCGACGTTGCGCTTGCTTAAGGCAACGTTGGTAATATTTATACCTGAAAGGTGCCTTGTTTGACGTAAGGTTTTGGACATAAGACGTCAATAAAGATGTCACTAGGAAGTGATCGTCCTTTCAGTGCTCATTAGAATTCTATTACTAATCAAAACATAGCAAGCGGGGCTTTCCCAGGTTGCTGAGTTTTATCTTGTTGAAGAACTCGGAGTGTAATCTAGGAATCTAAGATAGTGGCTTCTGCTGTGTCATCTACTGTAATAAGCTGCAGAGGCGAGTTTCAGAAATATGGCTCTGATCGTTTATGCCATTATAGGGGCATGAATGGATTATAGCCGTATAGGGGCATAAGGTCACAGTATTGATCGGGGTCCTAGATTAGAACACGACACCCACTCCACGAATTTATGTCCATCAAATTACTAAAAACTAAAGCAATAAGATGCATGTGTAACATTACCTACCCCAAAATACATATTTGCATTTGAAATGGCGTATTTGAAAATACATGAAAATATAGATACTGTACGTCTGTAAGCATAGAAATCATTCAAAAATTATAGCATATGTAATCAGTGAACGATTTTGCAAAAAAAATTACACATGAAATATGTCTTTATACAGAAATGAAGGGCAAGATTATTTCATCACATATAAATGCATTTGCTGTAACATGTGCTAGAGGCTGATGTAAAGTTATTATGTCTCTAGATCTACCTAAAAATAGAAGTTCTGTTCTTTATGAATAGTTCTACTTTAAGCAAATGTTTTCGTGCCAGAAAAAAGGTAAATATTTTGAAAAATTGTTCAAATCCCCCAAAAAATTGTTCATGGTGAACGGGGGAATAGACTTCCAACGCTTTTCAATAGTTTTTGTTGATCAAAACTGAAGGCCGAATTCAGAGTTCATGGGAACGCTGTGTGTCGGAATGCTTTTCAAAAATTGTTGTTTCTGTTCAGGGGAGAACATCATATCAGACAGGCTCTCAAAGAATTGGTCTACAAAATCAGGTGACAGTTCGACCAAGTTCGATAATGCTGTAACTTGGCAGGTGTGAGAATGATTGCTATCATCGGTGTCTGGATCAGCAATGCTCACAGAAGGTCGTACCTGGGTGATGTTGCTTTTATTTCTCGCTCCACTGTCACCACCCAGACGTAGCACAGGAGTCTCAACGAATGCCGTCATCAGGATTGGTAGCCGCTGGGGACAACACAATGCGTGAGCCGTTACAGGACTTAGCAAAGTATCGATATCCATTGGTACTGCTGATGGAAGTGCAAGACAGGTGTCCAACACGCATTCATCTCCACATAGCATACATCGAAGCACAGGTAAGATGCAGGTCTGCCATATAGGTCTGAATGAAAGAAACCAGGTCATCTTCAGATCTCTCAGCCTGGCCAATCCAAGGACTCTAGTTATTCGGTCCCGGTAGCGTATTGCTAGGATCGTTTCTTCCATCCCTGCCGGAGTCATGTCTGTATTTTGGCTTGCCATATCGGAGCAGGAGGGTCAAAAATAAAATGCCTGCTACAAGTCCCAAAATCAGGGGTATGCCGCCAAAGACTGAATGGACAAAATTAGGATTGATTCCTAGAATTGCTTTGAATGGTGTTAACATTCCCGAAAAAATGGTCTTTAAATACGCCTGGGATGCCTATGGCACTTGACATATTTAGAATTTCGCCAAGCATTTCTGTGAAATGCACGGGGCAATTTGTTGATAAAAGGTCATGTATCTCCGAAGCCGTCCTTGCAACCTGGAGATCATACGTCTCTTTTGATGATGTGATGGGCACTGTTGTCTGCAAAAGCACAGACTTCTTTCTGCTTAAAGTATCAAGTCGTATAGAAGAGACATTCAAACGAGGCCATATGGGAGTCTCGGAGTCTCCATAGCCGTTTGGAAACAATGCTTGCATACAGCATTTGACCATGGAAGTTACTTGTACGAGATATGCTTTCCCTGGGAAAAGGCCACAACAGCTGTGATCCGTTATTAGAATGTAACTCCCGTTCAAGAGTTGCTTAAAGAAAGGCTCTATCTGCGTTGCAGGTGTGACATGTTGGTGGCATGAAAGGTTGTTTGAATTTCCTTCACAGGCCCCGTATAAATTAATACCTTGGCACAAAAGTATACCGCTTAGTGAATGTTTGCAGTTTTCACCACTAAGAAATACATTTTTGTTGCTGTCACTATAGCATGTGTGTGTATATGGTAATTTCCATGCTGACTTAATGTACCCTTTACCCAATCGTTCATACTGGCCAGTCGGTATGTATTCAAGGCAATTTTTAAATCGGAAAGTTGTTATCGGAATTGTGATAATCCCGTGTATTATCCATTCAATGACGGGACTTTCTGACATTGTCAATGGTAATCTCTCAAGTTTTTCGATGCTCAGGATTGTATAGTCTGCTCCTTTCTGTGCCAAGCTGATTTGTTTATCAGTAAGGTTAAATATGGAAAACAATGACGTTGTGTTGATTAAACGCCATGGCACATAGCCTGAACGAAGATTTTGCAGCGTCCAGCCTAACTGTACAATAGAACGCAATTGTGACTGGCCATGCTGTAACATTAGCAAGTCTTTGTCTATTATATCTATGGCAGATGATACAATACTGTCCAGTGAATATATTCTGGAGGACAGAGTCATTAACCCATTGTCCACAACAGAAAGTGATTTTTCCAAATGAATACGATCAATTTCTCGTATTTTTTCAGCTGTTTCAATTTGTGTTACTTTCCAAGCTTCGTTGTAAGCCGCATATGGAAAGGGGCGACCACTCGGTCCCCCCGAACGTATGGTGGAGTACCCCGATCCCCCCGGGAAGCCATTTTGGGCGGGAGGCGAGTCTCGGCTGGTATGCCCGAAGCGGCGTAGCCGGGGCGCGCCTTTTCCCGCCCAAGAGTGGGTTGTCCTAGACACCAAAGCCGCTGGCCACGCCCCGGAGGCGGATTGGAGGTGGGTCCACGCCCGCCCGAAGAAGGATAAAAGGAGCGACAAGCCAAGAAAGCATCCTCTTGTTCCTGTGCTCTGAAGCTGCACCTCCCCGTTGCACGTGAGCTCGAGACGGAACGAAGAGCCAATTTTGAAGGATTTAATTTTGTCTTTGTTCTTTCAGTAAGTCAGCGTTGGACGATGCCGGGCAAGAAGGCCGGAAAGAGGGTCGGTACTGATCAGATGCTCCGCATGCTGGTAAAAGACATGGCCGAGATGAAGAAGCAGATGGCGGCAATGAATGGTGTGGGGGGACCCAAGCGAGTCGTCGGACCAGCATTGCCGGGAGTAGTCCCTAACGGGAGAGGTAGAAGGGCCAGGAAGGGAGCGTCAGGGGGTGAGGCCCCAGTTCCCGAGGCGCCGCCGGCGCACCCGGATACACCGTCTGAGGCCCCGATCCCGGTCCCGAACGAGGGGCAACCAATTCCGGTTGTAGTCACCCCCGTGAACGGGGAGGATATGCCTCCCGAACTGGCTGCACAGTTGGCGGCATGGTTGGGAAAAGATAACGAGGGGGCCACGGCTGATGATGCCAGGGCAGTGATGAAGCAGTTGCGGCAATCGAGAGATGCTGCGAAGGCACCATGTCCTCTTGTTCCCCCACAGGCTCCTGTGGAACAACCAGTAGCGGGAGTGAGTTCGGCAGCGACTACGGTCACAGCTACCGGTCCAGGTAAGCAGCTATTGCCGATGGCGGGGGAGGGGTCGGTACCTTCAAGAAGGGAAAAAGTTGCTCAGCATATCCCGATGGACGTCAAAGAGAGGATATGGGCTGATAAATATATAAACATGTTTTCCTTATTAACCGATCATTATGAGATTGAGCATGTGAAAAATCAAAAGGAGTTTCTGCACCCGAGTGTTTGGCGCGCCAAGATGGCCGCTTTCAGAGTTGATGAAACGATAGGTAATTGGGGCAGAGCGTTTGGAATGTTCACCGCAATTATGGGGGAACGAAGGCCCGAATTGTTGGCTGAACTACCCGTGTACCAGACACGTATCATGGAGTTTTCTCAGACATATGATGGCAATCAATGGTTTTGTTACGATAACATATTTCGTAAGTCCAAGGAGTTCGACACATCTCTGACGTGGGATTGTTTCGACTCCATTTCCTGGCAGAAAATGGAGAAATCAGGCATGGCAAAGTCGCCATCGTTGGGGGGGAACGGGGGTGAGTTTTCCCGCCACTCGTCTGGGGCGCCCTTTCGGGCGGGATCAGGCAATGATCAGCACTCAAGGACTAATGGCAACTCATGTAAAAAAGGGGCATGCTGGAGTTTTAACAGAGGCAAGTGTACAAGGCCCCAAGGGTCATGCAAGTTTAGGCATGAATGTACAGGGTGCGGGCAGTCCTCGCATCCCGAGAGCATGTGCAGAGCCAAAACGGGTGACACGGGAAGTAGAGGGGGCGCCAAACAGGTCTGAAATAGTCCGAGGGGCGCCTCTTCCTACCCCGGTTGATACCATGGCAATGATTCCTTGGCTGAACGAATACCCGGATCATAGCTCCGCTGGGGTGTTGCGAGATGGTTTTTCGTATGGTTTCCGCATCCCGGCGGGGGATTTTCAGGGTAAAACACAATGTAGGAACCAACTATCGGTTCAGCAGAATACGGCGGTGGTACAAACAAAGATTGGGAAAGAGGTGGCCAGAGGTCGGGTTGCCGGACCATATGACATGCCGCCAGTTGTTAATTTTGTTTGTTCGCCTCTGGGAGTGGTCCCCAAAAAGGACCCGGGGGAATTTAGGTTGATACATAACTTGTCAGCTCCGAGGGGTCTTTCGGTGAACGATGCGATTGACCCGGGAGTTTGTTCGGTGCGGTACGCATCTTTTGATGAGGCCGTCGCCATGCTGATGGCCAAATCGGACATCGAGTCAGCGTTCCGGTTGCTCCCGGTACACCCAGATGACCAGCGTCTCCTTGGTTTCATGTTTCAGGGACGCTATTACATGGATAAATGTATGCCAATGGGTTGCTCCATCTCTTGTGCGTATTCTGAGAAATTCAGTAGTTTTCTGCAATGGGCGTTCACAAGAATAACAGGGTTTTCGCATGTTATGCACTATCTTGACGATTTTCTGTTCCTGGGGGCAGCCGGGGACACGGAATGTGCACAGGCTTTGAATGAATTTTGTGATCTCATGAGACGCTTTGGCGTGCCATTGGCACCAGGTAAGACAGTGGGGCCATCTACTTCGCTCGAGTTTCTTGGAATAGAGCTCGATTCCGAAGAGGGGTGCTTCCGGTTGCCCAAGGAAAAGGTAATGAAATTTAAGGCCTCGCTGGAAACATGTATTAGCGAGACAAAGGTAAATTTGCATCAGTTACAGCAGACTGTGGGTCAACTGAATTTTGCCCTGAGAGTGATACCAATGGCTCGGCCGTTCTCCCGCTCGATTGCACAAGCCATGGTCGGCCTAAGAGAAGGGCACCACCGCACAAGGCTCTCGGCAGAGGTTCGCCAGGACATGCGCATATGGTTGGCATTCCTGGCGGATTTCAATGGTCGTGTCGTCTGGAACAAACCGGCGGTCTCCTCCGAGGAGCTGGGGTTGTGGACAGACTCGGCAGGGAGTGTAGGCTTTGGCGCCATATTTGGTAATCACTGGTCAGCCCGAACATGGCCGTCATGGTGGCACGAGAGTGGGCTTACAGGTAACATTGGGTTTCTCGAATTGTTCCCTATTCTGGTGGCCTTGAAAACATGGCCGGAGGGATTTCGTGATCACTCTGTGGTCTTCTGGTCTGATAACATGACCGTGGTTGAGTGTATCAATAGTCAGGCAGCTCGTTGCAAATGGATTTTGAGATTGCTTAAGGAAATTGTCCTGCTATGTATGAGACTCAACGTCCATTTTAGGGCAAAGCATGTGCCAGGGGTGCTGAATCACGCAGCTGATGCGCTTTCTCGTTCCCGTATGCAGGCCTTCTGGAGTTTTCTGCCCACAGCGGACCCGGTGGCGGCACCATTTCCCGAAGCTCTCTGGTCTCTCGGTGCCCCAGACTACAAGACCTCGTGGGAGAGAGTCTAGCACCCAGGACAAGGAAGGCATACGAAGGGGCGTTCCGTTCCTACTGGTCCTTTTTGGGTTCTGCTGGGGGGGAGCTTTGGGGCCAAGAAGAGTATGTCCTGAAATTTTTGTTATCATTACATCAGGCAAGCAAATCAGTAGCTACGGCCCATAGGCACCGGGCCGCCATTTCCTTCATGGCACGGGCTCATGGTATCCAGGACCCCACAGCGTCTTTTGTTGTACAGAAAGCGCTGCGTGGGTGGCAACGCCTCGAGGGTCGCAGAGTGGATGAAAGGCACCCGATAGGTCTGGAAAGGTTGGGCCTATTGCTGTCCGTACTACCTGCAACGTGTTCATCTCAATCAGAGACAGTGCTATTCCGGGCCGCTTTTGCATTAGCATTCCATGGGGCTATGCGGGTTAGTGAACTGGTAGCAAAGAACAGGCAGGATACGGGGGGAGGTCTGTGCCGAGAGCACATACAGATTAAGGGGGAGACAATGGTGGTCTCGTTTGCCAGGTCCAAGACCGATCAGGGAGTGATCGGGGACAGTGTAGTAGTCCAGCGGATACCCGGATCTCCCATGTGCCCGGTTGCATGCGTGGAGGAGTATTTGGCGCAAAGGGCGGCATCATGGGGGGGGGCCTTGCTGAGGCACGCCGACGCCACCCCACTGACTAGGTTTCAGTTCCAGTGGGTGCTTGCAATGGCGATTACAGCCGCGGGCTTGAACCCGGGCGAGTTTGGGACCCATTCCTTCCTGATAGGGGCTGCTACAGAGGCTACAGCCAGGGGTCTGAGTGTTGAAAAAGTGAAACAGTTGGGGCGTTGGTCCTCGAATTGTTACAAAAGGTATGTGCGGTTGCACATGTTGTGAAGCTGATATCATGCACTCACGCTTCTTGTTTTTTGTTTGGTTTACAGTTTCGCAAGCTTGCGAGGCGGGGCGGACTGTGCAGTCGACCCGACACCTGGGAACCAGCGGTCAAAGACCACCGGCTGAGGAGAGAGTGGTGTGGGTCGTGGGCCACTCATACGTGAGGCGTGCCGCAGATGTATTCAAAGCAGGTGATATGATTCACAAGGCTGGGGAATACGGGTACAGGGTGACCTTCTACGGAAGGGGCGGGCTCTGTATTGACCAGTTTCAAACTTTTATGGAGGGTTTGTTAGGGCGGACAAGGTCACTGCCATCTATAATCATAGTGCATCTTGGGGGCAATGATTTGGTGGCCACGGGTCGACGGGTACTTCTCGAGTTGATACTATCCACTGTAAGTTGGTTGGCGAGAAGGGTTCCGGGGTGCACGATTGCATGGTCCCATATGATTCCACGGAAGGTGTGGCGGGGGGCTAATTCTGTGTCTGCTATAAATCAGTCAGTGAAGAAGGTGAATAACAAGGTTGGTAGACTGTTCCGTACAAGTACATTGCATTCGATTCCTCATGGGTGTATCAGGGGGGACCATATGTATATAGAAGATGGGGTCCGTTTGTCCCGGGTGGGGAATTCTTTACTCATAGGAGACCTCGTAGCATGGTTAAAGAGTTTGCAGTCATGACCTTTAAATAGGAGTTTTGTGGGGGGTCCGGATAGCCGGTCAACTATCCGGCCTGTGGCGGTAAGGTCATGATCGGTGAGCAGTAATTGGAAGATCCCTAGAGGTGGGGGCGTCACCCATTACGGATGGGAGCGCCCGGGGGGAGGCGGCCATTGGCCCCTCAACGGGGAGGCGGTCCCCTCTAAGGATGGGGACGCCGAAAGGGAAGGCGGCCATAGGCCCCTCCCTGGGGAGGAGGGACTGCAGGGCCTCTCCTGGGAATTTCCCGGGGCCAGGACATCTGCGACTGCAGCTGTGGTAAGTTGTGTGGGGTGGGAGGGGGGTCTACGCTACCTTCTAGACACCTCACACGAGTCCTCGGACGACCACTAAGATGGCGTCGAGTTAACATGGGGCCCCCGTCAAGACAAGGGAAATTGGAAATGGGCACAAAGGTGTAGTCCTCTGTGCGACCGCCCCTCACAAGTGAGGGGGGAGTTCTGGGTTAGGGATCTGACACCGGTTACGACCTTGCCGTTGGCCCGTGATGTTAGGATGTACAATTTCAATTTTAGAAATGCATTTGCAGGATGTTTAGTATCGGCTAGGAGAACCGTTGTATTAGAGATGTGTTAAGGTTAGCCAAGAACATCGTAATGTGGAAATGAAATTGTACATGATATGAAACTGTTATTTTAATGTTTTAATTTTGTTTCATATTTTAATAAATACGGCCGGGAGGGTAACTCCCTCCCGCCTTCCAAAAGTTCAGAACCGTTTCCGTATTCCCATTCTTGGGGATTGTGTTGAGAGGGGGTGGTGGGTATCTCAGCCATATGGAAAGGGGCGACCACTCGGTCCCCCCGAACGTATGGTGGAGTACCCCGATCCCCCCGGGAAGCCATTTTGGGCGGGAGGCGAGTCTCGGCTGGTATGCCAGAAGCGGCGTAGCCGGGGCGCGCCTTTTCCCGCCCAAGAGTGGGTTGTCCTAGACACCGAAGCCGCTGGCCACGCCCCGGAGGCGGATTGGAGGTGGGTCCACGCCCGCCCGAAGAAGGATAAAAGGAGCGACAAGCCAAGAAAGCATCCTCTTGTTCCTGTGCTCTGAAGCTGCACCTCCCCGTTGCACGTGAGCTCGAGACTGAACGAAGAGCCAATTTTGAACCCACCCACCAGCCCCTGATGACAGCGAGTTGTTTGAATAAAGTCGTGTGACGTGGTATTGTTTTTTCTTGCAGGTTGTTCTGAATAAAGTTGGTGATTTGATATGCAATAAAGTTGATAATCTGCATTTTCAACATGTTATTCAAAAGTAGTTGCACCAGAGTTGAACAGTGATGTTCTGTAGAGTTATACTTTGAATGCTTAAGTATAATTGTTTTTCTCCTCTTTAGCCTTAGATTGTCGTATTTATTTTTGGTCGGGCGGTAAGGTCATGATCGGTGAGCAGTAATTGGAAGATCCCTAGAGGTGGGGGCGTCACCCATTACGGATGGGAGCGCCCGGGGGGAGGCGGCCATTGGCCCCTCAACGGGGAGGCGGTCCCCTCTAAGGATGGGGACGCCGAAAGGGAAGGCGTCCATAGGCCCCTCCCTGGGGAGGAGGGGCTGCAGGGCCTCTCCTGGGAATTTCCCGGGGCCAGGACATCTGCGACGGCAGATGTGGTAAGTTGTGTGGGGTGGGAGGGGGGTCTACGCTACCTTCTAGACACCTCACACGAGACCTCGGACGACCACTAAGATGGCGTCGAGTTAACATGGGGCCCCCGTCAAGACAAGGGAAATTGGCACAAAGGTGTAGTCCTCTGTGCGACCGCCCCTCACAAGTGAGGGGGGAGTTCTGGGTTAGGGATCTGACACCGGTTACGACCTTGCCGTTGGCCCGTAATGTTAGGATGTACAATTTCAATTTTAGAAATGCATTTGCAGGATGTTTAGTATCGGCTAGGAGAACCGTTGTATTAGAGATGTGTTAAGGTTAGCCAAGAACATCGTAATGTGGAAATGAAATTGTACATGATATGAAACTGTTATTTTAATGTTTTAATTTTGTTTCATATTTTAATAAATACGGCCGGGAGGGTAACTCCCTCCCGCCTTCCAAAAGTTCAGAACCGTTTCCGTATTCCCATTCTTGGGGATTGTGTTGAGAGGGGGTAGCGGGTATCTCAGCCATATATACTGGTCACTATGAAACGCTTTTGACGCTGTTTGCGTGGTCCCAGAATGAAATCGCGCAAATCAGCACCATCTTTAAGTAAAGATAAGTGTTGCTTAATTTCTGCCAGTGTGGATGTTTCTAGCCATTCGAGGCAGAGTTTCCCTACACTGTATGTTGTTACTATCCCTGGATGTTGTCTCTGGGAGTATCTAGGGTCTGGTCTGATCATTGTTAACCCCTGTGTTTTATTCAGGAATCTATCTTGACAGTTATTCGTGTCAGTAGGCCAGATTAACCACTTTTTCCAATCAGGATGTGTTCTGTTTAGATGTAAAATTTTAGATACGTCTATTTCAATATCTGTTGTTGCATTATCAGGAATTGGTTTCGGAATAGACGGTTTGTTAAGGTCTTTAATCTTAGCTAGGCCAAGACAGGATGTTTGGTGAATTGTGTCATTTAAGAACAATATTTGTTCTGGGATCATGCAGGCTCAAAATAATGCTTCTAGGCCTTGTACCTGCCAATCTTTTGTACCCCTGATGGTTTTTGTTTCAATGTTATTTTTCCAAAAATCAAAACCAAATGTCATCATTTTTTAATAAAATGCTTCTGAATATATCAATTTAGTATTTGTCAACATTGTTTTCAACCCTGTTTTATCCAACAGTTTATAATAAAACTTTTCTGCATCACTGGTGTTAAACCCTGAGAAGTACTGGAATTTCTCATAGAATGTTTTAGAACTGCTTTTAGGTGGAGTAGCACAATGTTTGGTTATACTTTAAAACATTTCTAGGTTGTGCAGATTTATGTAAGTAATGGTCTCCGTAATGTGAGAAGCAATACATTTGTTCATAATTAGACGAACCTTGTAAATAATCATGTTCTGTAAATCTCGCTGACAACACTAAATCAGACATCATATTATTAATACTTTCAAAATCCCAATCATCAGAAAATGTACTTGGTTTTACAAAGTCACTTAAGGAAACCTTGAACTGGTGAGGATATTTCAGGATTTCGACCGGACCATATATTTCATAGTCAGTTTTGTCCCATACTACCCCGCCGGGTATTGGAATGGCTGTGACATTTACTGTTGACAGTTCTCTTTTCTTCACGTGGGATGATCTGTGTGGTTTCAGGACTAAGTTGATGTTCTGACTTGCTGTGTCCATTGAACTGTATTTTCCCTCAATTAATTTTCCCAAACAAAGTACCATGATGAGCCAAAGCAAGAGGAAAAATACACCTAGTCCAAACCAGAACTCTAACCATGGAGAAATAAGGTACATTTCCTTGAGTTGATGAAAGAGTTCTGTTGCTTTTTCTTTAAAAGTCTTTGTTTCTGGCATCACTTCGGGGTCGGTTTGATCCTCAGAAAAGTTATCGAAGTTGATGAAGTAGCCAGAGGCAGTTCTGTCAATTGCTGGAATTGTTTTCTCAATTTGTCTTTCGGTAGCACATTCTGATGCCACATCATTTTAGACTTGTGTTTCTTGACGAACTGATTCAATCTGTGTTCCAAGGGGCACGAGTTCCATGGCATTATTGCATAGTCCCTCTCTGTGTACTGCAGGTTTATCAAATGTGATTAGTCTTTCAGTTTGAACCTCTTGGATTGTTGCAAATTTGGGTATTCTGTTGTTTCTTGGGAGTCCACTTGGCCTACTGTTGATTATAAGCCACATGCTTGTTGTTTTACCAGGTCGATTGATAGAACTCTGTTCTCCTTTTTACCAGCAAGGGGCGGTAGTACTACTGATTTGTTCCGTTGATTGCCAAGACAGGTACTGCTTTTCTGTAAGAAGGCCCAAATTCCTTCTTCACCGCTATTTTTTCTCTGACTAGATCCCCAATCTTTGGAATCCAGACAGGCCTTGCTGGGGCTGGTGGTGCCTCTTCAGTGGTAGTTGGTTGTTGCTTTAACTTTATGTTGCTTAAGGATTTTCTTGTTTCATTCAAGTCCTGTAAAACAGCCAAACGATCTTTGATGTCAAAGTCTTTATTCTTATCTTCTACCACTGCTACCTGACTATCAAGATCCTGAACATGCATTCTAGTTCCGAACAATAGTTCGTACGGGCTGAAACCTTTTAGAGAATTTCTTGGCAGGTTGTTAAGACTACGTTGGACACTTATTAAATGTTTGACCCACCCATCACCCGAACCAATTACCCTCGCTGTTATAGATTGCTTTATGTCTCGGTTTTTTCTTTCCACTACACTGTTCCCCTCAGGGTGGAATGGACAAGAGAATCACAACCCAATGCCCATACTGGCCATGGCCTCCTTATAAGCTCAAGAGCTAAAAGCAGGACCCTGGTCAGAATGAAACATGGCAATTGCGTATGTGCCGATAAAGACTCGCAGATCTTTTATAACAGTTTTGGCGTCAGCCGAGCGCTGGGGCCACATTTTTAAAGTTAATGTAGTCTTAAACAATTATTAGGACGCTGGGTTGCATATAGACAGCATTACCCTGTCCATAAAAGGTATCTGGGCAACAGGCTGGACCGGTTCACTACTGCGATCTCTGCAGCAGTCTTGACAGTTTTTTGCAAATATTTGATGTTGCACGCTCATCCCCGGCCACCAGTACTCTGATTGTAATTCAGTCAGAGATTCTTTGATCTTTTTGTGCCTCGGACCCAATCCCATGTGTGCGTCTGCTATTAAAAAGATTCTCTGATTCGTGTTTGGAATTACCCTATCCCCCACTCCAGGGATTCGAGCAAAAGGAACGGAGTTTGCATCAATTACGTATGCATAATTGAGTGGATAGTTCACGGGTAGTGCTGCACAGTCGCCTTTTAAGGACGTTTTTACTGCCAGCATGGTTTCCCCGTCTATGTATTTTTCTGAACGCTTTTTTGTGGCTACGGAAGCCGGTTTAGTTACTTCCGCTATGGCTGTATTAGCCAATGAATTCCCTGCAACGTGAACGCCATCACGTTGATGACTCAGAGTGTGTATCAGGTGAGTCTTTTGTAGTTCTTTCTGTAAAACAACTACTTGCTTCCAAAGCATTTTATGCTTGATTGTGGCACCTGTGTCATCTTTGTAATCATTTTGAATCCAGTTCTGTAAATCATTATTGTATGAATTGACGCAAAAATGCGAATCACACACGATTAGTGTCGGGAATTCACGTTCTGCATTTTAAAGCGCCATCTTTAAAGATCTGATTTCAGCTTGCTGAGCCGAACATTTTCTCAGTGATTCAGTTTTTGTTATTTTCGGTCTGAATTTACCGCAGAGCCAGCGACCTTTAACAATCGCACATGTTGCATCGTAGGATTTATTTTCTACTTTGTAATGCTGTACAAATCTGTCTGTGTAGATTATACAGGAGTACTGTTGTAGAGGAAGAATTTCGATTGGCAGAGGATATTCTTTTTCATAAGTTAAATCATTCAGTTTTTTCATGTGCGGGGCGAAATAGTATTTCACATCTTCCGCAGCAAGAGAATTTTCCCACTGTATCTATTTCGGATCCAGTGACACTGTAGGCAGGTTTACTGGGCTGAATAGTGCCTCGAAGGCGGATTCTGCTGTGAGAACAGTGATCCTTTTGCCTTGTGCTAGTTCTCGTTCTTTAGCTATAGCACTTTGCACTGCTTTCACAGTATTTTGTGTGAGACTGAATGTTTTCTCTGCTTGTGTGTACAAATGAGATTTGTAAGCTATTGGTACCGTTTCTCCCTCATTAGAGGTCAGGTACGTGAATCCGCATCTTCCTGGGATGACTCTGATTACAAGGTTGCGTGTATTGTCACGTGTATCTAATTTTGTTTTTGCTAACATGTCTGTTTGCAATGATCTCAAAATTTCTGTGTGTTTTTGAGTCCAGTTGATTGGTTTAAAATCAGGTTTAATTAGTTCGTAGAGAGGTTTAACCCTCTCCGCATAATTTAGAATGTAAGTTCTTCCGAAATTCAGGAAGCCTAGAATTGATTGTAAGTTTTTCAGCGTTTTTGGTGCTTGGAGTACAGCGCACTTCTCTAAGAAGTTGTCCGCTAGGCTTTTTCCTTCACTTGATAATTCGTATCCTAAAAATAATACTGTCAGATGGGCAATTCTTGACTTTTTAAAGTTGAATTTGTAACCCTCTGCTACGAAACCAAGTATTATGGTGTTCACCCTTTTCAAGTGAGTATCCAAGTTGTCGTCCGTGAGATAGATATCATCCACATAAGATAATGCCTCATCATCATATATTTGTAGTAACTCTGTTACTCTGGCTGAGAATAGTCCTGGGCTGTTCTTGAATCCCTGTGGGAGCCTACAGAAATTTTTCTGTGACCCCATTATTGAGAAGGCGGTCAAGTACCTGCTTTCTGGTGGAATATTTTGACAAAAGAACCCATTAGATATGTCTAATGTTGTTTTATATTTTTTTCGAACTATATTATTCATTAGTGCAGCACTATGCGAATTTTGTACTGCAAATGTTTTGCAACATGAGTTAAGGTGTCTGTAGTCCAAGACTAGACGATATGAATCGTCAGGTTTGGAGACAGGAAACAAAGGATTGTTCATTTGAGAGGTGCATGTTTCAATCACCCCCTGGTATTCAAGTTGATCTAAAATCTCTCTGACCTGTTTTTTAGCTTCTTACTTAACTGGGTACTGCCTTTGTGCAGTAGGTTGACATTTTAACTGGATTTTGTGAGGAGGAGAGTCCTCATCCCATCCTACATGATTTTTATATAATGCTGGTGCCTGGGCTACTGCCCATTTCCTTGCATATATATATTTAGTGTGAATTGGAATGTGATTCGAGAAGGCAGGCATAATCATTTCTCCGCCATGAGGGCACTCCCTGACAAACTCCGGGGGCCAATCTTTTTCAGCTAACAGGATGTCATAGCCTTTTGAGAGGTTATCCCAAAATAGACCCCTTATTTTTCTAGTCTTATCACCCTCTATAATCACCCTCTATACGCAGTGTTATTTCGTTTATCTTATGAGGTTCGCTAACTCTGATGTCGGCAGTTTCTACTTGAATGTATTCATTTGTGTCCACTGTCTCCAGATGACTCATCAGGATCTTGCGAGCTATAGTGATTTCTGCTGCACTGTCTAGCATTGTCTGTGCCCACTCCCCGTTTTTCAGCTGTGTCCTCAGTATTCTCGGCATGTTCGATTACTCTAATACTGGCTACCTTCGTTCTTGGAAATTGTAATTTATTACTTTGAGCAGGTTCCTTGTCTTTGGACTTGGTGTGCTCTCCTGGGTCTGACCGTCCTCTTCTTTTCGATTTCTGCGAAAAAGATTGAGAGGGACGTGTATCAATACTTTGATATCTATCAGGCTTTTTCATGTTATCCCTATTTCTAAGGTTATATCTTTTCTCAGAGGGCTCCCTCTGGGGAGACTAGTGTTCTCGAGTCGGAGTTCTCTCCCTCCGTCGAGGAGACCTTCATCTGGACTGGAAAACTTTTTCCTTGGGAGGGGATTGTTTATTTCCATCCCAGCTCTTTTTAGGAGTGTTTAAATTATTTTTAATAAACAATTTTTCAGGATTTTCGAGTAGTTGGGGTTCTACTGGTTTCCCACCCAAGCTGTCTCTACCTAATTCTTCATAACATTTTTCTATAATTCTGGCAAGTTCAATTGGTTGATCTGTTATATCTGTTTCCTTCAACTTCTGGCGGATCGCCACAGATGCTGCTTCTCCTTTTATGTTGGCCAGTAATATAGCCGAGACCTGCTTGAAGTCTTTCAGTAATTTCATACCAAGAGTTAAAGCAGGTTCTGGACCGTATTCATTCTGAATCTGTTTTAGCACATCCGGTATTACCGCCATTGACGGAACACCATGTGTTTTTGAGTAAATGGAAGAAAAGACTGTACCCCAAGTGTCACAGTCCTCCACGTGTGGTGCGACCCCCATTGGAAGGCAGATGGTCAGAATTCTGTGTTTCTCAATAGGGGTAGTATTCAGAAATACTGCCTCTATTTGAGTAATTTTCTGCGCTAACCAGAAAGGAATTTGTTCCCGTTTTATGGGTGTTTTACCAAGACATGATTGTATGTTCTGTGGTGTAATTTTATTTGTGTTCCCCTGATGAGGGGTCAGCTGTGGAACATTAACAGTTGTTTGGACTGTTGCAGTCCGCATTACATATTGGACTAATTGTCTATGTATTTTAATTAATGTTTTTAGCTGTGCTAAAAGTTCTTCTTTTGACATTTTTGCAATGTCCGGGTGTGGTGTGTAGCTGGCTAGAACCGGCCACGTTGCTCCTGGTCTACCTAGTGGACCGAGCCTGGTGATATGATCAATGTGTTTTAGGGCACCTTTAAACCAGAGCAGGTGCTCTTGGTATTTTAATGGGATTTCAATCTCCTCGAAAGGAGCGTATTGATCCGGTGGTTCCTCTATTTTGTAATAGTGAAACTCGTGTGTTGTAGCGTTTGCCGCTGGAAAGTTTATCCATGAATAGAATACCTCTGTCTGCCGATATTCGTGTGCCTCTATCACGAAAATGACGGTACCACCTCGTGAGGTCAGTCCGTTTTCTATAAGTTTTAACGTTATAGTTTTTCTTATGTTGACCGGAATGATGATAGCATCCCGGTCAGTCTGTAGGAGACTTGTGTCTTCCTCCATTAGTTGATTTGCTAATGTAGCAGCATCCCTTTCTTCATCACTCATTTTACTGTCAGAAAGGTTTTTTGTTGCAGATCAGGTTTCAAGGAGACAAAGATTAGGTGCACAATATTTTGGAACACTGTATCCTTCAACGTTGAATAAACCAGAAACTCTACATAGGAATCTCTTCCTACTAAGTTCGGGCGGATTTTAACCTTTCACCCACTCCAGACGTCTATTGGAGTATTTACGGGAGAAAGGGTCTGTGTGAAAAAGCACGACTGAGTTACTCTAACGTCTTGCGTTAGTTTTATCGCCTTACCAAACGTTGGGCGCCATGTAGTGTAGTTCCTATTTTCCCAATAGGCCCTGCGCATTGGAATAACATAAACAGCAGTGTAGACGTAGAAGTGCGGTCTTCCAGGTCTCTACTGACTATGCTAAACTTAATTGGGTTTGTTACCAACTAGCTCAGAGGTCACTGGAAACTTTCTTGACTGAATAGGAAGTGATCAGCTCCCCTGGCTCAGACAAGAAGGGATTCAGTTTTCCAACAACCACATAAACATGACAACTTTGCTCCTTAGAATAAGAGTCAATCTCTAGAGTCATGTGAAACAATAGACAGTTATTTTACTCAGTCAGTTGTGCAGATTACTTTCACCAAGATGCAGAGAATAGGGAGACGGGCGTTTTCAATAAAAGGTATTATTTATTGAACAGTCTTTCTTCTCATGCAAGAGAAATGAATTGCCACAATTGCAAGACTTATTATTATAAAAAGTGCGTACAGTAAAATGAGGATTGCGAAATAATACTGTAAAAGCATTGATATGGTTTCTTAGCCATACAATGGTTAAAATGAATAAAATATATACATTCATATATACATTTAGCTAACGTACTCAACTGGTGCTTCTAACTATGCCTACCCCAGTGTACCTGACCTAAGCCTAATACATGGGAGGGAGTAAGTAAGTAGCAGTTTTAGTTAAGTTGGTTTTGCCAAGGTTTGCTTCAAGAATTCTCTCTAAGGGTTTAGTCAACACCATACCTCTGGAATAGAATGTTGGAGGTCTTGTATCTCCTTTCAGGACTCGATATCCCAGTCACTCGCAAGAGTAGGCAGGAAATGCCGGAGCTGGATTTTTTTCGGCAGGAGAAAAGGCAGCGTCTGTCTCAGCGCGTCAAGGAGGAGGAGGGGCAGCGTCCGTGGGCTGCTTGCATCTGCTGGGCTCTGCAAGGGACAGCTGTTCTGCTCCTGTATTCACCACACCATCGTTATTGTCGACGTCGCGCTTGCTTAAGGCAGCGTTGGTAATATTTATACCTGAAAGGTGCCTTGTTTGACGTACGTTTTTGGACATAAGACGTCAATAAAGATGTCACTAGGAAGTGATCGTCCTTACAGTGCTCATTAGAGTTCTATTACTAATCAAAACATAGCAAGCGGGGCTTTCCCAGGTTGCTGAGTTTTATCTTGTTGAAGAACTCGGAGTGTAATCTAGGAATCTAAGATAGTGGCTTCTGCTGTGTCATCTACTGTAATGAGCTGCAGCGGCGAGTTTCAGAAATATGGCTGAAATATGGCTCTGATCTTTTATGCCATTATATGGGTATGAATGGATTATAGCCGTATAGGGGCATAAGGTCACAGTATTGATCGGGGTCCTAGATTAGAACACGACAGGGAAGGGTACCCGTATGTCCCCTGTAATTTCACATCACACACTTTTCCTTTTTGAGGCTCTCCAGATAAATAGTATAAGAAAAGACTGATGCAATAATTCAAAGAATGTCCTGATTGTTCTTTAAGAGTTTAGTAAACGGATTGAGGCTTACTCCACTACTCATTGTTGATAAAAAATTATATTTTCCAGTTAACTGAAAGTTTCCATTCTATTCACTCATAGATCAGGGATGCCCTGCAGTCTCATCAGAGTGGCCCGGACGTGATGCCCAACCTGGCTACCCATTTAGGGCCAATTCAACGTAAATTAGACCAAGATGTATGTGAAGAATAATGAAGTGCTGAATGAGGCAGTACCACTGAAAAATAAAAGAGAGAGGAGCTATCCAGGATTAACATGTCATCGATCATTCTGTACCTGGAGTTACTGGGTACAATTTGCGCCCTCGAATGAAGGAATAGTTCACCAAAGGAGAAGCCAGATTAGTAGGGATAGACTGCATGGATGAAGAATAGGGTGCCTGTACCCTGTCTGTCGTACCAAC
Organism: Lissotriton vulgaris; assembly: GCF_964263255.1. Taxonomy (NCBI): domain Eukaryota; kingdom Metazoa; phylum Chordata; class Amphibia; order Caudata; family Salamandridae; genus Lissotriton; species Lissotriton vulgaris. The sequence goes on along the minus strand of NC_141695.1, from coordinate 801,427,703 downwards.
GATAGCTTAGTGAAAGGGAGAGTGGTACATTGTCCGCGACACTGGACAGGATAAGGTGAGGATGTCTTCCCGAAAAAGGGTGGTGCCCTATCCTGGATGACGTGGGATTTCTTCAAGGGTCCGCGATTGTGCTACCTGACCGCTGTGCTCAGTAGCACCACCGTAGATTAACAATAGGAGTCTCCCAGAGAGGCTCTGAAGGACGCTGGAAATTCTTTGCCCATCCTCTTGTTTCCTTGTCACCAACCCCACTGCATTGCGTTTTCCACCCAATTACCATGTACCCTTTTGGTCTCCCAAGTGTTGAGGTGAAACAGTCTTTTGCAGCACCACATTCAGAGAGGGATGGGGTTGGTTGGCCCAGTTGTTCAAAAAGGCGTAAAATGATTTTTTCTATTGATTGTTGTGATTTTCCTAATAACAGTACTGGGGATAATGTGGTTTCTGGATGAGAAATATCATGTTCATTCTTTGGTTGGTATGACACACTCACTGCGTGAACATGTTTTAGTGACTTTGGCTCTACATACGCCATGCATAGATTGTCCTATAATGAATATGTTTTCTATCAGCTGGAATACACAAAGAGACAGTTACATGCACATTGTCAGGGTGATTTGGGATTTTGTTTGTGAAATGAGGTTGAAAGATACTTATTGGTTTAGTCATAATTGCCGGTATTATCTTTCCATTCTGCACTGTCTCCCAGCTTGTTGTTCATGCTGCGTAAGTACATTGACTCCTAAGCAGAGGATATCCATGCAATACAAATGCTAATATCAGGCTTCAGAAACAGATCGAAGGGTTGATGAGCTTTGATGTAAATACTTTTTAGGTCAACATGCCTCTTATAGTTTCCCTGCTTAATAATGAGCATTTGAACAGTTCTGTGTATTAATATTTTGTTCATCTGACTAGAGATGTTTTCCCTCCCTAGTATAAAATGACTGAGCTAAGGCTAAAAGGTGGGTCTGTTAGAATTAAATGAAAAGTCAGATCTGTGCTACCATACATAATGATGCTTAAGTTAGCCTTTGCGGCGCCATTTTATACTTAGCCGCCAATTCTAGGCCATGAATGCAATTAATTGCTCTCCCGCTCTGCAAGGAGTAGCCGTGCTGAATTTTCTGTGTCTCTCAAGGTAAGGCCTCGCTGTACTAATTAATACATTGTTTTGTACTACTGCATACCTTTACCATGAGATAGAAGCCTGCTCCCACTGACTCAGCTGCGAAGGTAGGCAGAGTGACTTTGACGCACAGATAGTGTGTGCTCAGACTCAGAATTCAAAGTTATCTCTCTGTCTCTTCATTGTGTAACTGGTCCTAGCTAGAAATTTCCGGCCTGGGCGGGTCTTCTTGGGTATTGGAAATGTATAACTGCTGGTGTTGTGTTGGTGGGGTCAGTCCTCTCTGCAGCAATCCAAGGTACTGGTCAGACCGGACTCCGCTCTAGCACAATACTAATAAATAACGTAGTTTGTATTCTCTATTGTCTGACCGACTCTTTATTTGTGTGGAAGGCTGAGAGATGGTCGCGAGTGACCCGGGCTTCAATCATGCACACCATACAGTATTTCACTAAATGTGTAGCTGTCTTTGAGATATTGTCATTTTGCCATACGGGGTCTTACAACTTGCAAATACCCTTAGCACTGATATGAGCTGACCCGTGAGCCATAGTGACTACAGGAAGAACATACACATCTGGAAACATCCATCTCTGCTTCCCTGACTTGTCAATCAAACATCCCTCATCATTCAAGTTTGCTGTACTTTCTTGCCACACTGCTGATTCCTCCACCGTGGCCTCACTCTGTATCTCCTTCATGTTTTCAAGTGTATCCTCAAACATGGAGAACTCGGGCACCCAACTTGCTGGACCTGCTACAAACATTCATTTCATCTTACTTTGTGCTGTTTCCTTAGCTGCCTGATCTGCAAAAGCGTTCCCCTTACCCACATCGTCAGTAACTTTCTTATGGGCACTGCACTATTGCCAACTTCTCAGGGAGTGTCAAAACAGACAGAAGCCTATGTATAAGAGGATCACGCTGAATGAGTGTCCCGCGGGAAGTAAGGAACCCTCTCTCTGCTCAGAGCTGTCCAAAATTATGGAGGACCCCAAAGGCGTACTGACTGTCAGTATAAATATTAACAACCAGCCCCTCACTTAATTCACAAGCTCGAATAAGAGCGACTAACTCAGCTGCCTGGGCAGACTGATAAGGAACTTGTGATGTCTCAACTACCATATGCAGCTTAGTAATTGGGTATGCTGCGGTAGTGGCGCCATCTGGTAATTTGAAACAAGAGCTATTGACATATAGTTCCCCTTGGGGGTCAGATAAGGGAACATCAGTCAGGTCTACCCATCCTTTTGTCTCTTTCTCTGTCTGGAAGATACAATCATGTATGTCAATCTCCTCATTCTCAGGAGGGAGGGGTAGTAACGTGGCTGGATTCATAGTGGCACAGCGTTTGATTGTATTGTGCTTTTGAAAGAGCGTTAGCTCGTAACCGGTCAGACATGCACTGGCGAGGTGCTGTGTCCTTGTCTTATTCAGAAGTATATCCATAGCATGGGGTACCATGAATGTGAGGTCAGTATCAAGTACGAGTCTAGCCGATTGTCTTATTGAGACGGCCACAGCCGCGACCGCTCTTAGACAGCTTGGGAGGGCTTGGGTGACAGAGTCAAGCGCAGCAGAGAAATAATTACACAGTCATTGCTTATCCCCGAACTTTTTAGTTAAAACAGAAAGCACACAGCCACCCATCTCATTGACGTATAATACAAAGCATTTTGCATAGTTCAGGGTACCGAGCACTGGAGCTGAGCAAAGCACAGTTTTTAATTGCTCAAAAGACTGCTGACAACCTCCGGTGTCCAAGACAGGGGTTCATGCACATCTTTCAGTGTTAACGCCAGCAGGGGCTTAATAAGCAATCAATAGCCAGGTATCCACTGCCTGCAATAGGAAGTGATACCTAAGAAAGCACGCACGTCTTTCAGAGTTTTCAGGACAGGCATTTCAACAATTGTACTGATACATTCAGGGGTCAAACTCCTACCCTGTAGGTGACCTCCTGTCGACAATACTGACATTTAGAAAGGGATACTTTATGGCCATGTTGAGCTAAATGTAGCAGCAATTTGACTGTGATGTCTCTGCAACCTTGTTCTGTATCCGAGGCCATGAGCAAGTCATCAACATACTGAAGCAATACATTACCTATTGGGTATGACAAGGAATCCAGTTGACCTTTCAGTGCCTGACTATAGATACCCGGACTCTCTGTATAGCCTTGAGGAGCGCGACAGACTCTAAAAACTCTACTGGCGAGGGTGAACCCGAAGAGATATCTGCTGTCAGGATGAATGGGAATATAAAGAATGCCTTTTTCAAGTCAATGACAGAAAATAATTTAGCAGAAGAAGGAACCATCGTCAAGAGAGTCATAATGTCAAGGACCACCGGGAACTGGGGAATCACTATTTTATTAATTTCAGGCAAATCAATCACAAAGCGATAAACATCTCGATACTCAGAGGGACTCAAAGGCGTCCTTTTAAGAATGGGAGGAATAGGGCTATTGCAAACATTAGCAGTCGTGTTCTCAACCAATCATTTCTCAATCAAATCCTGCACAATCTTTATGAAAGCTCGCTCAACTGCCTGCGGTATCTTATACTGAGGAATACGGGGTAAAATAGCAGCTTCCTTGACACAAATCGAAACAGGCGATATCTGCAACAAATTCACATTTGTTTCGCCCAGGGCCCACTGTGTGGGTGGCACATCTTTAAATGCAGCAGGGAGAGGTGCATCTTTGGACAGACACTGCTTAGCACACACTACATCAGGACACATCGTCATATAGACCCCAGCTGGGGAGCAGTAAATCGTAGCATGTAGTTTCTTCAATAGGTCCAAACCCATCAAATTCTCTCCACAATTGGACGTCAACAAGAATGGTGATCCACAGTGAAAGGACCAATAGTCAATGAAAGAGGTTTTGAAATGGGGCTCATAACCGATACATCAGAAAATCCTAGCGAAACATTATTATGGCCAGACAGAGCTGCCCCAGGGACCAACGAATGACAAATAGAGCTGTTTGTTGCACCTGTATCCACCAAAAACTCCTGAGCTGAACCATGCACATCCGCACTAACATACGGACAGCATCGATCTACAGGTATCGGAACGGGTCCCTCACTCTGTCACTGGCTGTCCAAGCTGTAAGACATTCCTGTCACCTCATCTGTATCATAATCGCCATGATAGAACTGTCCACCATGAGCATGTTCAAAATAGTTCAGATCAGAACTAACTTGATAGGCCACCGCATCCTGCGTCCTGTCCTGTCCACTAGCCCCACGACCCCGTCCATGAGAACCTTTAGGGGCCGCTACCTTCTGCAACAACACCGGACACTCACTGTGCCAGTGTCCCTCCTCTTTACCTCTTTACAGTACACACACTGATTTGGTCCTACAGGCATAGCATTCCTGCTAGTACGGGTAAGCTGTCAGGCCATACCACCATGACCTCTACCATTCCCTCTAGAAGCCGACTGCAACTACACCTTCATCTTCAAATACTTGTGCTTCTTTTCCACCTTATCCTCATTGTCCTTATGCTCATAATACTGCACCATATTCAAGATAACAGAAGGAGAAGATGTGGACCAGGTGCTCTCGGAAGCTTGTAATCGAGTTGTAATCTTGGGCAGCAAGTTTGAAACAAATCTATTGGCAAACAAACGCACACCACCTTCGATCGTCAAGTCCTGCCCACTATATTCTAGAAACACACCTTCAAACTGAGTAAAAAAATCAGACACACTCTCATCATTCTTTTGACAACAAGCCGATACCTTGTCCCAGTCGACTTTTCTAGGCGGGATAAGAGAATGCATATACCTGATAATGCGGCCTGGCAAAGCAAGGATTTCTGCTTTAGGCTTCTCACCAGACTACCTCTCCTGGTCGCATACTTTAATTTGATCCCAGTTACCACCCAATTCCTCAACATGATCCTGTGTGTAATGGTCTCCAAATATCAACCGGAACCAACAAACCAAATAACATTTCAATATCCGCAAGCGTCATTACCGTCAAAGAAGCTGCCTCAGTCAATTCTTTATAATATGCAGTGGGATTTTTCCTAGGATCAGGTAACTGAGTTTTAAGGGACAAAACCTCACTCCTTTTCCATGGAGTATAAACCCACTGTTCTGGGAAACGGGCCACTACCCCATGTCTAGTAACAACATCATGCTGATGCCGCAGCTCTGGTATTTCAGGTTGATATATGGGGTGGACCTCCCTCATCGGAAACTGAGCTACTGTCTTCGGGTTCTTCTCAAGCAGCCTAGTCTAATAAGCGACCAATGTCGCATCATTACCAAAAACTTGACCAGGCGCCATATCAGCAACTTATGCATGATCCTTAACATCATATATAATCTGCTGTGCTGCATCATTGAAACACTGCTCCCAAAGACCGATCAGAGTAGCTGACATGTGCTTAAGGGCATGTTGCTGTACAAAAGGCTCATAATCTTTCATCACACTCCATATGTCTCCCACACTGTAAATGGGGGTATGAGCCCACTACACAGCCTGATTAGCCACCACCTTTTTCTCTACATCTCCCACATCAGATCCCACCAAGATTCACCCCAATCATCCTTAATTTTCATCCAGTCTCTATCCTCAGGGCCGCGTACTGGTGTCTTAATACTCTTTAACTTTGGTGAATGGAGGAACACAGCAGTTGAATTGACAACAAAGGTAGTGGACATTAATGTCGCTGCTGGCTGGGTCGTGGATGTAAGAGCTGGCGAAAGGGATGCCGAAGCAATAGTTTTTGCAGGATGCTAACAGTCGTAGTTGCCACAGGCGGAAAAGATAAAGAAAGGACAGGAGGTGCTGTGGCCAAGGCAGTCTGATCAACACTAACAAAAGCAGAAACAGCAGGGAATGAAGAACTGGGTAGTCAGTCCTGTGGGGGAAGAGGAGTATATACCCTCTGCAGGGCATACGGAGGTGATAGTTAGGTATCTAACAATTGCTCCACAAACATATTATTTTCTTCTTGGGCCACATATGATTTATCAATCTGTAACCAGAATCTCCTAGCTTCACATTCAATTCCTATCTCCTGCTTCTCTCTATCATGTGCTAGAGCCTTCTGAATCAATGTTTGCATTCTTCCTTTACGGGACTCTTTCTCTGCTTTCATCCGCCTCTGTTTAGCTTCCTTTTGTCATGTTCTGATGGAATCAAACATAGACTGCCTACTTCTCCTTGCAAACAACTTTTCCTGTTAGAACCCAATTTTTTGTTCATCAACAGTGCAAGTCAAAGGCCACTGTAAGTCAGCATTGTCCATTGTATATTTGTGTCATAGCGTACTAAACGTAATAGGGCCAAGGCCATGTTTTACATACATATCAAAATTCGGAGTTCCTTCCGGAGGCGCAGGCTGACTTTCTTCCAGTTGAGCATCAGCAGAAGGACAACAAGAAACCAAAAAGCAACTGAACATCAGCATTCTCAGAAGTAAGCCACATTTGTTATGTTGCCGTGCAAAGTGTCCGCAAACACCTTGTATCCAAAGACAAACCAAAATGGTACCATATCCACAAAGAACCAAAACAAACTCACCTGTTGCACACACATCAAACGAATTTATTCTCCACTGCTGAATCTTCGGACCAAACAGTCACATCCAAGGTTTTATCATTCAGGACCCCAGTCGGGATGACCGCTGGAGTAGGCACTACCCGGTCAGAGAGACGGGCCAGCTGCAAGTTCAGGACTCTCTCGTGCAGGGATCCCTGGTCTGCCCGTTTGACCCGATGATGGCCCTGACCTCCACACCTGTCCCCGGGCGACAATAGGTCACCTGATGGAGTCCCTGTTTGGGTGCCAACTGAAGGAAGTGACCCAATTAGGGCTACCGGGGTCATTCGCGACCACCTCTCAGCCTTCCATACAAATGAAGAGTCGGTCAGACAGTAGAGAACACAAACCAAGTATATTTTATTCAGGTACACTCAAGCGGATTCCAGTCTAACCAGCCTCCAAGGATTGCTGCAGAGGGGCTGACTTCAGCAAACATAGAGATACATATGTACATTTTCTGAACCAAGAATGTCCTGCCCCTAATAGAAATCTACTAGCAGGTGCAGCTAAAACAAAGAAAATGTGAGATGTTTAGATACAAAGGTTATTTTGATTCACTATAAATCACAATTGACCGAGTTGCATTACATTTCATACATTTAAACCCCAGTCATAGCTCATTTTGATGTTTGCACACCAAAAACCATTGCAATTTAATAGCCTTGTAGTGCCACATAATCATAAATCCGGATAATAGTCAACCTTTGTGTAAGGAGAATGAAACCCCATTTTAATGTAGTGAACCCTCGTCTAAATACATAAAGCTATATGGCAGAGATACACGATTACCTAGGCCAGAGCAATGATTTTTTTACATTTAAAAATCTCCTAAATTATAGGGCAGGAATTCCGAGCATAAAAAAGTTCAGAAGAATGTACTGAAATCCTAATTCATTCCATTTATTTCGGTTTAGTTGCAGTTACCACTCCCAAATGGTCAAACCAGACAGAAAGCATTTACTTCCTTCATGGTTCATCCTTGTTACCAGTCATATCTATATAAAACACAGGTAGTGAAATATTGGTTCATTCCAGTTGCTAGTCCTAAAAGGGCATAGAACTTTAAATGAATGTCATGAAACTCCAGTTTATTCAAGTTACTTCACTCCAATCACCAGGGTTAACTATCCATCCTACATTTTTCTACTCCACTGAAACCTATTTACAGACTCTACTTCGTTAGACCCTATGTTATATTTACAACCTCCATTCAGCATATTTGCACTCAATATTACTATTTGCTAATCCCTACCCTTTGTGGAACTCCACATAGAGATTGCCTTTTAATGGTACTCCATTGCAGAGTCTAACCCTCGACAGACACTTCATTTTGTTTTTAGGTCTTACACCTCGAGCCACAATGCTTCCTACCAATACATTTCAACAAAATTAATATTCTGGTACACCTCATCCTATACTGTATGATGATTTTATATTAACTCTGTATTTTAATTAATAACTAGATTTTTCTTTACATTTTGTTCCTGCGCACTACACACTCCTCTCGGACACCCTACCACCCATAAACATAATATTTGATTTGTAAAAGACACTTATTAGTCCTGCTGTTTATTCATTCAATTTTACACATTTTAGGCCTATATTGTTGAAAGACAAACTCTCATTTTACTTATAGTGCTTTTTGTCACCCCCCAAAAAAAGATTTTGAATGTGCATCCGTGTGCTATATTGCTAAATGTAAGTCATAACTTCATATTTGTTTATGAAATATTCAGCCGCTGATAACAGAGATATAATTAAACCTAACGTTGATGTTGTTCCTATATATATTTACTTTGCTTTGACTAAAACAGTTCTATAGCTGTAAACTCAAAAGAAATAAGAACAATAATAATTTATTGTAAATTAAATGACCCCAGGTCCTAAATAATGGGTACTGACTCGCCTCTGTCTATAATTAGCTTCATCAGAGGTATCCTCCTCCCACCGCTTGCAGAAGCCTGTGGTGTGGGCCACAACTTACCCACTCAGGGGAGGAGCACTTTTGTTACTTATGTGAGCTAAAGGTGTGGGTGTGTGGTGCAGAGTGCAGAGTGCAAAAATGAGGGAACTGTGAGTAAAACAGCATCTTGGTGGATACAAATAAAATGTTATTATGTATCCCCAAAGGATTGGATTTAAACTAAGGGGGCAGAGATCTTCAACCCAATCGTCGGTAAAGGGTCAACATGTTTCTGCCTGCTTGTTACCCTTTGAAAGGATGGGGAGGCATTCTTCAAGACCAAAATGTACTCACTCAGCCAACTAATTGAGATGAAATATTAGAAATAAAACAAGAAAAAAGTACAACCATTGTTCCAGGAGCTGGAAAAATCCAGGACCTTGAGCTCACATAGGTAACACTATTTAAAGTTCCATTCAATGACCAGGGAAGTTGTAACAAGTTTCCGCATGTGGTCTGAGGAGGAACCTTATGATGAAGCATGCCATTCAAGGGTGAGTGAGGGTTTTCGTCATTAACGATTATATGCATTCAGCGTGACCCAGACAGAGAGATTAAGATGTCCTGTGGCTGATTGGCCACTTTAACCACAGACTAAGGGCATGTATGTGTTTTGAAATAATATAATCACTCATCATCTAAAAACGGGTGGATTAGATAGGTTACTGCTTAAAAATTAAAGAAATGGACTATTGGTCACCCAGTATGCAATTGTATAGCCTAGGGTATGTTTGGCGGTTGTTAATATGATATATGGATTGTCCTTGAATGATGGGCAAGGCGGAGGCACTCTGGAGTATGAACTGTAGTGCCTGACTGCAATCATCTCTGACTGTAGGCACTGGTATTGTGCATTCCTTCCTCAGAACCTCATATTTGAAGTCAGGTAAGAACACACGTCCCTTGCTCCAGATTGTGAGAGTGCTAGGACCCTTCTTCTATATAGCACATGACACCATTGAAAATGGTACAGCTAGGTGAGGTGGGCTGTGTTGGTGGGCATTGCCTTTCATATAGCAGTTTTTGATAAGCTTTGAACTCTGTAAGCTTGGCTAAGTACTCCATGTTCATGTTAAAATTGGGATTGGGAGGGGGCAGGACTAGTAGAGATTGTGTGTGAGTTAAAAGTGAGATTCTGGGAAAAGCACTATGCTAATCTCACGGTCCCTGGTGCTGCAGGTGTGGTAACCCAATCCTTTTAAGCTTTTAAAGTGTCTTTTTCTAATGAAAATCTCTTAGATACCATATGCCGTGCTTCTGCTAGAGCTCTGTATTTAAAATTTCACTACAGCGTTTTCCGCCATGCAGCATTTTTAAGCACTTGGTTAGCCATACTCCAGAAGCTCTGAGGCATGCTGCGTCTGCTCTTATGATAACGAGACCAATGAACATTTCTTTTTTCTGCTCAGCATACTTAGCAAGCAGCTCTAAATGGGTCACCCTGGCATGCCATAAGCTGGGCCTACTAGATCAGTCAACCGCATTGTTGGCTTTTAAGAAAGGACAAGACCCACGCGCTGTATATGCTGTAGTGAAGTACCTTCAGAGTGCAGGATATAAACTGACACGTTTTTTAATGTAATCTCTTTTAAACTGTATTGCTGTTGCACCTTCTTGTGATTTTATCTAAGCCTAACGGAAGCCAAATGAATCTTTGCTTCTTCCTCCCCCTTTGAGTAAACAAGGACAGTCTAGGATAGTCCAACCCAAAAATGTTTCCCTCCAGACCCACAGCTCCCGGCAGAGATAGACGAAGATAAAAGTAGGGTAGATGCTAACATACCTCTACTCAGACGCTGATTTTGTACACAAGCTCATTAGCTATTTCATGTTCACACACCACACACACCAGCATCATTGTTATTTTATTCAGTTATTACAAACTATCAAAGTGCACAAAACATAATAAAACAATACAATAAAACAAATACAAGTCATCAGGATGAGGCGTAATGAAAGCCATACAGAGCTAAAACATCATAAAACCAGAGGCGAAGGAAGAGCACAATATTGGACTATCACAAAGGACAGGTGGCAATACACCAGCATGTAAGGAAGCAAAGATTCATTTGGCTTCCGTTAGGCTTAGATAAAATCAAGGGAGAATAATTCACTAAACCTGTTGTTATTAGGGTCAAGGGTTTTGATGTATATCAAAGACCCTCATTCACATTCGACATGTGGTGCCGTGTATCTTGGTTCTCCACCCATCAGCTATGTGAATAGCATTATCGTTGGGTCCTTTAGACCTTTGTTGGTCAGCATAACAAAGGACAGGAAGCCTTTGAGGTTCATCGCCTCTCTATGTTGTTCCTGCTTGGGGGTAGGTGTAAAGCACCTCCACCCAGAGCAGACTTTGCTTCTGATCCACAAGAGCAAAAGGCTCCCACCTCTGGGGATCAGAAACATGTCTAGAAGTAGCAGGCTGGTGGGGACCCGTCAAGCACACACTAGTGAGTTGGTAGGATTCAGTGGGTACCTCTGAGGTGCCTTCTGGGTGCATTGCTTAATAAATCCAACACTGGCATCAGTGTGGGTTTATTAAGCTGAGATGTTTGGTACCAAACACCTTGGAATTTGGTGAAGCCATCATGGAGCTGTGGAACTCATAGTGACAGGCTCCCAGCCCATGTACTCAGTATGGCTTCACTATGCACTTATTATGTCTAAGAATGGACTAAGAAACTAAAGGGCAGTCTGCTTAATGCAGTTATGTCCTCACGTGAGGTGTAGTGCACCCTGCCTTAGGACTGTAAGGCCTGCTGTAGGGGTGACTTACCTATGCCCCTTGCTGTACTGGTAGGCCTTGCACACAGGGATGTGCAAGTTTGACTCTTCACTTTTATCTGCACAAAAACCCACAAGCTGCAGTGGCAGTATGCCTGTGAATGGTGAGGGGTCTATTAAGGTGTCACAATACATGCTGCAGCCCTTAGAGACCATTTCTGGTCACAAGGCCCTTGGTACCACTGGTACATTTTACAATGGACTTATACGAGAGCCAGAGGTGTGCCAATTGTGGAAGAAAGGGTACTGCTTTGGGAAAGAACACAGTTACTGGGAACCTGGTTCGCAGGAACCCAGTGCACCCCCATTCAAGGATGTATCAGAGTCAGGCAAAAACTGGGGAATAACCATGCCATAACGAGTACATTCCTACACAGACCAATTGCCCAGTTAGTGACAGTGTAACGATGTTTGGGGGCAGTTTTTGCTACACCATAGGACTAAGTCTACTGACCCACTTGACTAAACTTCATGCAGTCCACTGTAATACGGTGTAGTATCTTCATACCTCAAATGTGTTCTGAATTGTGCTAATGTATTTCCATGCATTGCAAGAACTTGCTAAACGCTTCAAGTATCATTTGTGTGTTAGGACGACAGTGCTGTAGACCATTGTGCCAGAATTTTTCATGAACCAAGTACAGGAGTCCCACACCAAAGGAGACTGGGAAATAACTTTGAATGCCAGAATTAGAGTCACTGACTGCCAACTCCCCTTGCTAGGTTTGGGACCAGAAGCATGGGACAAACTTAGTCTTCCCTGCAACCATCTCGAAGGAAAGAGCCCACTAATTGCCGGAGAGGGATGCTAGAGGTGCCTCTGGATGAACCAAAGGCTGCCTAGCAAAGGACTCCCTGAACAACTGTTGGGCGACAAATGCAGAAGACTGACTCTCTGTGATCCAGCTAATATTGGCATTGTCAGCCACCACAGTGAGACTTAGAGCTATGGTCCATTTACAGCGTGCCTGGAGCAGAGTGTCGTACACCTCAAGAAGTTTAACCACCAGTGATAATGGGTTGTTCTAATATCACAACCGTCTATGTCATCAAGACATTGCTAATATGCCATGATGTCTTCACACCAACAAGTTTCACTACTTGAGTTAGCGGTGCATCAAAACAGCCCCAAGGCACTTCAATGACTGGGTGCTGAAGAAGGCTACTGACCATGGTTGGCAGCCCCCACAAAAATCAACCAGCGCCTCTAAAGTGCTCTGTGCAAGGATCGCCTTTGCAATCTATGGACCCTTTGAACTCTGCCTGGATCACCACTGCGACCCACTGCTTGGTCTGGGTGCCGGGTTTGAGACAGGACCCGAGGAAGTACACCTGATGGAGGACTCACCTTCCCCAATCGCAGGAAACAGAGCAGTCACTCCACATCTGCGCTGGGTTGTCCCACCTCTCCTGAATAACAACACGTACCTGCACACCAGTGACTGAGATCACCTGCAACTTCGACCAGCCGGGGCAAAGACAATGCGATCTCTCCCTGGAGCCCGATACAGGCCAGAAGGAAAACTGTAGATCCGGCCTGTGCTGGTGAGTTCCATCTAGGTCGCAGCTCCATGAAATGGGTGCTGCGCACACACTATGAACACAGGAGGGCACCTAGCAGACCATTGGAGACTCCAATACCTGGGAAATGGCCTGTCCCCAAGAGGGTGTGGGGAGTTCTCAGGGGCAAAAAGAGCATTCTTTGCTGACCCAGTGTCCTATGGGCACCTTATCTTTTATCAACTAACACCGCCTAGGCTATCCCGGCGAGTTCCTCAAACACAGTCATTATTCCCTAGAAATAAATGTGTCCATTCTGATGGCCTTCTGAACTTTTATGTACAGTATAGAGTAGTTGTGTATATAGAATAAAAGCACTTTTTGGTTCTTAATTTGAAATGCTTTCTTATTATTATTTTTGTTCTTCAGGACAAAGAAAGAATAGCGTGAAGAGTTTACATATCTCATATCACACTGGAGTAAATCCGATCAAATGTGCCACAGAGAAGCATAGATTGTCAGAAACACTTTACAATAGAATCTAACTGTGTACAAATACGCTTACATATCCAAGCATTACACCATATCCTATTCTCCAGGGAAAAGGGAAAGGGGGTAAAGGAACAGAAAGAGAGGAAATATGTAGTGGCCAACCATAGCTGCATGGATGTACTAAGATGAAGCCCTATTAATTCGATGTACTGACAATGGGTGAGATCAGCAGTCCTTCCGGAGAGATTCTCTATATTGTGAGAGATGTTGAGATGGTGTGTATGTTATATCTCATGGTGTTTTTTACATTTTGTGTAGGAATAGGTCTAATTTGCCCCAAATGAATTTAGATCTTTTTAGGTTTCGCCTGCACAGTGAATGCCATGTGCTTGTGAAATCTCTTGTATTTAATATATCATAAAAGGGGAGCCGAATTACTGTGTCCATCCGCTGTTGTGTGTAACTTTTTTTTTGTTTACTTTCGCGGACTACACGTATTGAAACACCTGTTACATTCCTGATCTTCTCCTCGTGACGTCACGGAGGAGTATTTATCTGATCTCACTTTAAATTTTATGTGGGCTATAGTTCTTGAACTTGATTTTATGACTTTGTTTTGGGTAGTTTTATTAGTGTGCCTGCATGAGTCGTGTGACGAATTCACGTCACTCTCTCTCCACATTGGAAGAACTGGACAACATATCTATATACTGGTTATTTTTTTGATTGAATAAAACATTTCTCTTGTAAACATTTACTCTTCAGGTTTTTTGTTGCTCGGGGTCTGAACCAAGTACCGGAAGTCAACTTGGATATTGAGTCGGATATCTTTGTTTTGGGGTTTCACCTGCACAAAGAGCTTATTATTAATCACATAGGCTAAACCCCAATGCATTTACCAATGCTTGTTTATGGTTGTGGATATTAGTAAAGTATGCTCTTCACCTCTGGTAAACAAACCTATGGCCTCCAAATGTGTGGCGAGAGCCAATTCCCTTCGGTAGGCTCTCCTTCTGATAAGATAGTTTTCAGGCTTATTGCTAATAAATGTTCTAGCAGCAGTTTTCCTGACTGAGTGAAGGCAGCGCATCTAAAGAAAAAATCCCAAGGGCAACTAATAATAGATTCATGGTATCATAACGTGAGAAATCCTTACACTGTAGGTTTTAATATTGTTAAGAGAGTCAGTCACACAATGGAACTGATTTAAATCTCTTGAATGCATCCACCATGTATCAGTACAGCCAGCACTGAACAACCTTCTCACAAACTGATCCCTGGTTGTCAGGGCATCAAATTCCATATGATGTCCTTAAAACTCCAAGGGTTACATCATCATTAAAGAGACACACACAAACATACATATGCCACAACTAATATCCTACCAGAAAGTGCTAATACAATTGCAGGAGAAGGGCATCTTTGTGAAATCACCTAGCCTTTCCATGACAGGTCCAAAATTGACTTCAGTTTGATAAACCCAGTGTATGTAACTTGGGCAGAGCCCAGAAGGCTCTGTATGTTGACCAGAATCTGCTTTGCATAAACTTTAGGGTCACCGTAAAGATGTGAGATGACCACCAAATGTTGCCCCACGCTTCTGTAGTTTTCCATTCTAAAACAATTGGTGGTTGGAAAAGGATTTCTTGATGACGGTATTTGCTCTGACCATCTACACCACACCACTTCCCTGAGTAATGCTTGCAATATCTCACTATACTGAAGGTGTTCTTGATGTTCAGTTTTGGGTTCAATAAGATAAAGCCCCAAAACATTAGTAGTAAAAAACTGTGACTGTTACATTTTGAGTCCAGGAACTGCTGATTGGCCTGAAAAGTCCCCAAGTTGGCTACCTTCGGTCAGACTCTTTTTGGTGGATACTCTGTCTAACCACAGATTTTTTTTCAACTAGGGGATACAGACTGGATTCAGAGTTTTTCCTCAATAATTCCCTCACACCAGTAGATGGTGTTGTGCAGCTGCACATCGTCTTTGTCCTGCCCCAGAAGTAACGTTGGGCCAGCATATAACTACCACCTGCACGCATCAACGTCAGTTCCTATCCAGTGACTGCCCGTGCCATCTTACACAGAGCCCTTAGGAATCACATTGTGCCAATCACTAATTTATAATGGTATGGACCATAGGATACCATTCCACAGAACAGGGAGGTGGGGAGGTGGGTGAGTATTCTGCAGTTAGATAGAGTATCCACCAGTAACAGTGTTACCAAAGTCAAGTACCTTGTTCTTCTAATCGTTGCCTTTCACTGCAGATTCCTCATCATGTGAATAGATACCAAACTAATACCTCTCCAGGCAGTGGGTTTGTGGAATGTCCCAGACAAGAAAATCCTGCAGGACTGAGCAGAGAAACTGCCCTCCCACCAGACCTGGCCATCCAAGCAATAAAACACACAAGAGATACCAAGGGTCTTTCTGATTGTGTTCAAGATTGGAACCTATAAGTGTCCCAGATCATATGTACCAAGAGGTTAGTTAAGAGATATCCACAAGAGAAGAGAGAAAAGTACAGCGTAGTGAACAAGGAAAAAAGTGTACCCATCAGCCCACACAATTGTGGAACTTCGTCATCTGGGTTTTTTTTTATATATAAAACCGCTGGTGTCTAGTTAGCACTTCCACAGGAGAAATCCTGAGGCTAGCTGAACTTAGACCCACAGATTGTACCATCTGAAACCGATGAGAGTTTAGAAGGCTGAAAGGGCAAGTTGCAGTGCTCAAAAGTTGTGAAAAACAAGGAAAGAAAAAGATGATCTTAGTGATTAAAAATACCTGTCTTCATGTCTCTTAAGAAACTTTATTAGGTATGCCCATCAAGACGGTATGATTAAAAGCAGAGTGCAAATAGTATGGAAGAAATTACTATTCACCATGAATGATATTTGGTCAACATGTTTCAGCCCTTAAGGGCTTTCGTCAGGACCTATGATGACACTACTGCAACACTTACCACATACTGTGATATGTAACTTTCATAGTATAGACATATCCACTCTTGCAGTTGTATGTCTGTGTTTTATCAACCTTCCCTGTGGGAATTGTTCGGTGTGCCCGCAGACCAAAAAGACTCTATCAGTCAATATTGGCACTACTCGACCTTGGTTGTTGAAGCGACATACCAATTGCAATAGCGAGAAAGTCATTTACCAGATCACGTGCCCGTGCATGCTGAGATATATAGGAATGACAACAAGAAAGATCAAACTGCGCATACAGGAGCATAAAAGTACAATTAGGCGAAATAAGCAAGCGACCCGGTTGACATCCCACTTTCTCACAATGAAACATCTTGCAGAGGATTTAAAGTGGGTCATCTTGGAACAACCATTCATACCCCAACACACCAGCGACATTTCCCAATTTTTATTGAGGAAAGAACAGAAATGGATTTACAAACTGAAATGTGACACCGAAGGACTGAATGATGACATCCCGTGGATGCAGCTGTAGACACCAACTATGTCAATACAGTACCTATGCATCTGCATCCTTTGTAGTTTTTCATTAACAGTTTTTTTATTACCTGTAACACGCGTCGCTCCACTATTATCTCTGAGTGACACGAGATATGTATTACTCTGGGTTTCCCAAGTTCTGATGACATTAAGGTTCAGATCTATGGCTCAGAGCCCAACAAAATATGTTGAATAAGTTCGCACCAACCCAATATCTCTTCGACATTTTTCTAGAGTTTGAAATATAATGAACACCCGTTACGTTTTAAACCAGTCCACATGGAAATAATATCCGACACAGACACTTCCTGGGCTTTGTCTGTGCCTAAGTCTTTTAATATGTAATGCCTTGCAATCTCCCGTCAATTGCTGCTGCTATTACAATTGTAGAAAATTACAGTGCATCAACAGCACTCTAGCTTCCGGTTTCTGATAATGAATGCCAGATCAACATATATATATTTTTTATTGGAACTTGAAATAAACCTTGAGTCACAACAGGAGGTGAACAGGGCTGAATATATTAGGCACGCGCAACACTAAGTGATAATGAACAATCTAGTTTCGTTTCTGTTTGGTTATGTTCACAGGATTGCCTTATAAACATGATATTATTCTGTTATAGATATGCAACCCGAAAATAAAGTTGGGCAACCCTTTTGAATAAAAGAATATTTTTTTCCCTAAAAATAAAGACCGAGACAAACACATACACGGACTATTTCCGGTTCCGGCTTACACGGCCTATCTATAGAGACATCTCGGATCGCTGAAACGAGTATCAATCAAGCGTGTCCTTTTGTCGATGATTGTCCCGACGCAATGTGTAGGGACTTTGTTAGTTTCGGGAATTCGTAAGTAAGGAGTGGTACGCTAACCATTACTTCGTCTTAAAGCAAGTGTACCCGCTGTTAATACAAGCATACTTTGAATTTAATAAACATTCTATACACACACTTCAGGTCTTTCCGGTTCCGCTTATTTGGCCCAATCATGAACGGAGGCCTGTTTCTAAATACGGTCCCATTGCGGTCCGCCCAGTTCTTTTTGTATTACGCATGCGCATCCGCAAATGCGGTGTCTCAGTTTTCCACACAAGGTCTCATTGCGGTCCGCCATTACTTCTCTTTGTTACGCATGCGCACCCTTTTCAGTCAGCTTTTTAAACGCGAATCCGAGCGCGCTGACGCTGCGTTGTTTACACACGTACACTATACCATTGGAGAGACGTATTAGCCCTCGAGGCAGAGCCGTTCCAATGTATCGCCATTCTAGGCGTGTCTAAAAGTGAACAACCAACGTATCAAAAGCCTTTTCCAATTTAACATAGTTTCCCTTCAGGTCCGCATTGGAGCTTTATAAACCCTAGCTCCACGCAGTAACACCACCTCCCCCTCGGCTCAGCTGCCAGACGGAGGCAACGACGGAGAGGTGAGTGTGTGCTGTATTTTGCAGGAAGGTACAATTAATAGCTTCACATTTTTGAACTGAGACTAACCTTATCCAGCTAGTAGAGTTAGCATTTCTACAGCAGTAGGCTTAGATCATTTTTCTCAAATGAGATCATTTTCCCATAAGAACATATTACTTGAATATCTGTTCTTATTTGTGTGCAGATGCCATCTTCTGTAAAAATCCTTTTCATGTACAAGTCATTTCACTCATAGAATTTCTCTTCTTTTTACACACCTGAAGAGTAATTGACTTGATGTCACTAATATGTCACTAATAAAGTGGCCTCATTCTTTTAGAACCAAGATACCCTTCTATCTGCTGTTTGTCACATAATAAGGATTTGGCATATAAGTCCAAATCACAATAAAAATAATCTAACATCATTCTGAAATTTTTCAGCGCGTGGCCTCCATTGTCCTGAGCGAGCGCCAGGTGAGGTGAGGCTTTTCCTCCCTACAAAATTGAGTGAGTTGGAAGGTAAAACAAAACAGACACACAAAGTATCAATACATTTTATATGTTGGATTGTGACTTAAGTATTGTGTTTATTTCTGTGTGGTTTTCCCTCCATTTTTTGTTCACAGGAGAAGGTTGATAAAACACAGACATACAACTGCAAGAGTGGATATGTCTACACTATGAAAGTTACATATCACAGTATGTGGTAAGTGTTGCAGTAGTGTCATCATAGGTCCTGACGAAAGCCCTTAAGGGCTGAAACATGTTGACCAAATATCATTCATGGGGAATAGTAATTTCTTCCATACTATTTTCACTCTGCTTTTAATCATACCGTCTTGATGGGCATACCTAATAAAGTTTCTTAAGAGACATGAAGACAGGTATTTTTAATCACTAAGATCATCTTTTTCTTTCCTTGTTTTTCACAACTTTTGAGCACTGCAACTTGCCCTTTCAGCCTTCTAAACTCTCATCGGTTTCAGATGGTACAATCTGTGGGTCTAAGTTCAGCTAGCCTCAGGATTTCTCCTGTGGAAGTGCTAACTAGACACCAGCGGTTTTATATATAAAAAAAAAAACAGATGACGAAGTTCCACAATTGTGTGGGCTGATGGGTACACTTTTTTCCTTGTTCACTACACTGTACTTTTCTCTCTTCTCTTGTGGATATCTCTTAACTAACCTCTTGGTACATACGATCTGGGACACTTATAGGTTCCAATCTTGAACACAATCAGAAAGACCCTTGGTATCTCTCGTGTGTTTTACTGTCTAGTTGGGGGACAAGATACAAGTAGGTCTATAAACACTCTCTCCCCTTGGGACCCTCTCCACCCTTTGTTTTTCGGTATCCAAGCAATAATACTTTGTGAACGTGTGGACTGATGCATATCGCTGCCTAACAGAAGTAAAAAACAGGCACTCCACATGGAAACACAGCGGTAGCAGCTTTGTTCTGCTGGAATGAGCATGTAGGCATTACGATGAATGTTTTTTGTCAGACCACAGCATATGTTTACAGAAAGAACAACCCATCTGGAAATGGTGTGTTTCTGCTCTGCTCTTCCTATCTTCACTACAGAGAAACTCAGAAAGAGCTTATTGTTAGTGCAATTGATGTAGAGACTCAGACCTCAGCCTCAGGGCCTCATCAATGGAGTCTCTCTTCCTCCTTGGACAGATGGGGAGGAGAGAAGAGCATTGGCAGAGTAATGGACTGCCCCATGTAAAAGAGGTTACAACCTTTAGGAGGAACATTGCCTCATTCCTTATCACCACTTTGTCTGGGAAGAAGGTGGGGTATGGTTGGTTGACAGAAAGCACTTGCAGCTCACTTGAGCAACGGGCTGATGTGATTGCAGTGAGAAACACGGTCACTTCCTGCATAGAAGGATTTCGTGAAAGGACGCATGGCTGCCAGAATGATATTTACTTACTCAAAAGGAAGGTCGAAAGCAGTCTACTGACGCTGCTCATTCTCCGAACTTGGTGGTGTAATATGTAGAGGTTCAGGAGCATATCTTTCGCAATCTCCTCAAACACCTGGATGCAATCTGAAAAGTTTTCTTGGTGCTGAGCACACTGCAGAGCCTGCATGTGCCACCTGATGTGGTTTAGTAGCAGGAAGCAGAAGGCCAAGAGGCCACGAAGTCTATGAGCTGCTATCATTGAGACCCTGGTCAAAGGTTGAGACATCGGGATCATAGCCAAAATATCCTAGACACGTTGAGGCAGAGGGAAGGCTTGGAACAGCACCATATCCAAGAGGGATTAAATAAAAGGAGCCAGGTGTGACGCTGCAGGTTGATGACCAATCCCATGAATGTCAACAGGTCATTGTGTGGAGGTGGTTCACGACTAAGACAAGGCTGCCTTTACCATCCACTCATTGAGGTATGGAAAGACTGGTATTCCCATGCTCCTTACATGGGCGGCCACCACCATCACTTTCGTGAACAACCAAGCAGCGGTAGTGAGGCCAAAGGGAAGCATAAAGGACTGGAAGTGCTCATGGCCTACCCGAAACCGCAGATAGCATCTGTGGGCTTGCAGGACAGGGATTTGGAAATAAGCAACCTACAAATCCTGTGCCACCATCCAATCGAATAGATCAAGGGCAGACAAAACTAGGCCAAGGTGAGCTTCTAGAAGTTGCCCTTCCAGAGAAAGAAGTTCAGGGGGTGGGGGTCTTGAATAGGATGAAGTCCTCTGTCCCTCTTTAACACCAGAAAGTAGAGGGAGTAGCAGCCAGTCCAGTTCTATGATGCAGGTACCATCTCATTGGCCCCCTTCTTCAATAAAACGTGAACATCTTACCAGGGAATGGACAAGGGTATTCAGAAGTCATTGTGCTTTAGGTCGCATACCTGGAGGGGTGGAGAGAAAGATCAGGTCCTAACCGCATTGGACAATCTGAAATACTCATCTGTCTTATGTGATGCTTTACCACCCAAGATGGTACAACTTTATTGGGCCACTGGTTGGGCAACAGTGTGGCATGGAGGATAAGATAAAGTGGTTTTGCAGCAGCGGCAGCAGCGGGTGTGGGAGCGGGAGACTAAGAAGTTAATTGTTTTTGGCAGCTTCGGCACGGGCAGCCAAGCCTCAGACCTCTACCTCAATAGGACTGAGAAGGCTGATGTTGAGGAGGCAAAATTAATTGTGCCTCTGCTGTAACCTCCTTCTGAAGCCTGCAAATGGTCCATATTGTTGGGGAAGCTGCTGTTCGGATGGTGCAAAGCCAAGAGAACATACTGTTGCGTTGTTTTCTCCAGTGCAGTCTGCCTTGTCTCCAAAGAGATGGTTGTCATTAAATAGCATGTCAATGAGGGGTTGCTAGACATCACTTGAGAAGCCTGTTGAATGTATCAATGTGTTAAGCCGAAGCACCTCACTGGTACCAGCTGTCCAACCCAAACCGTCAGCAGTGACCAAGCACCATCTAATAACGTACTTCATTATGTCTTGACTGTCTTTGAGTAGTTGTTGGAGGTCTGCGCGAAGGCCATCTGGGACTGCAGACAAGATCTCAATCACCATGTCCCACAATATGTGCGAGCAACTTCCAAGGAGGTAACATGAGTTGAACAATAGAAAAGCAATGCTACATAGGAGAACATTATTTTCCTGAATGTTTCCATACTCTGTCTAGTGAAGTGGTTATGAATGCTTTCAGGTTGAGTCAACTGGTGGAAGCCTGACCCACAAGACTCTCTGGAGTTGGCTGTTGCAGGAGGAAAGATAGGTCCCCCATGCTGGTATGTGCTATTGGGCTATTTGTCTATTGACAGGGGGCAATATCCTGGCTTAGCCCAGGTTCCCAAGAATTTGTCTGTGAGGACTTCATTGAATGCCCAAGAGGTTCCGAAGAGATCTACCCTGGCTGCAGTACCTCCATAAGTAAATTTGTTTTAAGCTCCACTGAGGGGAGCTATGGAGCAAGCACTTCTACTTCTCTTATTATCAATGGGGCTAAAGAAGCTAAATTCTCTGTAAAGGGGCCAGGTTGGGAATTAAGTCCAGTGTCTGAAGATATGTCAAGGCCACTGGCCTGCAGGAGCTCCAGAAATAGATTTCCATCACCATATAGATGTGACTCATCATCATTATCATCGTTGTCATCCTGTGGCTTGTGTCTGAAAATCTATACAGCAAAGGAAGTGGCCAGAATCAGAAGGCTGTTGGATAGGTCGCGGTGTGCCTAACTTTGATAGAAGTTGTGGCTGATTCACTCCTGAGTCCAAAAGGCCTATTGGTTTGCCCTCCAGCATCGGCTGCATCTCTGCCAACATCAATGCAAGGGGGACTGGAGTGGCAGTCGTAGCCGGGGTAGGAGTCACAGTAGGCATTGTTCCTGAAGTCAGAGTAGACCCTGGAGTGGGGTAGAGAAGCACAGTAGGAAACTGAGATGGATCTGCTGGTGGTAAACTGACTGGAGCCCTCCTAGGATCCATGGGTCCCAACAGCGTGCCAGTGGGATCCAGAGGGGTACCAAAAATGTGCAACATCGCCTCTTTGAAGGCATACATTTTCTATGTCTTTGCTGATGGACCCAGGAAAGGAGGCTGCATTGGGACTAACATAGGAGTCCTTTCCATGGTGGGCAAACAAGATCTTGAGGTAGCCTGATATCCTTGTGACATCACCTGAAATGAGTGATGGTAACAAGAGGAGCTATGTTTTAACTTTTTGAGTTTCTTCGTTTTTGACTTACCGGGAAGACTTTAGGTGAGATGAAGATGTCTCTCAGGAGCAGCCTTGAAATCAAGAATGTGTCCGCATCTTTCACTTAGATCCAGACCAGGACTTCCAAGCTTTCCTACGGCGCTTGGTGATATACAGTTTGGACTCGAGGTCCCGGGAGGGCTTCGGGTTCATCCAAGCGCATCTGTCAGATCACTTCATGTCATGTGGGGAGCTAAGACATGAGAAACAGACCTCATGCGGGTCCATCACTGACATTTGTTTGTGGCCATCCCTACAGAATTTGAACTCTGTAATTTTAGAAGGAGACATTTCCCCTGCAGACTAGCGAACTAGTGAATTTTGGGGAAATTGTTTTCTGTCAATTAACAGAAAATGAGGGAGGGACTTTTGGATCCTCGTAGGAAGGCACAGAAAGAAAGGAACAGATGTTAACGTGGTGTTTATATGGTAGCCCGACATTACTTACAGGGTGGAACAGAGCTGACGCCACCTACTGACATGCAAGGGAATTGATGAAAATGATCTCTGGACCAAGTCTGGCGCCTAGGTGTGAAGAATCTGTGATTAGACCTATACATAAGAAACTGCTATTCTCAATTCTCTTCATTTGCTACTGCTGATACAGCTTATATCCTAGCTTGTATTGTCTACTTAATATGATAAATATGATAAATCGGGGACGGGTAGTAGTCTTCTCGCCACATTCTATACATAAATGCTACATCTAGAGATTGCTAAAGTCAGAATGAATCAGTCACCTATTCAAAAGTACAAGAGTGGATTTATACCTCCACTTGAGCATAATTTTCCATTTGGTCTATTTACAAACATTACTGGAGGTCAGGTGCAGGTATCCAGACATACTTCTGGGAAAGTCTTCTGAACTTTTGAGACAATGCCTATTAAACTCAGTGCAAAGTTCTTCCTCGTGGAGAGCATGTGAATTAAGCCTCCTGTACAGATTCTCTTTTTTAGGTCTCGGCCTGCGTCGCACTGCGTAAGCAGTGGGCAGAGCCCGAGATTTTATGTTGACTATACAGTGGGGCTTGAACCCGCCCTCTTGTCCATTGGCTGGCTTCCTAAACGGAAGTCAGTCATTGGAGGAGAGGGGGTCACTCTGTTCAAGCCCCGTCTTTTTGCGATTCGGGGGCGTGTTTTTTGCAGTTTTTAAGCCGTGACATCATCTGTCACTCAACTGCTAAAAACACGCCCCCGAATCGCAAAATGACCGTGTGTTTCTCCGAGGCATTTCTGCCTCGCCTCGGAGAAAGATGGTGGTGTCCTCCGTTCCCTGCTTGTTTCCATTTGGTGAGGGCTTGGTAAAAACAGTCAGCCAGCTTCCTACCTCAAAACGATTGGAGACAGGAATTGTATCAATTCCATTATGACAATGTGGGCCATCTGATACGATACCTTCGGGTCAGGTTCACGCTATATTAAACTTAGACATTTTCTAAAGATTCTATACAGCGGGAGCTAAATTACGCCTACTAACTTATTTATGTGGTATGTTCTTCGTGCGCCATTTACTTCCAAGTAAAATGTAACTGGCTCACGTAAACATTGTTGTGATGGCGCACACGGCGAATGTGGAATGAGCCTCAAGACATTTTTCAGGTAAAAGTATCAGCCTTTAGTGAAACCGTCTCTGTCCTACTCGACCACGAATGCGTGCTTTTCTGCCATCCCTGTTCCTCGTTCTGCTCGCCCGCCCACCCCCCTGTTTCTCATCCCGCTCGCTCTTCGCCCCCAACCACCCTGTTCCACGTTCAGCTCGCTCTTCGCCACCCCCCCAGCACCTACCGGCACCCCGAGCTCCAGAGACGGGCTCCGTGACACCCCTCCCCTCTCCGATGTACTGTGGAGCCGGGCAGAAAGAAGAAATGCTGTGCAGAACACCAGCCCCAGCGCCCGCCCGCACCACCGACCCCCTCAACCCTGGCATCTACACGGGTGTAGAGAGGCGCCTCGGGCCGACCTCCCCTCCCCTCCCCTCCCACTCGGCTCTCCAGTGCTGGAAGAAAACGCGTTTCGCATGTGCCTATTTCTTTTTTGTGCTCTGCCTGACACCCCCTCAGCACTCTTAGCTGGGTGGAGATCTGTCCCGTCCCACGACATTCACCAAAAGAGACCGAGACAGACCCAGCGTGAGAAAGAGATGCCCAGAGTGAGTGAGGGAGGTCGGCGGCATGGAAGAGACACCCGTGCCCTGCAGCGTATGTACTTTTCCGTAAGGCTGTGAGATCTGGACAAGTCTCCATTGTTCTTTGCGTACTTTGGGACCCTGCCACGCGGCCTCGGCCTCCCTCACTTGGGGGATGTGACTGACGGGCCCCTCACTCCAGCACTCCTTTACCTCAGCAACTCTCTCGCCACCTGGCTCTTTACACGAGTGGGGCAGCCAGAAGAAGGGAGGCTGGTAGAGGGAGTAAAGGATAGCAAAGGGGATAGGGGACAGGGTGAGATGCGGGCGGGGCGATGTAAAATTAGGCGGAGAGTGGAGAGACACATCCAAGAGCAAGATGCTAGCTGGAGAAAAGCGAGAGTGCGAAAGAAAGCGCCGGGGGGAGGGAGGTGGGTTAGTAAGTAAAAAAGACCCCAAAACGACAGGGAAATCAACCTGACAGTGGGAGAAAGTTGCACAGAGGGGGAAGCCAGTCGCTGAGAAACCGATTGAAGGGTGGGGCAGCGATCCGTCCTGCAGCAAGTGCAGTGGCACAGGGCCAGAGGGTCTGAGGGCTCTCTGCACCCCAACCATGGATGTATTTCAGAACCTAGACTTGAGGTTAAGAAAGGGAAGCGCTTGCACCTGGACCCCTGCAAGCGAGGAACTCCGCCCACCTATCCCGTGATTTGATAGTAAGATAATACAATAATGGGGTAAATTGGGCCCTCAAACTCCCTGGGCCGCGGTGTCACTGCACCTGCTGCATGTTTATAGGTATGACTGTGACAGGGTGACAGACTGAAGAGGGCATAGTATGGCGGTAGGGCAACGCTAGACTAGGGGGTAAGGGGTAGGGTGACAGGTGTCCCGGTTTTCAGAGGACTCTTCAGGTGCCCGAAACTTTTTAAAATGTTCAATGCATGCCCGGTTTTTAAACAAAGGTCAAGTCAGCCTGCAAAACGAAAGCACTGTCGAAAGTTGTGCTCGGGTTTCAAAGGACCCATCTAACATCGGAAATAATGCAAGTACTTTTATCTGTGGGAGGAGGAGAGGTAGTGGAAAAGAAGAAGCAGAAAACGGTAGACGGAGAGGAGGAAGATACAGTGATACAGGAAAGAGAGAAAGGAGGAATGAGAAGAAAATAAAACAAAAGGATAAGGAAAGGCAGGGATAGAGCCCCCCCCCCCTTCAAGTTTCAGTCGAACACCTACATTTGACTTTTACGAGAGTGGCTACCTCCCTGTACCTCGCTCCGACTGACCAGCGGATATCTTACGTTTTTTTAATTGCATCATGAGTTGCATACAAGTTTAACATTCGGTAAATGTGTCTGCCCGTATGTGTGTTCCTAAAGTGGGCAGTTTCTTATGGAAATTCAACGAGGGAAAGTGTCACGTGTTAATCCCCACAGGTAGCTGTGCCGTGAATATCTGCAGTGACAGTAAACAAACCATTCTTCAACAGCACCACTGCGCCATCCTTCCACAGCCCCACTGCGCCATCCTTCCACAGCACCACTGCGCCATCCTTCCACAGCACCACCGCGCCATCCTACCACAGTCTGTGTGTGTGCGTGGCTCTGTCTGTGTGTGTGCGTGGCTCTGTCTGTGTGTGTGCATGTCTCTGTCTGTGTGTGTGCGTGGCTCTTTGTGTGTGTGTGGCTCTGAGTGTGTGCGGGACTCTGTCTGTGTGTGTGCGTGGCTCTGTCTGTGTGTGCGCGCGGCTCTGTCTGTGTGTGTGCGCGGCTCTGTCTGTGTGTGTGGGTGTGCGGCTCTGTCTGTGTGTGTGCGCAGCTCTGTGTGTGTGTGCGGCTCTGTCTGTGTGTGTGCGCAGCTCTGTGTGTGTGTGTGCGCGGCTCTGTCTGTGTGTGTGTGCGCGGCTCTGTCTGTGTGTGTGTGCGTGGCTCTGTGTGTGTGTGTGCGTGGCTCTGTATGTGTGTGTGGGTGGGTTTGTGTGTGTGGCTCTGTGTATGGGTGCAAATGCAATAGGTCTCGCATTTGCGAGCGATTAAGCTATTGGCATTGTAAATGACAATGCCATTTATTTATATGTTTTAAAAACAAAAACATAAATAAAAATAATGTCATGAGCAATGCCAATAGCTCTAACTTTAAAAATGCCGAGACCATTGCATTGTAAATGCTTGTTTCATTTTCCTGTACGGGAAAGAGATTTTTGCCCACGGAGAACATTTTTCCCCAATGCCCCCCAGACAAACCTAGCAGTGCTCCATTTCCCTTCGTCCTGGAATGTAAGACTCCGGCCTTAGCTGGAGTAAATCTGCAACCAATTTGAGGGTGCAAATGGGATTGAGAGGGGATTGGGAATAGCAACAAATGTACAGGCCAGTGTTATCCAATGGGGTGGAGTTAGTCTATGACGTTTGCAAACTCTTCCCTCAGGAACATGTTTAGAAAGGAATGACCCAATAATAACTCATAACATAGTTTAGGCAGCATATTTAGCTCCTCTGTGCCCAATTCAGAAAGAAGTTCATACATGTTTATGTTTTTGAAATTTTTATTGCGCACAAATACCCGAGGGTGTCTCGGCGCATATCAGACTGCCTGGGACGGAGAACTACCAGATGAATCATTGATTGAATAACCAGGTTTTCAAGAGTTTACGGAAGATGATGAGTGTGGGACTGGTTTTGATGGACAGAGGGGAGTGAATTCCACAGCCTGGGGGTTGCTACTAGAAAGCGTCTGTCTCCCCAGCTAGTGGTTCTGGTACGTGGGACCGGGAGGAGATGGGTGCAAGCCGAACGAAGGGGTCTCTGAGGAGCGTACATCCGAAAGGCATCCTTGAGGAACCTAGGTCCTGAGTCATGGATGGCCTTATAGGCAATACAAAGTGCCTTACATTTTATCCTGGTTTTGACTCTTAGCCAGTGCAGGTGGCGAAGGGCCAGAGAGGTGGGACGACGACTGGGAATGCCAAGCAGCATTCTAGCCGCTGCATTTTGCACCGATTGCAGTTTGGTTAGGATCTGTTCTTGTGTACCAAGGAAGAGGGCGTTGCCATAATCCATTTTAGAGAAAACAAGAGTGGTAATCAAGGTTTTCCCTGCCCCTGGAGGGAGATATGGTAGCAGCTTTTTGATCTTCCTTAGTGTATAGAAAGATGATGAAACCACCGAGTTCACGTGATGTTTGAACAACAGCTTCTCATCGAACATGATACCGAGGTTTCTGACCTTGGCAACCGGAGTGGGAGGTGGGCCCATTTCACTGGGCCACCAGATGGGAGACCATTCCGGTGAAAGGTTGCCAAAGGTTATCACCTCTACACCTCACCTCACCTCTACACCATCTACACCCGCAGGTGTGAGACCTTACATAAGTGCAGGTGTACCAATTTCAGAAATTCACAAACGTTTGCCAAATTATTTCTGGGAACCTGTGACAGTCGCAGATTTACAAGAGTACTCCTGGAAAGAAAGCTTTTGTGAACTTTTAATAACATCCGTGCAGTGGCAGTTCCACATGCATAGTTGTACATAATGTATAAATGCACATAAGAATATGCTTTTATATTACCGTAATTCTACTTGGATTGTTTTTTTTTTATTATTTGGAAAAATTCTTCCTCTAAACCCTCAACAATTTTGAGTGAATTGCCTTACCATTTCCACCCAAGAAACAGATTTAATCATTCCCTTGACACGAGTAAATCTACCAGTATTTCCAGGGTAAAAATGGGCCATGGAGATGAATTTGAATACCCATACATTCTCGAGTTTGTGGGTGTCCCCAAACGGGGCTCCCCAAATCAAATCAAGAGCTCCCGCTCCTCTCCCTGGGAGATGTTTTCAGTGCATAATGTTACACCTTATTTGGGTAATATTGGACACAGGAAAATCATTGAAGGTGTTCAACGTCCCCTTACTGACACCCATAAAAGAAGCCATACGCACATTAAAGTTTTATTTACTCACACATGTGACTTTGTGACTAGGCCTCGGAGAGTCAGTAGGAGGGCGTCAGGGTGACGGATATACACTGCCCCTGTGGGTCTGTTCATGTGATTGATCCACAAATTTCCTTTTGCCTTCGCCCCTGGTATCTTTCATATTATGGCCCTAGCGATTTGGTAAGTAAAATCAAGGTGGGCACAATTCAAGTTATAGCTTCATTTGCTGATTGTGTATTAATGTTGCTAATCAATGGCCAGGTCACAGTTAAGGACCCCTAAAAGCAAGCCAGTCATGTGTGAACCATGCGTGTTTTGTGTTCAGCAATTCTGTGCTTGAAAATAAACTGACATGTTGGGTTAAGAGACAGCGGGTTAGGTCTTGGTTTAATTCTGTGTTTAAGTATGGTAGTTAAATCAGATTATTTTTGTTATCACTTATGGGACGCATTTTAATCAGGGAGTTTTCATATATTTGTGAATGTGTTAGATGCGTTCACCTGGGGACATTCTCGTACATGTATAAATGTCTGCTAGGAATCCATTTGTAAACTCTGTCAGTAATAAAAAAAGGTCAAGTAGCCCACAAACATATGTTGAAGACCTTATTTAGTTGTGATTTGCGCTCATTGTGGTTTGTCATACTTCTACGGCTAAGAAGGGTGTAAGTTCCTCTA
This sequence comes from Lissotriton vulgaris, assembly GCF_964263255.1. Taxonomy (NCBI): domain Eukaryota; kingdom Metazoa; phylum Chordata; class Amphibia; order Caudata; family Salamandridae; genus Lissotriton; species Lissotriton vulgaris. The sequence continues at coordinate 801,397,902 of NC_141695.1, read as the reverse complement.
TAAAGAAATGTATGTTTCCAGAAATAAAATTGTGGTTTATTTTTGTTTTCTGAGCAAGCACACTTGAATATTGTTTGCCAGAAGAGAATGTGCAGTACCTTGAGAGGAACACTTTCATTTAAAGGGAAGAGAATATAAACCCGGTGGTTCACTTCCTGACAGCCCTTAACCCCTTCGATGCTGATGACGGCTGGGAGCCGTCATGGCACACAGTGCTCGTGTGCTGATGACGGCTCCCAGCCGTCAAGAACACACCAGCGAACGGAATGTGCCGCACAGGAGCGGAATTCCGGCCACGGGCAAGGGGTTAAGGGGGTGGCGGACTCTAGTTCTCTGTTGAGACTGTCCACTTGCTGCAGTCCTGTTCTAATTTTGGTTGCAGCTCAAACATTTGTGTAAAATTCGCTAGCCATCGTGACAGGAAGTTTCAATTTATTTAAGGAATGTATGACGTTGCAACGCAAACATTTACAACGCATGTCTTTACAACGCAGCTTTTACATCCCAACATCCATTACAACTTATGGTTTTACATCGCATGCCATCACAACACATTTTTAGAAACTACATTTACAACACATTCCATTACAACGCATTCCATTACAACGCATACCATTACAACGCATATTACTTTTGGGGGAACAGTAGGGTAAGTGTTGGATAGTTTAGGAGTAACAATTACTATTCCCACTCCAGTGAGTGCAACAGTAGGGTAAGTGTTGGATAGTGTAGGGGTAAAAACTACTATTCCCACTCCAGTGAGTGCAACAGTAGGGTAAGTGTTGGATAGTGTAGGGGTAAAATGACTATTCCCACTCCAGTGAGTGCAACAGTGGGGTAAATGTTGGATAGTGTAGAGGTAACAATTACTATTCCCCATTACTTACCTTATATTGCGTTGTAATGGCATCCATTGTAGTGACATGTGTTGTAATGGCATGCGTTGTAGTGACATTCGATGTAATGGCTGCGTTGTAATGGCATGCAATGTAAAGGATGTTGCATTGTAATGACTGCATTGTAATGGTAGTGCGATGTAATGACTGCGTTGTAAAGGTTGTTTCCCCTAATTAAGGTGAGGTTTATGCATTTTACTCCTTTTATTCTAACTCTAGCAACATAACAAGCTTCAAACAAAACAACACTTGAGATATTCAATAACAATAGAAGTCAGACACAAGAACTAATAGTCCTGGAGGCAGGGTTACTCCCCATGATCTCTATCAATGAGAAATCACCATCCTCCATAACAGGTCCCGTTTCCTATTTTCTTCGAACGATGATTACACCCCCGACCCCCTTCCACAATTACTCTGGCTTGGACACCAAACTTGCGTAAGAAAAGCAGGGGATGAAGCTAGCCGCTCCAAGAACAGAGCCTTTAACTATAGAAATCAGACGCAGAACTAAATGATTATCAGATAACCATCAAATAAGGACAAATACATAGCCCTTACACATCTAGCAGAGTGGAAAGCTTCCACAAACGCCAGTTGGGTGAATTCTCTCCTCTGTGTCCTTAACAGAACTGAAACTTTCCATTACAATGACTAGGACATTTTACATTCTATGTCAGGACCGGAGGCAAGGATTATGCAAGATTAAAGTTTACTCACCACCAAAGAAGCCCCATCCACTATGTGTTTAAAGTAAAACGTCATGAAAGTAGACATGGCTTACCAGTCAGCAGCATTAAAAAATGCTTCAATCTGCCCCCACGGTCAAAAGCCTTGGATGCCACAGTGCCCCTGGTGAAGTGGGCACCGAAATCAGTAGTACCAATGCTAGCTTCTGACATCACTGAGTGAACCTATGTAGCAATCATAGGAGAGGATACCCGGTCAAGAGGCTTCCTGATGGTAATCAAGAGCTCCCTGATAAACACAGTGAGACTATCTGCCATTATGGTTTCATTTGCCTTGAGACAGCTCACTAAATAAAGTTTCTGTGAATCTGAGAAAGAAAGGTAAGATTCTGACCAGGTATTGGATTTAGTTATTCTTGCAATAGCAAAAGTCACCCCCACCAGGGTGAACAGTCTACCCGACATGACCAGGGCTGTCACACGTCCAAGGCTCGTCTAAAAGAAATCCAGCTTTGCTGAAAGCTCTTTCCTAGATAGAAATTTGATCCCCGGTCAGATTGAGCATCAAGTTTATGTTTCACAAAAAGGAATACCAGGCTTCCAGAGTCTTCGACAGTGAATGCCATGCAACGAGGAACATCCTTTACAACGAAACTCTAACAACGCGGTACCATTACAACGCAGGTTTTACAACGAAAGTCGTTACAACAACTTTTGCTGGAGGGCGTTCTTGGATAGGGAATAGTTTAATTTACTATCCAACACCTTCCCTACTATCCACGGGGACTGAAGTTGGAATAGAAATTAAACTATTCACTATCCAGCGCCCCCCAATGCAAGTCGTTGTAACGACTAGCGTTGTGAAACCTGCGTTGTAACGGTACACGTGGTAATACCCCGCATTGTACCATCATACATCCCCATGCAACAGCTTGCTAATCAATGGTGCTCTCTGTTAGGAACCACATCGATGAACAAATGATCAGGCGAGACTGCACAATGTAGTGCAGTCAGAGACCTGCACGCCAAAACTTTCTCAAATAATTCCATCAAAACTTCACAATGTAGACAAGTCTGTCCCCCAAGGGATCTGGGCTCCTTTGACACCCCATCAAGATCAGGTTTTCCAGGCACATATGTACCGCTAAGCAGGGCTGTCTACCCATGCTCTGAAGAGGAGAACCTCAGTCTGTCTCAACAGGCCCGGGTTCCATCAGCATCCCCTGAAATCCTCCATGCCATGAGGTGGAGAGTGCCTCCTTAACTAGATTTTGCCACTGCCCCCGGCAATTTGGCTGAATGTTCTGATCGAAGGGATGCAAGACTGTAGAATACCAAGAAAAGACCAGATTAACTGGAAACCATACTTGACCTCTCCACAAACAAGTGAAAAGGATTACATCCGCTCCCTGTTCCTTTTGACTTGGGTGCTACCCTTGCAGTCCTCCATTCACTTTTAATCATGGCGAACAGTGGAAAAGCACTACAGTGAATTGTCGCATGCTTGGAGAAATGCGTCCACCCCGCAAACACCCTGGTGGGATGCTTACCGAAGTATTTCAGTAGCTGTTGGTTCAGCTGAGAGACGAAGGGGTCAACCACTCAAGGACCTCATTGCCTCTTAAACTTAAGAAAGACAGAATGGTTCAACATCAACTCGCTGGAATCCTCAATAGTCTGTAGTTCCAGTTATCCACTACATTTGAGGAACATGGGAGATGTTCAGCTACCACCAGGATATCATTATCCAGGCCACAATGCCAAAAATCCTTATCTAAGTCCGACAATGCCCTGGACTTGGTCTTTGCCAAGCGATCATGTAGTGGATCTCAGACTTTTTCGCCATCCTGATCAGAATGCAACAGCAAATTCTGTATTTGACCAGGCACTTCACTGCAAAAGATCCATCCAGAGGCTCAAGGCAGTTGATATAGAACTTTAGCTCTTCCACTGAGCAGTGACCTCCTGCTGAGACATCTGCACATTTGGTACCCCAGCCCATGCGACTGACGTGACTCTATAGGCAGGTCTGGGGCATTTCCAAAGATTGCCCTGCATTCTAAGCCTCCGTATGATCTAGCCACCATTGGGTTTCAGTACTGGCCTTTCCTGAAAAGGAATCAGTTCTGAGTATCTTAGGCCCTTCTGAAGACAGACCGCGTTTGGCCTCTGAATCACTCATTGTTGGAAAGGACCAGGGAAGATTACCTGGATGGAAGATGACAGCACACCCACTAGGCGTGCAAGCCTCTACACGGAGATCCAGTCCAGGAAAAGATAGATCTCCATAACCGTCTCCTTATAGCCTTTCAAAGGTGCAAAGTGGCCATTGCAGATCTGATCAAGAAACCCAGAAAAGTAATTGCATGACAGGGAGCCAGGTCCGACTTCTGCTCATTATTTACAAAGTCGAGCCCCTAATGAAGGTGCTTAAATTCCAAAAATAAACTTAAGTGCCATGGTCTAAGGTATTACTGAGGATGCAACTGTAGCTTGCCTTTGCCAGTGCTACAAAATGCCAGTACCAACGACCTACGGAGGCACTGTTATTACTATTTTTAGTATTACTATTTTTTGTGCACATTACTTTTCTTAACTGATGTCTTCTGCTGAAAATAGGTAGACAGTGCCACCATGTGGTAGACTGTCATATAAAGAAACTGCGGTTTTAAGAATTCAGTGCCAGTTCCGAGCACTGGCAAACATCGGCACAAATTAAGCCCTGTTACCTCCTGTGACTAATTCATAAGCAGAAGGTTGTCTAGGTAAACTATCAGCCTGCATCTGGAGCTACGCTACCAGTCTCATGTGCATAGTAAAACACCAAGGGGCTGATGAGAGGCCAAAGGGAGCAACTTTGAACTTGAAGATCTGATCGTGCCAAAAGAATTGAAGAAAACTGTTGTGTGGCCCGAAGACAGGGACTTTGAGGTAGGTGTCCTTCTAGTTCAGCCTAACCATCCAATCATATTGTTGAAGCATGTCCCTGAGGAGGCGAATCCCCCTCCATTTTGAAATGGTGACATATAAGCCAACCATTCCATTCTTTGAGGTTGATTACAGGCAGAAATCCTTTCTCTTTCTTCTGAACCAAGTAGATGTTGCTCAGTAAGCATCTTTGGTGAAGGCAGGATTTGACAGTAGCACCACAGGCCTTCAATTTTCAAATCTGCGCCATCACTATTCACTACTGCCAACTGGTCCTCTGAGAAGACCAAAGGGCAGGGTCGACGTTTCTGTAGGACTCTATGCTGAAACCCATTATGGACTGAAGAACCCAAGGATCCTACTTGAGAGATCTCCATATTGGAAGGAGCTGAACTAACCTTTCCCTTAGTTTTAGATAGGAAGAAAGGAGAACTCTTGCCTGTAAGTTCACTTGGTGCATTAGCCCCTTGTCAGAAGCTGCATCGCCCCCAACTTTGGCCTCCCCCTAAGGGGAAGAAAGCCCCAAACCTGCTTTGGTCCTTGAATTGAGCAGGTCTTCTGAAAGACTGTCCTTTCTGGGGCACTTGGGCAAACTAACAGCACCCTCCACCTGTAACAGCAAAGATGTTTGGGACAAAAACTTTCTTCATTGATGTTTAGGCCTTGTCCATTGAAGTGAACGCTGTGACAAATCTGCACAAATAATTAAAATATTGCTTCTCGAAGATGACCCTGTGCGCAACAGGACTGGGCCCAGTGGATGCTTGCTCCCCAAAGTTAGGGTAGAGTTTATTTAGAAAGGTGCATCTGCTCTCCGTTGACAGGCCGTAGTTGGTGTTGTCAAAGAAGCATACAGGAAAAAAGTCAATGGTGGACCTCTCCACTGCACCTCACATATAGTTCAAAATAGTACGGCACAGTGCACTCCTCTTCCACTACCAGCTGTTGTATGGTATTACTGCAGAAGCAGACGGAATCTTGACAGAACAAAAAGTGGAATGGTGCACCCGTAAGCAAATTAATCGAGGAGTCTTTGGGTCCATTGGATAAATTCCTGCTTTATTCAAACTCAGTATGCAAAGTCGTAAAATCCAATGAATAAAAACATCCAGCCAACGTGTTTCATTCAAGCTGTCTTGAACTTCATCAGGGCTTGTATTTGTATATCATTGAGTATCAGTTTAGTTCTGTGTTTGGTCCATCATTTAATGATCACGTTGCTTCGTAAATGTCTGCCATATTCATTACTGTTTTAATATGGGGATAGTTATTCCCCTTATCCAATACCTGAATCTGTATTATGAAGTGAAAACTTCCAGATTAAATGCAGCGTTTTCACCCAGACCACTGCCTACTCTTAAAAAATAAAAAGGTAGCTTTTCATTTTTAGTTTTGAAATGCATCCCGTTTTTCTTTAAGGAAAACGGGCTGCATTAGAACAAAAACAATTGCTTTATTTAAAAAGCAATCACAGACATGGTGGTCTGCCGACCCCAACAGACCACCATCCCTGTGATTGTAGCCATTTCTAATAGGTTGCAAATTGCGACGCACCTCATGAATATTGATGAGGCAGGTCCATTTGCGACACATTGGGAATCGCAAACAGTGTCTGAGACACTGTTGTACACTGCTGTTTGCGATTTCCTAATTTACAGTCGCAAATATTCACCACTAGGAAATCGCAAACGCACTTTTTTGTACATCTGGCCCAGAATCTTTTGTCTGAGTGTGCGTCTGCGTGCATTTTCTTAGGCTGAAAAGGATGCCAACTCATCCAGGCCCAGATGTTTTTGTCGCAAATGGGAAATCAGCCCATTTGCGACCCCTAAAAAGGGTTGTGGCATGTACCAAACAGTTTGCGAGTCTGTAACTTGTTACCGACTCGCAAAATAGGTTTTGCAAGTTGTTATTAGGAAGGGGCATGCAAGGGTGTCCCTTCCTAATAGCGAGGCGCAGGAGGATGTAAGACTGTTTTGCAACCCCAAATGCGTTTGCAAAACAATCACATTTACCACCAAATTTAAATTGGTGGTAAGCCAGTCGCAAACGTGAAGGGGTCCCCAGGGGACCCCTTGCCCTTTGTGATTGACAGTGAAAATTTTTTACGAGCAGGCAGTGGTCCCACAGACACTGCCTGCTTTTAAAAAATGAAACTGAAATGTCCTATTTTTATTTTTTAAATGCATCTCGTTTTCGTTTAAGGAAAACGGCCTGCATTAAAAACAATAAATAAAAAAAGTAGCCACAGACATGGTGGTCTGATGGCCCCAGCAGGTCACCAACCCTGGGAGTGCCGGCCATTCACAATGGGTCACAAAATGCGACCTGCCTCATGAATATCAATGAGGCAGGTTCTTTGCGACCCATTTGGGAATCTCAGACACGGTATCTCAGACACTGTTGTACATCCATGTTTGTGATTCGTAATTTGCAAGTCGCAAACACTGAGGGCAGTGGCGGATGCCTCAGAACCTGGGTGATGGGGCGGAGGGGAGAATGGATATAAAAATTAAATAAATAAACATACCTTCCCTTCGCTGTAGCTGCCGCACGCCTCTCCGCCATCTTCTTCCTCTGAACTGAACTGGCAGCAGCGGAAGCAGACTCTCCCAGCCAATCACAGCACTGCATGAGCATTGTGATTCATCTGAGAGGCCTGTTTGTCTGCTCATGCAAGGCCTGGTAGCCTGGGCATGTTCTCCATTGGGCTGTGCAACACAGTCAGGTGGAGAACAAGCTGATTGCGCATGAATGTTTGGCTGGCCGAAGGGGGCCGGTCAAACGATACTACGCACTTAGGGAGTGCAAACCTCTCCTCAAATTTCTCAGTCCCGTCCCGAACTGGCTCCAGCCCAGCACAGAAAAATAAAATATAATAACTTCTTGTTATTATCATTTTATTTTTCAAGTCAAAAGAGCTTTATTCGGTTTGTGCAGCAACAGTAAAAGCAAAAAACTAAATTTAAATCACACATGTATAAAACGTCCAATGAGTATGACAGTCCAATTAGTTGTAATGCAAAATACATTTCCTAACAGCAATATGTTTAAAAAAAATATACGATGCATAAGACAGTCCAATTAATGATCAAGAATGATAGATTTCCTAGCATTAATTGATTTTAAAATATAAGGAGCAACATAAAAACATAATCCGGGGTCATTAAGGGTAACCAATAAATTCATAGCAGCATGGGTTGTTCTCACATTGAATTTTAAGAATGTAGGTTTCAGATAAAATCGACTTCAAAATGAATAGAACTTACAAAATAGCACAAAATGGGTGGTGCTTTGTTTAGAGATCCCATCACAGGGGCATAAGGTCCACGGACATATTTTTGTGGTGGGAATGGCAACTAAATGGTGTACTATGCCTAATCTCAAATGAGTCAAAACAAAGCGATGTGATGGCCTAGTCACTACTGTCAAGTAATCTTGTAAACCTCTTCTGACCTCCAGCTGTTGATAAAATACGAGAGTTGGTTGCTTTCCAATCACTTTCCTGCAAACCTCTTTTTGGTGGGCTAAAAATTTATTTTTAATCTCTTGTTTGGATATAAATGTCACACAGCCAAGGTCACCCTGGATTGGAAGATTGAATAAATTACTAAACCAATCCTGAATATATTTAAGCCAGACGAGCGATACTGTAACTTTTATCCAAGAGTAGACAGTCTTTAATGATTGTTTGAGTAAATTTGGTCTCCTCTTTAGCCCAAATGGATCTCCATAGAAGTAATGACCGCAAGGCAATAAGATCCAAAAGGTAATTAATGCCTACTTCACGGTGTGTAATTTAGGTGGATGCTGATGGGGGTAAACACAATAGGCATTTTAGAAAAGAGTTTTATTCAAGCTGGAGTGCCTGTATATGATTGTGGCCCCAAACCACTGCGCCGTAAAGGGCTATGGCGACACATCTGGCGTTGTATATGTCAATCATATCCTTAGTACGATGGTTGCCTAGCTTGGCCGCAACTCTAAAGATCCCATGGGCACTCTTGGCCATCTTGGAGGGTACATCAGAACATTTGTTTGCCCATTTCCCATTTCCTGAGTAAGTTACACCCAGATAGCAGAATATATTGATCAATTCCACAGGGGAATTCTCTATATGAAAAGTTTTACATGTTTTGGATTTCTGACCACAAGCCATTACAAATGTTTTGGTCTTGTTTATTAACAGTTTCCTATTCTTGATAAAAAGGCTCAAATTATCCATTAATCTCTGTAGGTCAACTGTTGCTCTGGAGAGCACACCGCATTGTCTGCGTAAAGTAAGACGGGTACTGGATTGCCAGCTATTTGTGGTGCATCTGCCTGTACCGACCTAAGGGTTTTGTCAACTTCATTTATAAATAGGGAAAAATTAACTGTGCCAAAACACAGCCCTGGCGGATGCCTCTTTTAACCTCAAAGTGTGGTTTACACTCCACCCGCTGACAATATTGCACCTGGCAAGAGACTGCTCAAATCTTCGCCTTAGCAGAGGAGGCACCACTGACTGAGGGTCGTACACCTGGCTCTGAGTGTGTCTGACATGCTCTGCAGCCATGCCTGACCAAATATTCAAATCACAGCCAACATTGCATCAGAACAGAGACCCTGTGCGTGCACACAACACCCGAGTTGGATCTAGGCTTGTTCGCCTCTTAGCCCCAACATGCTCTGCTGATTTGTAGCCATGGCCCTTCTATAGTGCTTTGGCCTAGGAGCATTTATCTAGTACATATGGAAGCAGACGTAGGCAAGGGACCTGGGAGCTGGCGACAGTTCCAATCAGAGAACCTAAGAAAATTATACATCTAGTAAAAAGAAATGAGCAGATTCACATACAGCAGAGATATTGTGAGGGACACACAAAGGGCCAGATGTAGGAGGCCTAATACCGGTCGGTAACGGCCGAAATTACCAAATTTCGGCCGTTACCGACTTGTATTATGCTTTTCAGATGTAGGAGGCCACATTTCAGGATTCGTTAATTTACCAAATTGGTAATTTAAGAAATCGGTAAATTACCGAATTCTTAAAATACCGATTCAGTAAATTACCGAATCTGTAATGTAGGGAGCACTCAAGTGAGTGCTTCTTACATTTAAGGATTCGTTATTTACCACCAACTATTAGTTGGTGGTAAATAACGAATTCCTTTTAAAAAGCATTTTTTTGCTTTTTATTCAGTGCCATGTGGCAGACATACATGCCCTAAGGGCATGTATGTGTGCCACTTGTGCACCCATGCACTATTCAGGGGTGCAACAGGGTGTCAATGTGACACCCTGCCAACCGTGAAAGGGTTCCCCCTATTACAGATTCGGTATTTACCGAATCGGGATTTACCAAATCGGTAATTCCCATTCATTCCTATAGGCCTCCAGGCCCATAGGAATGAATGGGAATTACTGAATGGGTATTTACCAATTCGGTAAATACCGAATCGGTAAATACCGATTCTTATTTACTGAATCTTACTGATTCGGTAATTTTCACCGAAAGATTATCTACATCCCATTTACCTATTCTTAAATACCGAATCGGTAAAAATCGGTATTTAAGAATAGGTAAATTGAGATTACCTACATCTGGCCCATAGTGTCCACTTTGGACAAAGGGATACCTTGTGTGAGCACTGTGTCACGCCTCCTGACATGTCACGATCAATACAATTCTCACTTTCCCACTGTCACCCTCTGAGGACCACGGCCTGCCGTTTGCTCTTGCAGGACAGTGACTTCGATGCAAACCTAGATCTTGTCACTGCTGAGGTGCAGGGTGCAGGGCACTCAATATTCATCTACAGTCTCAAAAATGAAAAGACGGGGCAGCACAGGTGAATCCGGCTGTAAATGCTGATGGATTATCTCTGCTCACTTTCAACGTGAAAGAAGTGATCCATCAAGGTAGGTTAATCGCTTGTCCCTCAAGAGTCTGGAGAGGAGGGGGAAAGAGAATCCATCATGCGCCTGTCCTGTTGTTCCGTCAGTCTTTGACTGTTCTGGACTGTACTTGCCTTCCTGAGGGCAATGCGTCCTCGTGGCACAGGAAGAAGCGCTCCTGTAAATGCTGGCCACTTACTGAATCTAGATGTGGTGGCAGCACAGCGTTACAATAGTATATTAAAAGTTGTGTTACTGCAAGCACTGTGACTCTCCAGTGCAGTGAGCTGGAAACAAGACCCCTTTCTCAATAGCTAAATGCTGAAGTGCTTGTGAGAGTGGGTGTGTTCAGGGTCCACGAGACAGATGCAGATTGCGAGTATGTGCCTGGAATTCACATGACGGGTGTAGAATGTAAGGATGTGCTTGGAATTCATGAGATGGGTACAGAATGTGAGGATGTTCCTGGAATGTGCTTGTGCTTGGAATTCATGAGATGGGTACAGATTGTGAGGATGTGCTTGGAATTCATGAGATGGGTGAAGAATATGAGCATGTGCCTGGAATTCATGAGACAAGTGCAGAATATGAGTATGTGCATGGAATTCATGAGACGGGTGCAGAATATGAGTATGTGCATGGAATTCATGAGACGGGTGAAGAATATGAGTATGTGCTTTTGAGAGATGGCTGCAGCATGTGAGAATGTTTGTGGAATCCATGAGACAGGTGTTGAATGTGAGGATGTGTTTAGAATTCATGAGACGGGTGAAGAATATGAGTATGTGCTTTTGAGAGATGGCTGCAGCATGTGAGAATGTTTGTGGAATCCATGAGACAGGTGTAGAATGTGAGGATGTGTTTAAAATTCATGAGCGGGTGAAGAATATGAGTATGTGCTTTTGAGAGATGGCTGCAGCATGTGAGCATGTTTGTGGGATCCATGAGATAGGTGTAGAATGTGAGGATGTGCTTGGAATTCACGAGACACGTGCAGAACGTGAGCATGTGCTTGGAATTCATGAGATGGGTGCAGATATGAGAGTATGTGCTTGGAATTCATGAGATGGGTGCAGAATGTGAGGATGTGCTTGGAATTCATGAGATGGATGTAGAATGTGAGTAAATGCTTGGAATTCACGAGACACATGCTGAACGTGAGTATGTGCTTTGAATTCATGAGATGGGTGCAGATATGTGAGGATGTGCTTGGAATTCATGAGATGGATGTAGAATGTGAGTAAATGCTTGGAATTCACGAGGCATGTGCAGAACGTGAGTATGTGCTTGGAATTCATGAGATGGGTGCAGATATGAGAGTATGTGCTTGGAATTCATGAGATGGGTGCAGAATGTGAGGATGTGCTTGGAATTCATGAGACGGATGTAGAATGTGAGTAAATGCTTGGAATTCACGAGACACATGCTGAACCTGAGTATGTGCTTTGAATTCATGAGATGGGTGCAGATATGTGAGGATGTGCTTGGAATTCATGGGATGGGTGCATAATGTGTGGATGTGCTTGAGATTTACGAGATGGGTGTAGAATGTGAATATGTGCTTGGAACTCAGGAGAAGGTGGCACATCGCGGAGTTCAGTCTCCAGAATTGTGTTCATCGGAGAGGCATTATATAGTAGGTACCTCATGCAGTCTTGGAACTTGGCTTTTTTGTGTACCTTGAGGGGATGTTCAGCTTCTCTAACAGAATCAAACTACATAGGCAGAACTCAAGAATGAGTTTCACAGTTTGTGGGTTTAGGGGGAATAAGATATCACCAACCTTATTTTAATTTTAAAAAAAATATTCTTTAAATTGTACAACCACAATAAAACACATTTTAATAATTCTGAATCCATTGGACATACATCAAAACAATTTTATATCAATTTCATAGCAGCATTCCCAGCATTAGTTAATTGAATCAAGAGACAGCCATAATACAATTATTTTCAGAACATCTTTCTCATCCATTGTTCTTTGGAATAAAAAAAAACAGCCACCAGCCAACAGTGTTTTGTGTTATCAAAGAAACTTACTACACATCTTCATTCCATAGTTACCATTTACACCTCTCTTATCTGTCAACTATGTATTTAGATAGTGATGGTGTGTTTGACTAGCATTATAAATCATAGCCCGTTACTGGATTTTTGGCAGAGTTGAGTCACTGAATGTTATGTTCCCCCATATAGCGGCTTCACTGTCCATTTCAATTGCCATTTAGGATATTCATTGGGTACAGATCAACGTAACCTCATATTCCAAAAAGAGTGAAATTTCTCTCCTGTTTTACTACAGAGTCAAGTGTTTGTAGGAAATGTCAATCATGTTACTTAGGTAAGGTTCAGGGCTTAAGAAACAGTGACGTCAGAGGAGTGCTCCATCGATGGAGGCAGGCCTGAGATGTCCCATAAAATAAGTGAAATTGACCCTTTTGAGAAACTGGGGATGTGTGGTCATAGCCTTGAAACGCCACCAGACACCTATATGCTTCTAAAGGTGCATGCTGGGAGCATGATCACAACTTGTTCCACGCATAGAGGTGTATGTTTAATGTATTATTGAGTTTGAAAATATTACAATATGTATTAATGATGACAACGTATAGAAATGTGTATGGTACTTGCTAATTTCAGAACCAATTCATGGAGTTTCGTATGTATTAAGATGTTATTTCTATCAGACCTCAAACAGCACTACTTTGGTTAGGATTTATTTACTCCTTTATATCATTTATAGAGCGTAGATGTCACCTTACAGGTATCATGGTGCTGAAAGCTCTCATATGATCATAACTGCTGTCAAAGTGAGCACATGGAGACCGGAGGGTTACTTGGGGAAAAAGGTAGGTCTTCATAGCCTTCCTGAAGTGCAGTAGATCTGTTGATAATCTAAGAGTAATCGGTAACTTGTTCCAGAGCAGGGCTGCCTTAATTGCAAAGGCTTGTCCGCCTAGTCTAGTCTTACAGAATCTGCTTACACAGAGGGTATTAGCTGATGCTGAACAGATGCATCTCCCAGGGTCTATCTCTTTAAATTACATTGTAAGGGCACCATGGCCATACTCTGAAGGGCCTTAAAGACAGTACATAATTCCTTGAAGGCTATACTCTGTGTTATAGGGAGACAGTGTAGTACCTTCATTGCATCAGATGCGGATGCTCTACGAGATATGTTTAATGCCAGTGTGGCAGCTGACGCTTGGACTCTAAAAGCTCTGAGTAACAGAGCATTAAAATAGTCTAGCTTGGGGGCATGGCCAACCAACATGGTCGCACAGACGTGATCTGTACAAGCTCCACAAAATTCATTTTTCAAATCAATGGTAACGGACTCCTGAAGGACTGGGTTATTTAAGACCCAGCGGTGCCAGGGGACAACACCTGAAACCTTCGTGGGTAACCTGTTCCGGCGTACAAATGACAGAGACATGGGACACTTCCTTCGGCGTCAAAGATTCAAGGTTTATTTACTGCAGGGAACACAGAAGTCACGTGAAGTACACAGCCGGTATGTTCGCGGGATCTGATTCAATTTGCTACTGTGGATCGCTCCTTTTTATACAGTTTTCTCTCATAAGTTAACATGGTACACAAAGGTTTACAACTTGGTTCCCATCATTATCCCCGAGAGGGGTCGCTTTGATGTATTCAAGGTCCGGAACATAAGTACAGAAACATTCGGTGGTTCCCAACTGTAAAAACCCATCTTCCCACCATTAGTACATTCCAATCGGCAGTAAACAGATCGAAGAAGGAACAGGGACAGGTGCAGAGGAAGGCAGAAACAGTGGGGAGATCGGAAAGGGTGTAAAAGGGGTGGTATCGGGAAACACGAGCTGCAGGCATCAAAGGGACGTGCCTAATGAGATGCACGGCTAAAACAATAGACCGGCACGGCAAGATGAGCCTCGAGCGGGGACATCTGCCTTACAGTATCATCCCCCTCATCATAAAGACACTTTCAAAAGAAACGTGTCTTCCGCAAAAGTCTTGGGAATCCCAGGGTCGCGAAGCGGACAGCGTCCGTTCGCTGGCTACTTGAGGGCAAGAGACAAAATGGATGCCATATCTAAGATGGAACCCGTGGGTACAGATAGAAACCCACGAACAAACGAACGGTTCAGGTTGGCACAGCGAAACTGCGCACATCCACTAAACTCGTCATTTGCGGTTCATAGATACCGGACTCGACCATATTCGTGCGAGCCAAAAACACCACTTACGATCGTCACGGAACCTCAGACGCTCCTTTTGCCCTCATGTAGGCAAGCACTAGTCAGAATCATACTCGATATTCATCAGAGCATCTAGATGTTGCTGCAACATAACTCTGTCCAACTGAGCTCCTTTGGTAACAGGCGGCTGTCTTATACACGTCGTAGCACAGAGGCCACATAAGGCAGGACCACACTGCACACAAAGGCAACACGTGAACAGAAATGCTACAACAACTCCAATGATCATCAGAATCTTCCAACCCCAAGTCGACATCAGGCCCCAAAACCACCCAAGCAGCGTCCAATCCCCTACGTCCACGTGTATGGACTCAGAGATCTTATGCAACTTTGAGATGGCTTGATAGACAGTTGGAGCGTTATCTGGAATGAAAATACAGCAGCTCGAATGGATCACCTTACATACTCCACCTCGGTCTGCTAAGACCACGTCTAAAACCATACGGTTTTGTAACGTCATAAGCCTATCCGCCTGAAGCTCTGTGGTGATATTACCAAGGGCACTGGCAGTGATATTAGCTGTTGATTCCACCACTCGAGTCAATTGTCTCAGGTTCCCACTATTGACCATAGGTCCCCAAAACGGGAGGAAACCCTTGAAAAAGTCTCCTGCCTCTTGACCGGCAGTGTCCTCTTCGCTAATCACGCCTCTCACAACTCTAGTCTTGTGATAGTCTGCATCTACAGTGAACGTCGGAGGCAACAGATTTGCGATGTAACGTGAGCCCACAAAGTCGGAGGGCAACCATGTATACGCACGATCATGGCAAACAAAGTATGTACCCTTGGCAGCCAGAAACACAGGGGACGAGACCATCGGCAGGATATAAGTCTCGGAGCAAGCACTCTCTCCAAGACGAGCTCTCGATCTTCGGCCACGACCCAATAGACAGAAATTACCAAGGTGGGGTACGACCCATATCGGAGGCGAGCTCCTGAGCTGCTTTTCACCAGTAAGCGCACTATACTCGACCTTACTCAGGACCCTATAGGCTTGTACCTCTTCTTCTGGAATGAGCGACGGTTCATAGATATCTCTATCTAAGTCCTCTATCGCTATAGACAAAGGCTTCTGATACGAGCCAGGACCAGAGTAGGGAGAACGTGGCTCTCGATTGGGGTAGGAATCTAGTGCGCTTCGAAACATTGTTTGAAATGCTCGAGCTGAACCCTGGGAACTATAAGGAAGAACCAGATATGGAATTCCCTTATCCGTGGTATGTGGCATTAACCCGCACACCCAACAATTTGTAGTATTAACCACTAACTGATGCTGATGAAGGAGCTGAATAAAGGAATTATTTCTGAATTCCGCACGTCTAGCCTGCTCGTGTTCGGGTAAGATATGGAAAGAATGAGGGGATGCAGTGGAGGTAGATTTAGGTTCAGAAGTAGGAGTAGGTATGGCAGAAGGTAAGAAGTACGACATCATGTAATACACCCCACCCGCCAATAGCGAAGAAACAGTCAGAAACAGTAGGAACACTTGAAACATAAAACATTTGGTACGAATGATCTGCTGTAGTTTGAATCTTTGCGCCTGAGCTTCTTCCAAATCCATCAGCTTCGAAAACGCCATCCCCTAAGATCGTCCGCAACGTTTCTTGACGCACTTCGTTCTGTGTAGCAGTAGTCAATCCCTAGGAGTTCCCAGGAACCGACGGTCTTTGACCTAGCGCCAAGACCTACTAACCAGAAGGAAGTACACGCGCGGCCCTACGGTACACCTGGATGCAAGGTATCTTATTTACAAATATGTACAAAGTCTCTTAGCTGTGGAAGTAAAAACACATAGATGGAACGAAACTCAATATTTACAAAAATAATCACAGTTATACGGGTGTTTTAGACTGATCGTGGCAAATGGGATAATGTAGATGTCAAGGGACAAAACGAAATCTTTATTAGTCTCTGGTGCTGGATCGCAAAAAGTATCGAGTTTTCCCAGGACGTGTCTGTTCATCAAACAAAGAATCCAATGAGGGGACAGAGTTCTGCTGATCAGTCGATTGTTCAGATCTTGAGTCTTGTGATGGCCAATGTTCAACAATGTCTTTCTGCTGCACTGAGGATTCTCCAGCAGGTTCAGCGTCACTAAAAGGTACAAATGTCTGGAATTTCTGTGTTTCAGACGAAGCAATGCCGTTCCTCACCCACGAGTCCGCCGGTAAAGGTGTTGGTACCTTTTTCGTATGGGTGGCGTGCACCCAATTTTTGCGCCTTTCCAAACGGACAGCGGTTCTCGTGGCGAGGAGGACTTGAAAAGGGCCAGTAAAGCGGGGTTCCAAATTCTTCTTGCGAGCAAAATTGCGAGTAACCACCCAATCTCCTGGTTGGAGCTGGTGGCCTGGACCCTCCGTCTGCGTCGGCAGTGCTTCGTAAACCTGTTGGTGAATTAACCTCAGTTTAGCAGTCAGATCATGAAGATAATCAATCAACATTGGGTACTCATGATCAGAAAACACACTTGGTCTAGGGGCCCCCCAAACATTCGCAGGACGGCCGAACACTATTTCATAGGGACTGAGCCCTACTCGGGAGTGTACTGTCGCCCTTGTTGACAACAAGGCAAGGGGCAAAGCGTCAGGCCACGAAAGACCAGTCGTAGCCTGAATCTTAGCTAGTTTGAGTTTAAGGGTGCCATTATACCCTTCAACCAAACCTGCTGACTGGGGATGATTGGCGTTGTGGAATTTTTGATTAATTCCAAGGCCCTTACACACACTCTTCATCACACTCCCTACAAACTCACTTCCGTTATCAGACCATACAATTCGGGGCATTCCATACCGAGGAAAGTATTCCTTCAGTAGGATTTTCGCAGTAGACAGGGCTGTATTGTCTTTAAGAGGATAGGCTTCAATCCATCGGGAGAATGCTCAAACCACAACTAAAACGTATTTCAGATTATTGCATCGCTCCATATGGATGAAGTCTAGCTGGATTACTTCAAAGGGATATGAAGGAGGAGCAAAATGGCCAGGAGGTGTGGGGGTCCCCTTACCAGGATTGTACAGCATACATATCATGCAATTCTTCACCAATCTCTCAGCACATTTCGTAATACCGTCATTCTTCCACACAGGAGACAACAACTTACAAATACCTTTCGCACTAATATGTGCTAACCCGTGTGCCATTGTCACAACAGCCAGCACATACGCATCTGGCAACATCCATCTCTTATGCTCCGACAAATCAATCCAACAACCATTCGCATCCAACTTTCCCGTACTCTCTTTCCACTTCGTCTTTTCAGTATCAGTGGCCTCATTCTGAATCATTCTCACACTCTCGATAGTATCCTCACTCATACTAGTCTCTGTAGGCCACCTAACCGAACTCGTCACATACATTCTAGTGCTAAGGTTCCGGGCAGTCTCCTTAGCAGTCTCATCCGCAAACGCATTACCACGGCCAACATCATCCGTCACCTTACGATGCGCACTACATTTAACAATCGCTACCTGCTTAGGCAACGTAAGTGCATCCAAAAGATCATTCACAAGCTGTCCATGCTGAATCTTTGTACCATGCGACGTCATAAAACCTCTCTCTCTCCACAATCGTCCAAAGCTATGAGCGACGCCAAAAGCGTATTGGCTGTCGGTAAACACATTCACTCGTTTCCCTTTCGCCAACACACACGCTCTAGTTAAAGCGATCAGCTCTGCAGCTTGGGCAGAGTTCTGATTCAATCTCGCAGCTTCCACAACAGTATTCAACGTTACCACAGCATACGCAGTAGTCACATCACCATTTGGCAATTTAAAACATGAACCATCCACATACAAAGTTCCATCGGGATCTTCCAAAGGAGTGTTTTTAAGGTCCACTCGACCTTTTGTTTCCTCCTCAGTTCTTAAGTAACAATCATGCGCTGCTACTTCATCTGACTCTGCACTAATTGGCAATAGAGTCGCCGGGTTTAGGACATTACAACGTTTTATCTGAATGTGACTTGCCAACAGCGTCAACTCGTACCCTGACAACCTCGCACTCGTCAAGTGCTGAGTTTTCATACGATTTAAAAGAGTGTCAACTGCATGTGGCACCATCACCATAAGCATATTATCCATGACCAATCCTGCTGATTGTCGGATGGACACCGCAGCTGCCGCTGTTGCTCTCAAACAACTCGGTAATGCTCTAGCTACCGGGTCCAAGGTCGAGGAAAAATATGCACATGGACGTTGCTTATCACCGAAGGGTTGCGTTAAGACACTCAATGCACAACCTTCCCTCTCGTGAACGTATAGTATAAACGGCTTGCTGTAGTCAGGAGTACCTAACACAGGAGCCGAACATAATGCATCACGCAGTTCAGAAAAACTTTTCTGACATTCTTCCGTCCATGGTAAAGGAGTTGAAACATCCTTGCACGTAAGAGCCACCAATGGTTTCGCTAACAATGAAAAATTCGGAATCCACTGTCTGCAGTATGACGTGATACCTAGAAAGGCACGCACATCTCTTTGGGTTGTTGGCACAGATATTCGTGCAATGGCTGCAATTCTCTCTGGGGTCAACCTTCTTCCCTCCTTTGACAATAAGTGACCTAGATAGGTTACTTCTTGACAACAATATTGAAGTTTAGAAGGTGACACCTTGTGATGTAAGTCACAGAGATGTTGCAACAACGACACCGTAGCAATTTTACAAATGTCCTGAGTATCTGCAGCCACCAATAAGTCGTCAACGTACTGGATTAAGGCCGCACCAGCTGGCAACACAAATGCATCTAGTTGGCCCTTCAAGGCTTGACTGTATATCGATGGACTCTCACAGTAGCCCTGAGGAGCACGTTTAAACCGGAAGCTACGACCACCAAGAGAGAAACCGAAAAGGTCTCTGCTTTCCTCAGCAATAGGAATACTGAAGAACGCATTCTTCAGATCGATCACTGAAAACCATGATGCCGAAGCTGGAATCAGAGTCAGTAACGCCGTGATGTCAGGCACAACAGGGAACTGAGGAATCACAATTTTATTTACCTCCCGTAAATCAATAACAAAACGATAAACAGGTGGTTTGGAAGGATCGGTACGTTTCAAAATAGGCAATACAGGGCTGTTGCACACGTTTCCCCGGGTCTCCTCAATAACATCTTTCTCGATCAAATCATAGATGATCGCCAACAGTGCCCGTTCACCATCAAGAGAGATTCGATACTGGGGAATACGTGGCAGTCGCACGTTAGATTTCAAGTGAACAACATAAGGGGAGATGTCAAGCAGGCCCACGTCGTTGGGACCTGTTGCCCACAAAGATGCAGGAAGAGAACTCAATTCCGGTGGAAGCTTATCGAGAGACAAGTACATTGGAGAGATCACTCTCTCACCCAAAGTAAGCTTTACTCCCGCAGGAGAACAGTACAAAGTCGCATACAAACGTTTTAGCAAATCCAGACCCAAAAGATTTTCACCACAACCAGTGGTCAAAATCAACGGAGCTTTGAGCTCACGAGGCCCAATCGTAAGTGGCAAAGGGCACGAAACCGGATTGCTAACAGGGGCGCCAGAGAATCCAACAGAAACATTTGTTAAGCCAGACAAAGGTGCGCCAGGGAGTTTCGAATGCATAATGGAACTTTTCGCTGCACCAGTGTCCAACAGAAAAGGCTCAACGACGCCCGATGTGGCAACTGCGACGTAAGGGCCTCTCTGATCAACCGGAACTGATACTACTCCCTCTCCTTGTCTATAGCTGTCCTAGTAATTACCGTCGTCAGTTCCCTGATCGACGTAATAGTCATCAACATTGTACTGCGCAGATCGTCCTTGCGATGATCCACGTTGATCAAAACAATTATTGGAATTTGACGAATTGTCTGAACGATCATTGGGAGCACCACGACCCCTACCACGTGATGTCTGCTGAGAACCACCATGACCTCCTCTAGATGTGTTACCACTATTACGCTCATTCAGAACAGGACAGTTGAATTTTAAATGACCCTCCTGTCTACAATAGGCACACTGATTGTACCCTAACGAAGATCTCTGCGAAGAGGAGTCATTCCGCGATTGCGACCTATTAGATTGCGACTGTGATCGATTCCGTTGCTGCGAATCATTCTGATTCGAACGCAGAGGATACGCCTGCTGCAACAACACTTTAGTTTTGAGTTTTTTCGTCTTTTTATCAGCGCGGTCATTCTCTTCTTTCTCCCTATTCCCATAATATTGTGCCGTAGCCAATATTTGAGCAGATGTAGAGACAGCCCACGCACTCTCAGAATTTTTCAATTTGTTGCTCAAGTCGGGCAATAAGTTAGAGACAAATTTATCCACAAACAACCGCTGACCACCCTCGGTACTCATATCCTGACCACTGTGGTCGATAAATGCCTCCTCAAATCTCGTAAAGAAGTCGGAGACACTCTCGTCCTTCTTCTGTCTGCAAGCTGACAACTTGTCCCAGTTCACCCCCATAGCTGGCATAAGCGTTTTCATGAGGGTAATAATTCTCTGAGGGAGAGCAGTAATAAGCTGTTCAGGCTTAGCCCCACCAATTTGTCGTGTATCCGCCGCAGTAAGAGCAGCCCAATCACCACCTAATTCGTTTGCATGATCTTCCTGACAAATCTTGGCCCACACCGGTTGCGGTACGACATTGCCAAACAGCATATCGATATCGGCAAGATTCATTATTGTAGCATCTACAAGCTGTGACAATTCCTTATAATACCCTGCAGGATTTTTGCGAGGGTCAGGCAAAGATTGCTTCACCTGTAACACTTCTGATCGTTTCCATGGGAGATGTATCCATACTCTCTGGAAATGTGCCAATACCGGAGGTTGAGCCTGAGGATTAGCTGGCATCCATACTGGAGGAACCTCGCGCATGGGATACTGACCAGACGCATCTAACTGTCTCTCAACATCCTCAACGAACAATGCTTGAGGTATCATAGAGGGGCAAAGAGCTAATAATTGCTCGACCGCACGTCGAACATTAGTACCCACCACCATTCCGCTCGAAAACTGAAGCTGTAAGTTAGTCAAAGCAGTTAATACATCGTCCGATGCATCTGCCGATATTTGATCGCGCAAAGCCTTGCACATTTCTTCAAAAACATACTTCTGTGTCGGTATATTGAATTGACTAAACGTATTCAACACCGAACGTGGAGGATTTCTATAGGGATGCAACATCCATGACATCGCCATATTGTACAACGCGGCACGTTCCCTATTACCAGGAAGCTGACTACGTCTTTGTGGACCGTCCGAACCAGCGGACTCAGGAATATGTCCAAGAGAATTAGCAAAATTAGCAGCAACTAAAGGGGTACGACGTCGAGTAGATGGAGAAGTATACGATAGGGTGGAAACAAGAGAATAATCGGGAACAGAAGAAACAACAGGAGTAAGTAAAACAGGAGCAGTAGCGGGAACAGGAGTATGAGGAAGTACAGGCGGAGGAGCAGTAGGAACAGAAGCGGGCAAAGGAATAGGAACAGTCGGAGGAACAGGTTGAGGAGCAGGTACAGGAGCAGGTACAGGTAGAACCACAGGAGCTGCGGTACCCTGTGCGTACGGAGGTGGTGACTTCATAAGATAGGACATTAAGGGATCCTCAACTAATTCCTCCTTCTTATCCGACTCCGTTGGCAAAGCGGGATAACATTTATCTATAGTCATACGCTGAAGCCTGTCAAAAACTTCCTTTTCCTTTTCCTCCTTATCACGCTGAAACTGTTCTGCTTTCTTTACAATGGTAGCAACACCATCTCTCTGATTACGTTTTGTCTGTCTGATCTCTTTCTGTCTGGCTTCTTTGCGCCATAACCGAAAGGCATCAAACATGGCCGGCCTTGACTTTTTCTTAAATAATTTAGCCTCAAGGTTATCTAAAATCGGGGTCTCAAAACTACCATGAGGTGGCCAACTAAGGACACCATCTTTTTTGGTGTAGCGAATCCAATATTCATTAAAGGTAATCGGACCTAACCCATGCTTGCTGTAAAGCTCATAAGTGGGAGTTCCAACCGGAGGTATCGGACACGAGTCCTCCAGCCGGGAATTCGTACCACAACGTCTGAAACAACTGAACAAAGTACTACGACCAGGCATCATGCACACTAGCCGAGTTTCACAAACTTCAAGGGTTACAGGATTTACCAAGTCCCAGCAAAGAGCAAAAAACCCTCGGTTTTTGGCGGCTGCAGTCGTCAAATATCACAACAAAGAACCAAGTACGAAGAACCACAAATGCAATGGAACCATGCAACAACTAAGAACCACAACTAAGGACTCTGGGAGCGACCCACAAATACTTAACTCAAAGATCGATGGCGTCACCAGGAAGGCCCGTCAATCGTCTCGCTGTACCAAGGTCTACGCCAGGCGCCAAAACAGGTCTACAGTCAGGGCAGCAGTCCGTCGCAGCCGTCAGGAGGCGGGAATCTTCGCGGGAAAAGTCGTCGGGCCACTTATTTCGACAACAGGATCGATGAAGCGGGGTGCACCTTCCCTCGGAGATTTCACACGAAGTTCCTCACGATCGTCGGGCTTGGACCGGTACCACTGATGCAGCCCCACGTTGGGCGCCAACTGAAGGACTGGGTTATTTAAGACCCAGCGGTGCCAGGGGACAACACCTGAAACCTTCGTGGGTAACCTGTTCCGGCGTACAAATGACAGAGACACGGGACACTTCCTTCGGCATCAAAGATTCAAGGTTTATTTACTGCAGGGAACACAGAAGTCACGTGAAGTACACAGCCGGTATGTTCGCGGGATCTGATTCAATTTGCTACTGTGGATCGCTCCTTTTTATACAGTTTTTTCTCATAAGTTAACATGGTACACAAAGGTTTACAACTTGGTTCCCATCATTATCCCCGAGAGGGGTCGCTTTGATGTATTCAAGGTCCGGAACATAAGTACAGAAACATTCGGTGGTTCCCAACTGTAAAAACCCATCTTCCCACCATTAGTACATTCCAATCGGCAGTAAACAGATCGAAGAAGGAACAGGGACAGGTGCAGAGGAAGGCAGAAACAGTGGCGAGATCGGAAAGGGTGTAAAAGGGGTGGTATCGGGAAACACGAGCTGCAGGCATCAAAGGGACGTGCCTAATGAGATGCACGGCTAAAACAATAGACAGGCACGGCAAGATGAGCCTCGAGCGGGGACATCTGCCTTACAGTATCATCCCCCTCATCATAAAGACACTTTCAAAAGAAACGTGTCTTCCGCAAAAGTCTTGGGAATCCCAGGGTCGCGAAGCGGACAGCGTCCGTTCGCTGGCTACTTGAGGGCAAGAGACAAAATGGATGCCATATCTAAGATGGAACCCGTGGGTACAGATAGAAACCCACGAAACAAACGAACGGTTCAGGTTGGCACAGCGAAACTGCGCACACCCACTAAACTCGTCATTTGCGGTTCATAGATACCGGACTCGACCATATTCGTGCGAGCCAAAAACACCACTTACGATCGTCACGGACACCAAGGGGATGGAGAGGTGAAAGGATGATGCCGGATAGCCCCACAGAACATTTACACAGACAACGCTTGGGGACGGATCACGGGTCGCAGCGAGGCCTGCGAGGGAGGCATGGGCTCATTAAACTCTTCTATGGAAGAGCTCACGGTGCCCCATCTAGGCCACAGATGACAAGAGCAGCTTTACCACCCCCCCCCCCGCCAGAGAAGATTGGCACTTCCCCAGAAAGAGGTAATGCTACAACATCTGTACCTGCACTTTCTGGGACACTCTGTGCAAGGCTGCCATGAGGCTTCACTGCAAAGGGACGGTCTGAAGAAAACCTCCCTGCTCAGAAGTATCTCAAACTAGTACGGAGCGATCGACCACTCAGAGCCACAGTGAGTGCCAGGAATATCCCCATCAGCCCCTTACCTCTTCCCTGTAAACACCACTGTGCGACCCTAATCAGTCTGTGGCCCAGGCAGAATGGCGCACACACACCTACCAGGGGATCAGAGAGTTACAAGGGGGCCCGCCTCGCCAAGCCATGAAGTAGACCTATACGCATACTAGTGTGACCAAAGCTTTGATTTAGCCGCAGGGGTGCCCACCTGCACTGACTGCCCCATAACAGCCTCTGTGTCGACGCCTGCCTGCTGGTTCCTCTATGGGCTTGCTCCTACTTCTGATGGGACTGGGGGGAGGCTGATGAGCCCCGGGGACAACGGTTTGGAGCTTTTTGACAACTGCGAAGACTAGGCCTACCGTGCTGCTCTAAGATGGCAGCCGCCTCATGATGCCATCAAGGTTATGGCCTTCTCTGTCTATTACTGCTTTACACCACCCAAGAGCTCACAATCACATCCTGGCAATATGAATTTCTGAATCCTGAATGCTATCCCATGATGGAATGCTAACCAGCACATAATATCTCCTTCAAGGGGATGGCTTTCTTCCTGGCCCCATTGGGTCCTCTAGTCTTTCTGTAAAACGGATGGCTCTGGAGCGCTACTAGTAGCTCTCAAGAGGTATCTATAGCCCCTGGCTAGAACCAAATACTATTTCTATCTGTAAATCAATTCATACTGCGGGTAGTACAGAATACATGCTGTCAAAACTCTTACTTGGCCTTCTTGGGGGATTCGCACCACCAATTGGCTATTCACCCCCTTGCTATGTGATATAGGCACTCAGACATTTGACCTGGCTACTACCTGCCAAACTCTCACCCAGAGGGTAGACCATGTGGAGAGCTACACTAGCTGTCTTAAAGTACATCTGCATGCAATGCTTCTGAAATGTGAAGACCTTGAAGATCACTCTTAATATGATAACATCAGGCTGAGAGACCTAGAAGAGGGAGCGGAGGGTCCAGGCTAAGGCACATTTATGGTGGGTCTGTTTTCAGAACTATTGGGCACTGGGGGCTCTAAAGTCAAGCTGGAGCGCATCCACACAGTAGGTCTACTGACCCAGGGGGAGAGAAGGTGACCTATAGATGTCTTGATAAAATTGCTTTTTTTCAAAACGAAGGAGGCCATCCTCCAAGGCAGAAAGGTAACTGAATAAGGTGACCTTTCAGAGAGCGTCTAACCTTGTATTTCAAGATGTGGTCCCAGTGACACTGGTTCGGAGACAATAGTTCAGGCCAATCACCGATAAACTATGAAAAGACAATATTAAATATAGATGAACATACCCATTTGGCTTGCCTTTTGCCTACCACAACAAATCCCATCACTTCACTGATCTGCCAGAGACAGCAGCCCTGCTTGGAGTGAAGATCTCCGATCCAGAGCACTCAACAGATCAAACGGAAGACCCATTCCCTAATTATGGACTTTGGCTCCCGCAGCTCCATTCCCGGTGTCCTATGTTGAAGCAGTCATCTTCTACTCACAGTTGCAAAAACATTTGTGTATGTTTGAGTTCCTTAATTGCTGTATCTGTTAGTCACTAATGATGTATGCTGCCAGTTTGTACGGTAGGCCCCATCATAGGGGAAAGTCCTTACTGTGATATACTGACACACACACGCACACGCACACACACACACACACAGGCATGCACACACACCCACACACACACACACCCTGTGTTGGGAAACATGGATCCATCTATGTTTGTTTTATTTCTTATTTATTGTTACATGCAGTAGACTTTTTGTAGCATGATAGGGGTGGGGCGGGGTACGGAGCTTTAAAGGGGGACAACCTACACAGATACGAGGGAGGTAAGGGGGCGGTCCCATTCGGCAGACACATACACTTACCACAACAATGGTATTGAGTTCATTAATCTGGAACGTCAAGGACATTAATTCCCCAGCGAAAACAAAAAAACTATGACAATACCTTACTGCAAGGCGTTACGACATAGTGGCACTTCAATAAACTCATCTGAGACATAGTGACGAAACATGGCTTCGTCACAATCTCTATCAAGCCATTTATAAGTCCTACACGCCCACTTTAACATTGCAGGGTAGCCCTTTTATTTCATTCCTCTCTCAATTTCCACCATCTAGGCAGCAAAATAGACAAAGAGGGGTGAATATTGATGGTGAAAGAGACGATATCTGGTAGGCTGTGTACGATTGCCTCAATCTACACCCAAACTCGTCACTAGCCACTTTCCCCCAATCATTTCTAACACTCTTAGGAGGATTTATTTAGGGAGATATCACACTCATTGGGGATTTTAATCTCACCTGGGACCCTCAGCTGGATAGCATGCACCCAAAACGCGCCTGCACAGTCAGCTTTGCAAAGGCACTGCAACATTCTTTACAATCTAGAGGCTTGGTGGTAGCTTGGTGACTGGCCCAACCCCAACACTAAGCACTATACTCTTTTTTCACATTCCCACCGCTCTTGTTCATGGCTAGATTATGTTTTCATAAGCCAATCTTTAACACAGGTCATCTCAGCGATGGACTTCTACCCTATTGCACTGTACGTCATGCCCCTGTTGAGTTGACCCTGGAGTGGGGTCCCCCACACCTAAACTACACCGATCATTCTTCCCTGTGTCCTTTACTAGAGAGCGTCTCTTCAGGGACAAGATATGCAAAACTACCCGAGAATTCTTTCAACTAAATATACACCAAGACACCAATCTCTCTAACACCTGGGATGTTTTTAAAACTGTAATCAGAGGAAAGTGCATCACCCTTTCATCTGCCTTGACCAAACAGAAGACAGGCTAGCTCTCAAAGCGGAATGTCAATCCGCCGAGAAAACACAAAAAGAAATACCTACACTTATATAGCAGAGGAAGATTAGTGCTCTAAGAGGGAAGTTAAATGCCGCATATAACAATAGAGCCCAATTCACCCAATTGTGCTTTAAACACCTAACATACGATCAGGGAAATAAAGAGAGCACTCATCTAGCCTGCCAACTCCAAGTAAAACATAAAAAGACTATATTAGCTGAATTTACCAAGATACAGGGGAACCCGCTACCTCTGAGCAGCATAAGGCTTAGGCCTTTAAGGATTTTTACAGGAATCTCTACACCTCTGATCCTCCCTGCAAAGAGACCCAATGAGACTAGTTGGCAAATGTGAAACTACCCCAGGTGTCAGCAGCCCAGAATGAGGAGCTGAGCAGCCCTATAGATGAGGAGGAGGAGGTCCGGCTGGCAACAGTCCCCCTCAAGACAAATAAATCCACTGGACCCGAAGGATTTAAGGCACTATTCTATAAGACCCGAGGGGCAGATTTACAAGCCCCTTGCAACACATTTATGCCGCCGTTGCGCCACTTCTGTGATGCAGCGGTGGCATAAACCATGCGCCATGTTGCGCCGTATTTACAGCGTGACGCATCTAGGGAGATGCGTCATGTTGTAAAGCCCTGTACCACATGAAACATGCGTCAGGTTTCATGTGGCCGTTCCGGAGCAGGGTGGGTGTTCCCTCGCAGGTATGCCTCGTAAAAGTGACGCAGTGAAATCTACAAGATTTCAATGCGTCACTTTTCCAGCCACGCTGCGTCAAAACCCTGCGCCTGCTTGAAGCAGGCATAAGGAGTGACGCAGCATGTTAGGCATAGGGCACCCGAGCCTTGCTGGACGGGCATCGCGCTTGCGACCCAACTCCAGCAATGCGCCGCCTTTATGCTGGGGGATGCGACACGCATCTGCCCATCCGTGCGCCACAGCACGCCGCATTGTAAATTCGGCACATCAGTGTTGGTGCACGGCTGGTTTTGCATGTCGCAAGTGTTCTGGTGCATTCCTGCTGATTTGCAGAGATGCGCCAGACCTTGTAAATCTGCCCCGAAGTGTGTAGCTCATACCCTACCCTGCACTCCTATTTAATCCCATGGCAACTACCAAAATGGTCTCTCCTTAAATACCTGTTATCCCTAAACTGGGAAAGGCCTACAGTATTGCTCTTCCTACAGGCCTATAGCCTTACTTACTTTGGATGCAAACCTCTACATGAAGATCCTGGCCACATGATTAGACAAGGTTCTGCTTCAACTGATTCACCCGGACCAATCAGGCTTTAATCGAGGGAGACAAATGCATGACAACTTGAAGATGATAGTTGACCTGTTTGAAAAAAAGCTACCAAAAAGCAGATTCCAGCTATCTTCTTAGGCACTGACACTGAGAAAGCTTTCAGCCTTTTAGACTGGTCCTTCTTTTGCCAAACCCTGCATAAATTTGGCTTCCGTTTAAGGTTCATTGCTATGGTCCTGGTTGTGTTATGCAAATCCTCTCTCACATGTTGTAGTCAACGGGGTAAGCTTGAATTTTTTTTGTTTAAGTCATGGCATCCGACAGGGATGTCCGCTCTCTCCAGTTTTATTTGGACTCAGCATAGAACACTTAGTTGCGAACATCAGAGCTACACCAGAGATACGAGCCATTCCTTTTGATTCAGTGGATCATAAAATGTCTCTGTTTGCAGATTGTGTCCTTCTCTCTCTCACTGCACCCACCCCCTCATTAACTACTCTGCAACAAGAACTGGCTCTTTATGAAACAGTGGCGGGATACCGCATAAACTTATATAAATCGTTTCACATAAAACCATCCCCACACATGATATGGAGCGGCTGGTGTCTCCAACCCCCTTACAACGGATGAAAAAAGATATCCCCTACCCAGGAATTTAAATTACACCAAAAATCTCAGACCTCTACCATGCCAACTTTCCCCCACATTTTTGTCAGCTTAAACTGGATCT
Source organism: Lissotriton vulgaris (assembly GCF_964263255.1). Classification (NCBI taxonomy): domain Eukaryota; kingdom Metazoa; phylum Chordata; class Amphibia; order Caudata; family Salamandridae; genus Lissotriton; species Lissotriton vulgaris. The sequence goes on along the minus strand of NC_141695.1, from coordinate 801,368,625 downwards.
CAGATGTTGGCCCCTTGTACCTTTCATGGCTGGGGCATATTAATGCCATATAAATACAGTGTTGCCACGCATTTCAAATCTGTTCCAAGGCCTGCCCATCAAGGTGCCCTGCGATTTCTGCTCAGAGCTCTGATACATGGTAATACACTTCAAGACCACAGAGCGTGGCTCCCCTACAAGCACTTACGGCTCCCAAGGGAGGCAGGGGGGCCTTTATCTTCCAGACTTTCAACTGTACTACAAAGCAGCACAACTAAGAGTAATAGCAGACTGGTCTCAGATAGAATTGGACAAACATTAGCTCCATATGGACAGGCCAGTGGTGGGTCGATACATTTGGGATGTTCTATGGAAGCCACAATTTGACTGTCCCCCTAAAGCCTATCTGAGCCCACCTACCCGAATGGCCCTTAGGGTGTGGGACACTGTCACTTGAATTACAGGTTGGACATCCTTTCCCTACCCCTACACCCCTACATCCTTATTCACTTCAATCCTGCCTTTCACCCAGCCCTCACACCGTGATACTTTGATCCCTGGAGGGAGGCTGGATGTCTCGTCAACTCGGACCTCTTCTGTGGGTGGTACATTCTCACATTTGAACACTGTCAATGGGATTTTTGGCTGCCTTCTTCCAAAAGATATCACTACACTCAACTGAAACATTGGGTCCTGCAGCCTTAAGTATGCCAGGCTGCCACTAAAGAGCTTTCTCATATTGATACATGTGTACAGCAGGCAGGGGGTTCCAAGGGCGTAATCTCTTTCCTTTACTCTCACCTGCTTAATACTTTCCCCTCGACCACATCATGCCATGTCCAATTTTCGGTGAATGACCTTGGTGTGCCAATACCTGAAAAACAGTGGAAAATTGTGGAACGATATTCTCTGATACAACCGTTCCCTGGGACTTTGAGAAGCCCACTACAAGATTTTGTTTGACTGGTATCTTCATCCCAATAAACTGAAAACCATATTCCCCAACACAACAGATCTCTGCTGGAGGGGGTGTGGTCTACTTGAAGACTTCTGACACCTATGGCGGGACTGCCCGATCATACAACCATTTTAGGCAGAAATTTTAGCACAAATTAAAACTACACTGTGCTATGCCATTCCATCTTCTCCGAATTTTGCGCTATTAGGGCTGCGTGATGACTGCTTAAAACACATAAACTCGAGTGACCACTACATTATGTGGCTTTGCTTGGGAGCTGCCAAAACGACATTTACTGCAGCCTGAAAGAAGGCCACAGCACCCTCCCTTACACAATGGCATGCCAGGCTTTGTCAAGCATTAAAGATGGAACGGATGACAGACATCTTGCAAGATGTATATACAGTTTTTGAATATAAATAGGGGCCACTTGTCACTTTTCCATCAGAAGGTCTCCCACAACTCCACCTACCCTACCAGCACAAGAGCATTACATCTCTTCCAGTTCTGATCCTCCAGAGAACCTGGAGATCACTTCCACAGCCCATTAGTCTTGTCCCTGTATCCCTAGCTCAGCCAATACCCTTTCTACATGGCACATTATATGAACCCTTTTTCGTAATGTCTTCCCGCAAGGATTATTGTTTACTGTCCGTTGGGGGATGGGGTAAACTATAGGGCACTGGACTTGCTTTATTCACCTAATTAGTTGACAATGTTACATTAGACTTTGTTTGAGCTGTTTTTTAAGCCTTGTCTCCAGCAACTGTATCCATCATTAGTACTTCACTGTCATATTTAATGGATTACATACTTTGTATGTTGTCTCTATGATATTGGGCCAGAAAATGTGTTATAAAAAGAGTTTGACAAAACAAAGTAGTCTAGCCTGCTTAGAATTACGCCGCACACAATTTGTGATTAAGCTTGGGCTGGCAACAGTGGGAGAGGCTTCCTAAGACCACAAAGCATTGCAAAGCAGGTACCTGGTGCTTTGTTGACATGGTTCTCCAAGGATAGTTTTGTATCAATAGTAACTCTAAGGTTGAGAACTGTGCCAGGAAAATGCAACTTATCATCGCTTGGGAAAGGCCGGAAGTAACCCTGGGCGAAGTACTAATCTACCCGTGCGTAGTTTGCGAAGTTTGCGCTACTTCGCACTACGTGAATTGCACGTAGCACAGTGCAAACACGCGTAGCATAGCGGTCAGTTTTTGCTTGCTCGCGGTCCTCAACGTCAATTTGGTGACCGCAAGTGAGCGAGATTCTCAACGCAGAGAGGTCAGGTTTCTCATTGTGAGCGGTCACGTATGCTCGCGATCGCTCGCGATGAGAAACTACCTGTCCGCATTGAGAAAGCTGCCGCTCCAGTAGAAATCTACTCGAGCGGCAGAAAACCACTGCTTGCACTGTGCAAGATACGGTTTGCACTGATTGCACAGTTCGGACAAGCATCTGGCACTGTGCATCCAGTGCGAACAGCATTTTGCACAGTGCACTACGCAGTTCACGTAGCTGTGCGTAGCTCGCATAATGCGAAGTGCACTTTGCATAACTACGCGTAGCGCTACTTCGCGAACTACGCCCAGGGTTAGCCAGAAGTTGGAGGAGTGTCATAGGGACTTTCTTGGCATGAGCAGCAGAGAAACTTAGTTTCATCCCTGTTAAATTTGAGGGAATTTGTATTCAGCCAGTTGACAATGTCTGTTACGCAGTTGTGGAAGACGTTAACGACATCCTGCTGGTTATTACTGATGGACAAAATCAGCTGAGTGTCGTCAGCATAGCTGACCAGCCTAATGTTATGGGCTTTAATAGGAGTAAAGAGTGGGCTTATGTAAATATCAAAAAGGAAAGGGCTGAGTCCCGAACCCTGTGGGACTCCATGTTGGTTATTTTTGTGACATCATGCCTGCTATTCAAGATGGAAAGCTTTCCCAATAGCATTCTCTCTGACAATGGTCCACAGTTTTGTAATCTGAATTTCAGTTTTATTTGAGAAATTGTGGAATTAATCATAAACGTAGTTCAGTTTACCATCCAGAAACCAATGGTGCTGTCGAAAGAGTCAACAAAACTCTTAAGGAGTGCATACAACTGGCCAGAGCTAGCAATTTGAACTGGAACGTTTTTCTGCAAGACAGAATTACTTCTTATCGCATGCCTCCCCACTCGTCCACAGGAAGATCTCCCTTTGAATTATTCAAGGGAAGGTCTCCCAATTCTAAGTTATGTCCTGGGTGGATGAGTCTCAATAAAGGTTTGAAAGACAATCGGTTAGGTGAGTGGAGACAGAGAGAATATGAAAAACAGTTGTCAAGAAAAGTGTATTTTGATGATAAAAAATGTGTTCAAATTAGTGATGTGAATGTGGGTGACCTGGTGAAAATTAGAGCATCTGTCGGGTGTCAACCATGGTCTAAGTTTACTAAAGAAAGAAGAATTGCTAATGCTGTGATGACGTAAGATGTTAGGATTTGGAACAAGAGCTGTGTGGTTTTAGTTGATTCCAAGACTAAATCTGATGTTAGTGCTCATACTAATGCTATGACCCATAATGCTGATTCTTCCCTTACAGGGTCTTGTTCTTTTTCCTCTGATGGGGGAGAGAGGAGTCGGAGAGTGTGCAAATCTCCATAATGTTTGAAAGATTATGTTCACTGAGCTTACTTCCTTTATATTTTGTTATGTTTTCTTTTTGTTGTAAAAGAGGGAAGATGTGTGACATCATGCCTGCTTCTGCTTAGAACTTTATCTAAAAGTCTATAGAGAATGTTCCTTTGCTGTGTTCTCAATATATCAGTTGGTGTAATGCTGTTGATGGCTGAGGTGATTAAACCAAACCTATCCTAAACTTGGTGTCTAGATAATTATTTATTAATGTGTCAGACACCACAATTTTTAAAGCCAGAGGGGTAAGGGGCAGGGCAACTGTCTGTCAGCTTACTGAAAGGTAGGCGCTAATCCATTTCAATACAATCCCACCAACTCCAAAAGAGGCTAATCTCGCCAGGAGGGTTTTGTGGTTGACCGAGTCGAAGGCGTCTGACAGATTGAGCAGTATGAGAACCGTGGACTTGCCGCTGTACACCTTCAACTGGAGTTCATCCATTGCAAGGAGTAGATCTGACTCAGTATCATGCCCCAGCCTAAAGCTCGACTGTTCAGATCAATAAATGCAGGTGATGCACTTAAATGTGGACGATCTTATAATGGCTGCAAGGTGAGCTTTACTGCTCTTCACTTGTACTGGTGGATCTAATAAGAGAAAACAACTGCATCTTTTGTCCACACTTGAAACGAATACACTTATGTACTTAAAAAGGCCACATGGTGTTTACATTGAGTACGGCGGTATCTGGAAAAGTTAATATGCACGATTTGACACCCAGATGTTAATATGGCCATCATCCAATGGCAAATGCGTGCCATAAAGATGAACCAGAATCTTTCATTTGCGTCTTCAGTATCGTGCATATGAGGATATGTGCTTTGTAGGAAGCTGAGATTTTTGCCAATTACCAAGATTATGCGGGAGATGGTTTCACACTTGAAAGTGAGTAAAGATTTGGACTATGATCCTATGTCTACCTAAACGAGTGCTATTTCTTGGTCTTTGAAGGGCATTCTTGACTGAAAGTTCAAGGACTTGGAAAATGGCAGGCTGTATGTCTGTTTTGGGCAACATTGAGGAAGTATGGCATCCTACCTATATAGCAGGGCACGGGGTGTGGTGTTAGGGTTATGTGTCTATTATAAATTAGCCAGTTGATCTTTGCCAGAAAATCAGGACCCACACCTGTCCTTTCCAGCACCCTGAACAAATACCCCAATTTGATCCGGTTGAACACTTTTTTTTTTAAAAACACATTTTATTGATAGATCACAAAGAAAGTCACAGACCCCTGTACCCCAGAGGTATCTGCAGGACACCAGCATACATAAACAATAATGTAATCCATCATTACTTTTATAATCAATACATCGGGATCAATGTTCATAACTCAGCCTCCCCCTTCCCAACTCCTGCCCCCCCAACTATCCCAAACTCTATCCCACCCGGATCCCTCCCCCCCCCCCCTGCACGGTTCTCAACATGTCCGATCGTACACACACACACACAGTCCACACCAGAGCGGACTCAAGCCTCCAGATCAGGGTCTGGTTCCACTGGTGGCTCCAACCAAATACCCCTGTAATCGGCCCATCTCTTCCAAATCTTAAAGTGCTTGCTGGGGCAGCCCCGAGCCAGAAATATGGGTTTCTCCATCCCCGTACAGAAATCTAGGCCCCTTTTCCATGCTATGAGCGATGAGGCCTGCGGGTTCTTCCAGGCCCTCGCAATGTCTCTCTTGGCCACAGTGAGACCTAGTAAAAGCAAGTGTCTCTTATATATGTTGCCTCCCACCCCTTCTAGCACATGCAACAGCCCCAACCATGGCGTGCGCGGGAGCACCCAACCCAGCGCCTCATCCAAACCATTCCAGACGCCATTCCAGAATCTACTCAACCGTTCGCAACTCCATACCGTATGGAAGAAGGTGCCCTCCTCTTGTCCACACCTAGTACAGTCAGGGGAACCAATTAGGCCCGCCTTCCAAAGCCTCTGTCTGGTATAGTACACCCTGTGAAGGTATTTGAATTGTATCAATTGAAGACGGACCGATATGGCCGCTCCTCTGGGACCCCCCATCGCCTCATTCCAGTCCTCCTCCTCCAGCGGCCCTACCTCTGCCTCCCAGGTTTCCTTAAGCGTCTGCAAATCTGAGGAGCAGTGTATGATCAGGGACTGGTAAATGCATGAGATTTTCTTTGTGTCTATATTCCCCATAAATACTCGGGCCTCCAGTGGGCTAAACTCAGGAAGGGACGTCAAGCCCTCCAGATCTGGGGCTAGGGCATGGCGCAACTGTAAATACAGGACGAACTGCGTGCGCGGTATGTGAAACTCTGTGCTCAGCTCCTGGAATGACTTAAGCGTTGTTCCTGACATAACATCCCCCAACCGGGAGATAAAGATGGCGTTCCAGCCTGAAAAACCCGAGAGGGCCGCCAGGCCTGGTAAGCAGCCATTGCCCCACAGGGGGGTTTCCTCAGTCAGGGTCTGCCACCACCCCATCCGCCTCAACGTCCGTCTCCAGACATCAAAGACCACTTGTGCCGCTGGCGGCAGGGTCCTGCGCCCCCTCGTCTCATACAGCCATGTGTGGAGCGTACGAGGTTCCATCAGCAGCCTCTCTAGTGCGTAGGCCGGGTCGTCTCTCTCCCCATACCACCAATCATTTAACACTAATAAATGTGACGCCTGGTAGTAGGAAAGAACATCAGAGGTCGCCAACCCCCCACAATATGTTGAGCAAAAACACTTGCGCAACGCCACCCTAATCGAGCCGCCTGCCCAGAGGAATTGCCCAAGGGCGGAGTCCACCTGCTTAAACCAAGAGGGCTGGATTGGATACTGATGATTTTGTAGCTAATACAGCAGTCTGGGTAGGGCCACTATTTTAAAAATAGTCGATCTACCATAAATGGTCAGCGGCATCCGGGACCATACTTTAATATCCGCTTGGGTCCGTTCCCAGACCGGTGCCACATTGCACTCCCACGCGACTGCCGGTATCTCCGTCAAGAACACCCCCAGGTATTTAAGCCCCCCTGCAGCTTTCTGCAATTCCGACGACCAGTCTCCTAGCGTCGGACCACTCCCCAGCACAAGAGTGTAGATTTGCGGGGATTCATGTAGAGGCCCGAGGTTTCGCCAAAGATTTGCAATATACGCAGCAGGCGAGGCCCCGTTCAGTTAAGCTCCATTAAAAAGAACAGGACGTCATCCACGTACAACGCGATGCGGTCTGATACTTCCCGCGACCACTCGAACCCCCACAACTGTGCATCGATCCGGACCCAGGCCGCCAGGGGTTCCATGGCCAGGGCAAATAAGTATGGAGAGAGGGGGCAGCCCTGTCTGGTGCCCCTCTGAATGGCAAATTTTGATGACACCGCCCCCGCCACTCTAACAGAAGCTGTTAGCTCGGTATACAGTAACCTCACATAAGACAATAACACCGGGCCTAGGTTCAGGCGTGGCAAGAGCGAGAACAGATACGTCCAACTAAGTGAATCGAACGCCCTGTCCATATCAGCCAGGAATAGCGCTGCCTGTGCTCCAGAGGACCGAATCGCCGCAACCACAACGTGGGCTCTCCTGATGTTGTGCTGAGTCGCCCGCCGGGGCATGAACCAGGCCTGATCTGGGTGGACAAGGTCGGAAATATATGGTAGCAATCTATTGGCCAGCGCTTTGGCCAAAACCTTGGCCTCCACATTTAGTAAAGAAATCGGGCGGTATGATGCGTACTGCTCAGGGGGTCGACCTGGTTTGTGAAACACCACCACCTTGGCATGTCTCCAGTCTGGGGGCAGACTACCTTGCTCCCTGGCCTCCTCTACTACTGCCCTGTAATGGGCTCCCAGTTGCAGATGAAATTTCCTAAAGAATTCGCTGGGGAAGTCATTGGGGCCTGGAGCCTTCCCCAAGAGCAACCCCCAACTCATCCTCTGTCAGAGGCCTGTCTAGGCGTTCGCGGGTTTCATCTGTGATCGCTCTTGGCGGCAAGTCGTCTATAAATTTGGCGACCAGGTCTGCGTCTATGCTTTTATGTGGAAAGTATAGATCCGCATAGTACGCCGCAAAGCCCTCCGCAATCAACTTGGGGTCTGTAATCAAGGAGCCTGAGTCATCTAGAATCCTCGGGGGAGTTGAGCATGGAACTGTCCCTGACATAGTCTATGAAGCATCATCCCTGATTTATCTCCCCACTGGTATACTCTGCTGCGGGTAGCTAACCACATCTGTCGTGCCTCGTCCATTAACAATGAGGCATAGGACTGCTGCGGAACACTTTTTTTTAGCGTCTTAAGAGATGAATATTGTGCTGTCAGGGTCCCCCTTTGCCTACTGTAGAATGTCAGACAGCAACCGCATGTGATTTCTGGAAGTCCAGCACAAAGCCACCTTGTGAGCTCTATATCAGGTTGGGGATGACTTTTCTAAGGCAGTTTGCCAGGATTTCTTTCCAGAATGTATATGTTGCCATTGTTTAGAGAGATGTGTCTGTTTGTGAAACACAGCAGTGGCTCTCTGGCTGCTTTCAATATTCTCTAATAATCGCGTTGCTGAATTCAGCACAGAGCCCACTTCCTACTTCACTTATTTGAACATGTCATGTAGTATTCGGGTAATCAATGCCTTATTAATTCTGTAAAATTCCCCCTGCAGCCCATCCTCGCCCAGGGTCTTTCAAAGAGTAGGTCTGTAATTACAACCACTATCGCACCAGCCAACATCGTCCGCTCGAGCCCCACCCTGCCTTTGTCCAACAGTACCAGGAGTTGCATGTCCTCTAGGAAGCCTCCTTCAGCCACAGAAGTTTCAGGGAGATCAGAGTTGTTGAAAAGAGGACTGCAAAGGCCTTAGCAGGATCCTTGGGGAGCCTCACAAGGGTAAGCAAGACCCTGAGACATCAGGGATGGAAGTTTGGGATTCTCTCTGCTTCAGCTGAACTGTTATAATTCGGACACTTCTTTCTCCCTGAAATCTCAAATGGGTAAGTGCATATTTTGCTCTCCTCATGAATATCCTTTTGAGGTCACATTTCTTATGGCCAAGACGTCTACCTATCTCTCGTTTGGGTGTGAATTGATTCGGGCAGTTAGTTATTGTTTGTATCTTGGTCATTCTTTGGTTTGTTCTTGTATGAGTCCGTAGGGCCTCCGCCCTGCTGGAGGCCCTACGACCCAAAGAGTACTGAGTATCTATTTAGGCCCAGGCACGAGCCCAGGTGGTTTTTAAGGATGTTTTATCTGTCGGGGTTTTTTGTCTTGAAATATAAATTCTCCATCTTTTCGATATAGGGCGACATATAGGTCCAACCTGACTGGTGCATGGTCTGAGATCCCACCCATCGAATAGAGCAGCCACTTATTGATGATAGCTCTGAGCTGGATGTCAGGGAGAAGCCAATCTTGCAGCAGGTGTTGTAAGCACAAGGCATGGATGTGTATTCCCTATCCCTAGGGTGGAACAATTGCCAGAATCCCGCTAAACTGTGATCACTATTGACATCATGTAGAATTGTCATGTCCCTCATATTGTGTCCCCCCCACTGGACCAGTTTTATTCTAGAATCTGGTTGAGTGTTGTATTCATTTCACCTCCAATCACTGTCTGCATGCACACTAATTCCTTTATGATCGTGGAGATGATGGATAACAAGTGACTTTTAGAGGCATTATGGTCATACCCACATTCCACCACTATTGTAGTATTCATCATGTGCAAATAGCAAATACATCTCTTAAAACTAGGTCCATCCATGTTCTTTTTTATCAAGTAAGGAAGACATTTTCGGATCAGGTTTGCGACTCTGCAGTACTCTGAAGAGAGTGAGTAGCCACGTTTTGCACTGTATCATTATGAAGTCATGTGCTACTTCTACTCACCACCCTACCCACCCAATCTCTCTTCAGCTTGTCCGTTTCAGGAGTCGACTGGTGCGTTTCTTGTACAAGTGTTGTGTTCAGGTGCCTTTGTGGCGCTAGACGCTAACACTTTCTTACTTCTGATGTAGCTTGTCATGCTGCACACACTAAAGGATAGAAGTAAATTATTTTCTGCAGGACATTATTAGAATCTAACAGACTTCTCTCCTGTGGGTAATAATCGTAGCAGTGTGGATACCAAGAAGTTGTACGAAGTGCTGTGGGGGGTAGTAGTGGAAGGGTGGGTGAAGCAAGGGGTAGGACTGTGGGGCCAACAATACTTGTGGCCAACAATACTTGTGTACTTCCTATCCAGTCCCCTATTAAATATAGTTATGAAGGTGAGGAAGAAAGAAGGGAGGGAAAAATGTTCCTATGAACAGCTGTGTAACACCTTTCACTTAAACCTTTTAACAAGCAAACAAGCAAACTTAAATTGCGAGGTCCACCACGCCACACACCAACATTTAAACATTTTCACCTCTGGTCAAGGAGAAAGTCACTGGAGGGTTCAAAATCTTCCTGTCTTAAATTTATCATGCAAAGGGAATCTGTTGGTCCCGGACATCTTTGGTCATACGTGTCGCCTTCTGGGTCGTACAGTTTTCTCCAAGCCAGAAATGCCAGGTAGTCCTGCAGTGCAGGATGTGAAGACCCTCAGCAGATCTATCATGTGAACGGCGGTGATGAGGCCATACAATAAAATCAAGCATATTCAAGCATAGCTCTATTGTGAAAGCCTGAAGGCCCTCTCGTTAGGGTAAATGTAAATGTAAATGTAGTGCTTTTATAGAGCGCACGAATCACCCCTGAAGGGGTCTCAAGGCGCTGTGCACATACCACTGAGGAACCCTTCCTGGCCTTTCCCTGTGAAGTGCCCACTCCTGGGCACCCCCAAGGTGAAGCCAGGCATCCTAGCGCTGTTGGGACCGTTGTGGAGATTAAGCAAGCTATTGCCCAGAGTTGCAGAGTGGGACCCATGAATAGAATAGGCACCGAGGCGAGAATTATCAGGTTCAGGGAAATTGAGCCCAAGACCCACCGAGGCAGGAATTGAACCCTGGTCCAGGCCAGACCTCTGCATCAGGGTCTGCCGCTCTAACCATTGAGTCACACTTCTCCACTGGGTAGTACCCAGTATAAACTTGGCAGGGTAGACATCATCAAAATCAGTCCTCTGTGGTGTAGTTCCTACTAATCCGTAGGACCTGCTTGTTAGTTGGACGACATAAAGTTTGGGTGAGGTGCCTAGACTGATTTTGAGAACCCCCGAAGGATATGTTAGCCTAGATACCAGCTAGCTCAGAGTGCCACCATAAACCCCTAGAGGTAAATGTGATAAAAATGACAACCATGTCCATGTGCAACCTACAAGGGCAGGCTGCTTTGATTGTATTAATCAATTGTGGAGAAGTGTGGCTCAATGGTTAGAGCGGCAGACCTTAATGCAGAGGTCTAGCCTGGAACCAGGGTTCATTTCCCCGCCTCGGCGGGTCTTGGGCTCAAAATTCCACTGACCTGATATTTCTCGCCTCGGTGCCTATTCCAATCATGGAGTCCCACTCTGCAACTCTGGGCAATAGCTTGCTTAATCTCCACAACGGCCCCCACAGCGCTAAGGATGCCTGGCCTCCACCTTTGGGGGCGCCCAGGAGTGGATGCCTCACAGGGAAAGCCAGGATGGGTTCCACAGCGGTATTCGTACAAGCGCCTTGAGACCCTTGCGAGTAGTGCGCTATACAAGTATCAATTTACATATATTAAACGATAGTTAGCTAGAGACCGTAACCAATTACATGCTTGAGGTTGCACCCAGACTCTAGAGGAAACTTCTGCCAGCAAAAACAATACATAGTGAAGAAGGTGAATGCACTTATCCAGGCCTTTACCACCTTGGCAAAAAAACTTGACAGTCCATCATTTCAACCACTCCTAACAGTCATCTCTGCCAAGTTAGTTCCAAACATCGCATTCGGAAGTCGGTCATGAGGGGGCAGGATGGAAGCACAGATTAACACCTTCATGCGAGTGTTCAACCTGTCTCAATGTTCCTCGCAGCACAAATCTGGCTCGAGTTTGTACTTACATAGCAAGATGTGGCAAAAGGAGCAACAGCAACAAAAAGATGTTATAAGATCAGTAAATTTCAAGACTTCACACAAAATAGTGCATTATGGTCAGCTCTTCAAGGGGACAAGCGGTCGGAATATTATAAGTATTTGAATCTTTCCATTAAACAACTTAGTCTAACTGATCTATAGGGTCGTAAAACTTCAATGTTGTCTAGAAGATAAAACAAAATGCAGGTCCTGTTTGCACGCATGCATGGATGTACTCAACACTACAACACTCTGACACCAGCACCTTATCTGGCAACTCTCTTTCCAGCATGCATAAAATGCCGACTCTTTGACCTTGCACATGAGTAGTATACCTGCATTATCAAATCAACCAAAGTGAAAATCCACCAATCCAACATCTTGCAGACTCTGCAAAGGGGAAAAGAGTATTTTTTCCACTGGATTTGCATTTGTCCCAAGCCTGGTAAGCTTTGCTCACAACTATTAAAAAGAAGCTTCAAGTACAGAGACATTTGCATATGCAGGGAATCAATTATAGCATGCTTCAACCCGGGAGATCCGCAGTTCAACTGTAAGCCTGGCCAGGGTCCTAACTGAAATCCATGGGTGAAGAAGTACTGTTTTCTAAAAAAGGATCTGACTGTCCAGGGATGATTAACATTGACTGATCTTAAGACTAAAGTTTGCATCACACACGATTGTACTGAGTTTACGTGCTGCACATACGTTTACATTGGTTTTAATATTTGCACAAATATTGATGCAGTTTTAAACATGAATGCCAGCATAACACCAAAGTTGATTTGAATCATCAGTTTACTACAATTTATCATTGGTATTGTGTATGTGCACAAGAATTGCAATATTTTTCCCCCCAAACAATTAACTTGGTTTTATGATATTTTGCATTAGCAAACATCAGGTAATCTTCATATTATATTGTCACTAGCAGCCCGTCCCGACGTTGTCCGGGGATGGCCGATGTTCAGTGTTGCCTTTACTTTTTGTTTGCGTAGTAATGTGTGTTTAATTCATCCGCAGGTTTTCATTGAGCCACACCTAATTTTGTTTTGCTGTCCTTGTTGAGAGTGTTCCCCCTGTGTGCGAATATTGTTGTTTCCCAAATGTTGTAATTTGCGCCGCAAGTGCAGCAAGTGTTACAGTGGTCGCTCAGATGTTTTTGCCTGAAATTGCTTGTTTGTGTTTGTGAAAGGGGCTTTCCTTGTTTACGTTTTCGATCCCTTTACTGATGTCTTTTTTTTTGTTTTTATCGGCGCAAGTACTGGCAGTGTTCCACTGATAATGCAGAGTGTTTGAAATTCGAAAGTGTTTGTGTAAGTTTTAAATTTTGTCCGCAGCATACGTAATTACTCGGAGCCTTATGAGTAAAGTCTCGTTCATGTTCCGTCGATTGGCTTTCTTGTCTAAGAAATGGGCGCCTCTTTTGTTTACGCTCCTCCCCATGTGACAACGTTGTCGTTTGTCAAATGGTTAAACATTTGTTATATTTTTGTATCGCAACTCGTGTGTGTGTTAATCATTGTGTGTCGTGATTGGTGGGCTGTGCGAAGCAACGCAAATTGATAGGCGGCCCTTTTTGTAAGCCTGCCCCCTGTGGCACTGTATTATTATGGAAGGCGCGCCCCTTTTTGGATGTCATCCCACGAAGGCGTTAATGTTTGAAGGGTAACGCTGCCGAATGCACGAATGTCGAGGCGAGTGATATGCGCCCCTTTGCAAATGCGCGGGATGCACAGTTAAGTGTGTGCCTTGCACAGTGAAATCATTGAAATCGCATTTGCGCTATGCACATTGAAGTGTGTGGTGAAGTGTGTGCATTGCACAGTGAAATAAGTGAAATTGTTTGGCTTATGTTTATTGTTTGTACTTTGGGCCATGCCCCTATAAACGCCCACATCTTTTCTTTGACACGCCCACATCTTTTCTTTGACACGACCACGCTAACGCCCACAGGGAACTACTTTCCCACTTTTGGCGTTTTTGCTTTTTTAATGTATATGGTGTCCACATCTATAGCCTATGTCCTTCTGCTACATCTCCCCTTTCAAATGGTGTATTGGGTGATGTGATTGGTGCAGTACTTTTTGAGTTTACCTGGCTCAAAGGTTTGTGTTCTCTCTTTATAATAGTAGTATAGATAAACTGTAAATAAAAATGTAATATTTTATCATTTTATTCTGAAATTGTTATGGTTTTAATTAACTGAAACAACAAACAAACTCTTTCTCTCAAACTCTCTTATCTGCTAGTGGCCTCCATAAGGGAATCAAATAGCTAAAAAGTCATAATGTTTACATACTGGGGCAGTTTTGAACTTGTAAGGACATGCTATATATATGTTTTGCAAGGTATGGAAGACTGCATGGATTAGAGTTTACTGCAGGCAATGTTTGTCTTAATATTAGGAATATCAACAATAAAAACCGAACCAACAAACAATAAAATAGGCCCACGAACAGCCAGAAAACCAGCCCATACACTGACCTGTGACACCAACCCGCTGCCTGATTGCCCTATCGGCCAGTCTGACCCTATCTGCTATGTTTTCAACCTGTACTGAGTACAAAACATAATCGAGATTACGTTTTAGAAGTGTACGCACATATCATACCTGTGTTCCCTATGGTTTTAGCATCTGGGGATAAGAATGGGAGCCAGCCTCTGGGACACACTTTGAGATTGGTGGAGCGGGAGTACCAACGTAAATTGATGTTGTGCCAGGGCACATATCCTAAATAAAAGTAGTGGGGGGACGCTGCCTTCACGACAGGACGTGATGTCATGAAAGGTGGCTTGCACTCAGTTGCAGTTTATAGCTATCGAGCTCCCGGCAAAATAAGTGGGGGGACCCCGTCCACCCGCTTAGTACCCCGACTCGAGCCCTGTGGTGCGCCCAACCCATCAAAACACACTGCCATAAATTGGAAGTGCTCTCGCCCCACTACTTCTCAAAGCTGCCATCTTGCCCTGTTGAGGGCACTGCATCCGTCACTGCGGCAGGGAAAATGTATTATGGCCCTGACGTGCAATGAGAACCTAATCTCTGTGTCAGGCGCGTTTAATTATTGTATTGAGAAAACAAACTATACTACTTTGGTGTTTATTGTGTTCCTAAAAAATTCTGAATAGGTACTTTAAACATGGCTCCCACTCAGCAATCCTGCAGTCCTGTGGGAGGAGCTACTGAAGCTGCGGCTCCCTTCACAGCACAGAGATCCCTGCCAGGCAGCCATGTCTCCCTCCATCAGGCAGGCAGTGCTCCACCACAGGGTGACTAAGTGGATCTAAATGGTCCCCTCCCTCCATAACTATGGAGTACCTTTTTATGGGTCTGCGTGTCCCTTCTGCTTCACTGTGTCCCTTTCTGTCTTTGTCATGACCTGCTAATTTCCTTACCTAGCCAGGGATAGGTTTGTTTTTCTGTGTTCCTGTCTGACAGGGCATCAACCCATTAAACCAATTAGAGGTTTTAGCTGGGCAACCAACAAGCCAGGAACAAAGAGAGATGAGGCCTGCCCAGCAGTATTATGAGTAAGAGGCTCAGGGGGGTTCCATTTTTAAAGGCAAAGTCTGGAGTGCTGATCTTAATATTGGTTGCCCTATCTGGATTACTGTGACCAGTTCTTGAAGCCACTTCTGGGCTTCTGTGTTGGTTTTGAGGGCAAGATAAGAGATGTTTTCACCAGCTTTAGGCCTACACCACGAGAAGGGCACTGGAATTATGTGGCAGAGTAGGACCAAACTATGTGGCAGGGTTGACCAAATTATGCAACAAGAAAAAGCACATTATGCAGCATAATGTGACAGATTTTGTGATAGCATAACTTTATCATTTTATAATTTTTACACATACTAACACTGTCTGGGCAAACCCTCATTCGTATCAGTTGAACACCTAAATACAGCAATAAGTAACAGAAAGGTGACCAGTCAACCTTTACCAATTGCCTTCCACTTCGGAACAACGTATTGCCGTGTTGTTATGAACTTTTGATCCGTTTGGGCTAAAAACAATTGTTTTAATGAAAATTGTCTGTTTATGCAGTAGGTGATGGATTATGTGGCAAATGTGGCGAATTTACAAACATGCCGAAAACGCTGCCGCTACACAATCGCATCATTCTAGTGACCTAGGCCATGAGCAGTATGCCCAATTCTGGAAGGCACTTCTGCACTTCTGAGCTCATTTCTAGAGGCCTCACATAGTCTACTGCGCCCAGGTCTGCGCCGCATCAGTGTGAGAACAACAAAAACAGATGGGCGGCGGAAATTCCGACGGTACCTCAATCCCAAAGATATTGGCGAGGTGGCTGAAGATGGGTGGCGCTTTTGGACTCTATTGTGTACTGTAAGGGTGCAGCACGTTTCGAAACAGCTGCGTATCCCCGTTGGGCGCCTCTCGATAGACCCTGTTAATGCGTCCCAGTTTTACACATTACGCAACACCCGCTGCTGTGAGGCGCGCGGCGCGGGCCTGCCCTTTGCCCGTCTACTGCTCCTGGCATTCTGCAGCACGCAGATCTCGTGCACAGCAGGCGGGCACTACGCCTCCTCTGCTTTCAAAGAAAACGCTCCCTTAATAACACTGCAGATTGCAGAAGGTGTTTTCTTCGAAAGGCAATTATGTCAATTCCACTCGCATCATTCAGAGCGAACCTGCGTGCAAAATTCCCATTCCGAACACAGTTAGCTATTTAGGCAGGGCTTTAAGTGGGATGAAAACAGTAGTGGGAGGGAGGCCAGAAAGGGGCGGGGTTTATATAATTAAGGGCGCATAGAATGCCACCCTACACACACATTTTCCACAGAACAACAACTGCGATTTCGCTCTGTGCGTTTTGCAGAGGCCAATGATTGGATGGCCTCCGACGCTGAACACCGTTTTACTCCCAGGCAGTGAGGGAAACTCGCACTGTGTTTGCTGTCACCGGTTGGTAATGTTTTATCGCTTGGAAACAAGAACAATGAGTTAACTACTACTAATCATGTAGTAGACAAAACACTTTTATTTAGGGATAAGTTGTAAATAAATGTTAGGGAGAATACATATTCAAATCTGCTTTTAGAATACAACATAATGTGTATTTGTAAAGCGCATGTTCAACCAGAAGTGCATCTTGGCGCTGAATAACAGTTGTTGATAGTTACCCAAGTCAATGGTACTCATTTTATCGACCCCAGAAGGATCAGCGGACCTGCTGGGATTTGAACCTGTGACCATGAGGTCAAACACAGGCCCTTACAGTGAACACATTAGTCCACTAAGCCACCAAACCAGACAGGTACAGATATTATATGCATAAACCTAAAAAGAATGCAGCCTGGGCCAGCTATAAAACCTTCCATGAAAGCAGCATCTCAAAACTTTTGACTTCTCTGAAATACTCCAACCACTTCAAAGATCCTCTTCCCTCCAAACATCTTGATGAGATCATTCATTTATTAATCTCCTTATGGACTAGGATTATCAATGCCTCACTTATCCAATGCTCCATACCAGAATGTCGAAAAAGGGGCCTGGTTTACCTCTTTTTTTTTTATAAAAAGCAACACCGACCAGTCTGACCCCAACAACTACCACCCTATCTCAAATATCCCAACTTTGGCCAAACTCTTTGACAAATGTGTGCACCTACAGCTTTACAGTCACATTGAGAAATTCCAACTGCTCGACCGATATCAATCTGGTTTCAGACCGGCTCACAGCACCAAAACTGCCCTGGTCCACATTCTTGAAGAAGCTCTACGCTTACTCAACCAGAATGACTCTTGCTTACTAATCCTACTTGACCTGTCAGCTGCGTTCAATACTGTCAAACTTGAGCCTCTTATATGAGCCTAGTAGAATCCAGGCTGGGTCTCTCCAGTACTGTTTTAATATGGTTCTCATCATTCCTACACAACAGATCTTAACACATTTTAATCAACCACACTCTATTCAATCAGTCGCCAGTTACACTAGGCATCCCCCACGGTTTTATCTCTCCCCTACACTGTTTAACATGCACATGAAGCCCCAGACCACAATCCCCAAATACTCCCCCATCTCATACCACATGTATGCAGATGATAATCAACTCTCCTTGAAAATTGCCTCACACAATGACATCAGCACCCTCAAGAACACCTTGGCAAAAACTAATCAAAACTAAATTTTTATTGATCTCACCACCCAGTATCGCTCCTACTATCAAAGTCTGACTCACACATCTCTCTGCCTTGAACTGCATCCCACACATTATTGACTCGGCTAAATCCCTAGGGATAATTTGGACAATAACCTCTCCATGCAAAATCACATCAGTGCCTCCATCAGAGAAGCTAACCATCAACTACATGCATTAAGGAAACTAAAACCACTCCTTCCCCTGGCAGATCTCAAAACAGCGATTCAAGCACTTGTGATATCTAAATTAGACCATGGTAGTGCTAGACTATGGTAGTGCTGCTCTTTTGTGCCTTCCGAAAATCAAACTTGCACCGCTGAATGTTAACTTGAACACACCAGCAAGAGACATCACTGGCTCAAAAAAAGGGATCTTGTCACCCCTGAACTCCAATCCCTGAAATGGCTACCTTATGAGGCTAGCGTCCACCTCAAAACTGCCTGCATGACCCATAAAGCTCTTAACCACAGCACTCCTTCTCACCTGGCCCAGAAACTGACCCTATATGGTGGAACAGTTCTTCCAGAAGCACACGCTCTCTACTACTTAAGCCACAAAAATTCAACAAAAAGAAAACCTACAAGCGAGCCTTTTCCAGAAATACCCCTAACATCAGTAACTCTCTTCCTCCGGAGTCCAGGCCCGGCCCTTCAACATCCATCCTCAAAAAATAAGTAAAACTTCTACTATCCAATAGATTCCTCTCACATTGAGTTCCCGGCACTTTTGCCGTGAGGGTTAGATAGGTCCCCCTCTTAGGCCTTGAGTTCAGCAAGATCTGTTTGCTTGTGGGACCATTTTTAGGTCCTGGTATACCTGGATTAGTGTGTTTTCTAGGTTCACATTTTTTTCTCCTTTATTCACTTATTGTTTTTTTTCCTTTGTTGGGGGAGAACATCCTGCTGGAGCACATATTCATTCTGTCTCGTCTACCTCTGTGATATTTCATCTCCCATTTTTCTTGTTCTCTGGTTATGGATGCCATTAAAACCTTCGGTTTTAGTGAGGAAGACTTCACCAGGTTGCTTGGACCTACCACCTCATCCGAACAACCCTTCTCGCTTAACAAAGGTACTAATGATGAATGGCTCAAACTTCTCAACTTGAAAAAGAAATCAAAAAGGACAGAGTCCCACGCAGATTTCATGATTAAATATCTAAAAGCTGGAGTCATACCCAATGGGTTGCGTATTAGAAATATACCAGGCCTGTTCGTCGAATTGCGTCTTTTTTTAGAAAGATGGTCTCTTATTACCAATCGTTGTTCTAGAGAACTTATGCTACTCATTATTGAGACAGCTAGAGAGGTAGTAGCTGAGCTGCTTAAAGAAATTACAGCAATGGAGGAATCACTCCTTAAAAATGATGCAGTTGGCGACGCCAAACGCAAACTTGAAGAAGTTAACCTAGAACTAGACTCCTTTAATGAGTATATAGTTAAAAGAAAGGCAGAGAAACTTAAAAAAGACATCAGATTTTTTTCAGAAGAAAGAGTATACCCCTATTTACATGCCCAATACTACCCCACTCGGGACTCGTACCAACAAAATGACCGACAATATTGGTCAAATAGGCAATTACGGACTTTCTCAAACACCTCTGAATCTGATGAAGGTGGGTCCACCTCCAATGAAAACCCCTCGGATAGAAGGAACAACTTTGATGGCCCTCAAAGATCTCATCATTTTTTAGGGAATCGCCGAGGGACGAATCGTGTTCGATTCAGACCATCGGAAAGGGGACGCTTTCAGAATACAGGTTTCCATCAGACGGAGAACCAGCCACGTTTTCTGGAGACAAGACAAAATCGGTACTGGAGAAATTAGAGACACCTACTAATCAGTCTCTGATCCCCATTTTTAACTTGTCAAAAAAAACCTCTAAAAGACAGTACTGTAGCAGTTCTATCTCGTGGATTATCCTTTGTTCGAGTGCCCCCTTCAATGCATTCGAACTTAATAAGGATATACAAGCCTTCTTTCGAAAAGTCCGCCTTAAGAAGTTTTTCATGGGAAGAGAATTTGAAGGAGAAAATAATATCTCTGGTTTTCGACCACAGTCTTTACGCCCACCATTGAGCAAGTTGGCCCCGAGGTGGAAATATTTGAGAAAAGCGTCTGCTCTAAAATTTCTAAACTCACTAAATTTGTCCCTAAACCACCTTACAATCTCAACTACGATGAGTATCAGGCCCTCAAACAACTGTCGGCTGATCGCACCCTTACTGTAAAACCGAGCGACAAAGGGGGTGGCATCACAATTCTGGATAGTGATAACTATAAGGAACAGATCCTGCTCATGCTCAGTAACCAAGAACACTACCTTAGAGTGGCTAACTATCCGTCTAAAAGAATAATGACTGAGATTTCAAATGTCACGTATAGTGCTATGCAAAGTGGGTCTATTTGCAAACAGGAATTTGATTTTTTGAATAAATCCTTTTTCAAAATACCAGTCCTATATGGACTTCCCAAGATGCATAAAAGCCTCACCTGTCCACCTTTTAGACCTATCGTTTCTACTATTGGGTCCCTTACCGAGCCCCTTTCTAAATTTGTAGACTCTTGTCTCTCTCCCATTGTGAGTGGCCTCCCTGCATTAGTTCGTGACACCGGACATCTCATTACTAAAATTGAGGGACTAGAATTCAATATCGACTCCGACCTACTTGTCTCTATGGACATTGAGGCACTTTATTCTAATATCCCCCAAGAGGGTGCCCTTCAAGCTGTTAAGAAAATACTCAGAGACTCTGAATGCCCCTCTGAGAAACTGTTTGTCCTCGAATGCTTAGGTATTGTGCTCAAGGAGAACTATTTTGAATTTGATAAATCCATCTACAAACAAGTCCTTGGCATTAGCATGGGGGCGGCATGTGCTCCAAATGTGGCTAATTCCTACATGGGGATTTTTGAAGAGAAACACATCTATAATGAGGTGGCTCCGTTTTTTGAAAACGTCACAAACTACAACCGGTTCATAGACGACATTTTCTTTATTTGGCGGGGCACACAAGACCAACTTGATGAATTTATCCTATGGATAAATCTCTGTGATTCCCATCTCAAATTCACAGCTAATATCAGCTCCTCTAAAATTGAATTTTTAGACATCTGGATCCAGGCTATTAATGGACATATAGAGGTTTCCCTTTACACCAAGCCCACAGCACGGAACACCCTCTTGATGTACGATAGCTTCCATCCTCGTACACAAAGAAACAGCATACCTTTCAGCCAGTTCCTTCGGCTTCGTCGGAATTGTACTGACCCGAGGGATTTTGAAGCCCATGCCACTGTAATGAAGAATACATTTCTCGACAGGGGATACCCTAATAGGCTTATTAGGGATTTTTATAAAAGAGCCAAATATTACAACCGGGAGGCTCTTTTGGAATCAAAAATCCAAAAAGCTGATGGCAGGTTAGTGTAAGTTACTACCCACTCTAACTTTAATGATAAACTTCGATATATCATCAACTCACAGTGGCATCTTCTTAATCTAGACAAAACTATGGAGAAATTTGAGAAACCTATATTTGCGTTTCGTCGCAATAGGAATCTCAGAAATGTCCTGGTCAGAGCGTCCCTCCCTGACGTGCCTATGGTCAGCCAACGCAGCATCAAAGGGACTAACCCCATTACTGGGAGTCATAAATGTGGCGGATGTCACGCTTGTGATTATATCATGACTGTCCCCGAATTCAATTGGAACAAAAAAAGAATTACGTTGAAAGATATGATGAACTGTAGGACGAGTAACGTCATATATCTCATCACATGTCCGTGCTCCAAGGGCTATGTAGGAGAAACAGGTAGGGAATTCAGGACCAGGTTGTCGGAGCACAAATCATGCATCAGAAACCTACGCCCTGGAGCCCCACTTGTTGCACATTGGAAAGCCCTTAATCATACCCTGGAAGATCTGAAATGGCTTATTTTGGAGAAAATAAAACACCCTAAGGATGGCAACACTGATGCCATTAGAGCCAAAAGAGAAGTCTTCTGGATCTTTTATCTTGAGATGGCTGTCTCAGGATTGAACGAATCTATTCCCTGGGAGAATGCCATTCAGTGAATTGCCTGGAGACGTAGCACTCCCGTGCTCACTTTCATGTTCTTCCATATCCCTTAATGTCTTTCTGTGCGAGACCTTTTTAATGAGAGAGTTTTTTTCGGGTTAGAGTGTATACTCTTAATTTCACCTTTTGCTTTGCTTTTCTTCAAACAATAGAATACTTTTCGTTTTTCCCTCAATTGTCTTGTTGCTCACTTTTTATTCCTTTTTTCTTATTAATCAGCTTTTTTTCTCTCTATTGCTTATTTCCCAGCACTTTTCCGTTGCTTATCTATATATTCTTTTTCCTTATCTGTGATATTTTTCCTTTATATATATAGCTTCATTTATCCCCTTCCCACTAATTTAATTCCTTTTTTTTATGAAATATATTCTTTTCTGTTCTGCATCTGGTCCATTTTTTCCATTTCCTTAAATTGTTTATTATTTTTCCTTTTCGGTCATATATATGGTTTTTGTACCCCTTTTTTTATTTTCGTGTTCTGTGGTATCTTGTCTGTCCTTTTTTGGTGTTTAATGTGTTTGATCGTGTCGTGTGTTTATTGTTATGTATATTTCTCCTTTTAGTTGGTTTGGATAGTCTGTCTTCATTATTTATTTACTGTGGTGTTGTTTATCCTTTAGCCCTTTGTTTATTTTCCTTTCCCTGAATACACTGCGTTGTCCATCTTTGATTTCCATTGCGTTCAGGTGCTCTTCATGTTCCTCTACCGGCACCTGTATATAATCCCGCCTTCCCTCCGTTTTCCCTTACCGACGAACTTTTGCGTCGCAGGGAGAAAGAGTTCCGCATCTACTGTTATCGAGGACACCATTTAAACTTAGACCTCCGGGTCGCTTCAGGTTAGTCTCACCGGGTCTTGTGTCTACCTTCTTCCCCAGTCTCTTTTACACGCAACCTCGCTCTCGCTTATTTATTTCTAACCCCGCTGTATTAAAAAAAAATTTAATTGTTTTTCTAGGCCCCCTATCTTCCCGGTCTGAAGTGTTTCAATAGCTTGATGCCCATTGTTCCCATCCCACCGTAAATAAAGTGCTTCTCATTACCTTTGAATTGAGGTATTTTTTAGTTCGTTGCTCGTCAATTTTGTACCGTGTTAGAAGCACTTCATCTTCATGTACCGTGAAGCTTATTTTTTCCTTACTGTTTTACAGGTCGTTTTTATTTCACTCCTGGCTCCTGCGCTACTACCTGTATTCTATTAGCTTCTGTTATTCTTTTTGAGGTAGTTCCTCCTTTTTTAGACTACACTTACTTCACTTTGCTCTACCCTAGTGTAATCTGTATAGATGTGTTACCCCTGTCTTTATCTTCATGTCCCTATCAGACATCTGGATTGGTTCCGCTGATCTGCTTTGGCACCTTTGCTCCCTTTGAACGCCTGGATCCCCTGCGGGCTTCTCTAAAATTGCGATATCTTGACCTGTGGAACCCTGAGAGTATTTTCCGCATTTTCATGGTCGTTGACAACTCGCTGACCCTCTGACATATCTAAGGGGTTCCATTATTGTAGGGTTTTTAGGTAGGCTGCCTTTCTTGAAATCTGGTTCTGGTTATAGGTGCACCTTTTATGTGGCGACCGATCTATGCATGTCCTGATCTATTTACACACTTTGTTAATCCTTGATTACTTTTTCGGTGCTTGTAACTTTTGGGATATAAGGAGAGTTTATCTCTATTGATATGTATGTACCTGGTTGGTTGGAACCCTTACGTCTTGCTGACTCGTTTTACAGGCCACCTTGTTCTTGTTTATGAAACCTTATCCTTATTTGTCCCTAATTTGTCTTTTTTGCCCACAGAATACCCACCCTCAGCCTTGCTGCTACTAGGACCGCTTCTCAGGACCCTGTGTCAGACATCATTCACTGTGTCTGCCTGTGTACTATCCCAAGTGCGCCCTGATGAAGGAAGCCTCTATTGGCACTTGTCCGAAACGCGCGTCAGCTCTTTTTTTATCCTTGGGTGTAGTGATATGGATGTGAATGCCTGTGTATGAATTTGACTGTATAAAAGGGGATGCTTGAATGTATGAGTGGATGTATTTGGTGCCTTCTTTGAATTGTTATTGTGTGTCCTAGGTTTTAGACTGTTTTTGTTCGTTTATGATGATGTCAATTCTCTCTAATGCTTTTTACTGTCCAAATGGAATTATTTATCTAAGAAAATTATGTTTATATCTATATATATAAAAAATGAAAATTAAAAACTTTTTGGAATACATTTATTTTCGTTGTGGTGTGTGGGTTAGCTGCTGATGTGAGTTGAACTTTGATCTCTGTCATTTAAGGGAACACCCCCTTTTCATGTT
The DNA here is from genome assembly GCF_964263255.1 of Lissotriton vulgaris. Classification (NCBI taxonomy): domain Eukaryota; kingdom Metazoa; phylum Chordata; class Amphibia; order Caudata; family Salamandridae; genus Lissotriton; species Lissotriton vulgaris. The sequence continues at coordinate 801,344,489 of NC_141695.1, read as the reverse complement.
TTTTCCTTTTTTTTTTTTCCTCTCACATTGAGACCATACCTTCCTCTCTGCAGGCGTGAGGCTTTTACCTGCCTGTTTGATGTTCTAGTTATCACACCTTCATCCATACCACCTGAAATCAGCGTTGATCCTCCATTTCCCAACCATCTACACACTAATTGCCACAGAATGCCCTGACATCTATTGGGTTTTGCTTATGCATTATGTACGAGTGGCTATATGTTCTTGTCTTTCTACTCTTTGCTACTGTAACTAATGACCCTATGACCAATACCATGTATATTGTATTATAACTACATTTTGTTATTCTTGTGCAGTGCTCAGACACCCAAAAGGGTCTTGTTCACACTATATAAAACTCTTTAAATAAATGAAATAAAATAAATAAACACCTGAATGTGACTCAATTCAAATCATGCACTAGACATGAGTAATTTGATCCAAGCAATTGGGGCTGCTGTTCCTGATAGGACGCAGTTAGAGTCTGTCAGAAGAAGAGAACAAAGATGACCACTAGACCAGTCAAGGTCTGAATAGGGAACACAAAAGTACGATCCAATGTGGACGCGTCTCCACCAGAATGTGCAATCACTTATGTTAGACTTGGTACCATTGGCGTGAGTCTCCCTTCCATTTTTCGCTGTTGTCTCCCCTGTTTTTTATATGTTTTTGCTGGTTTACATGCTTTGGGCACTGTGCCACCGCTATTCAGTGCCACAGTGCAAGTGCTTCCTATTGTAAATTGTTGTAATGGATTAGTGACTCCATGATTGGCTTATCTGATTTACTTGTCAGACCCTAGTACAGTGCGCCATGTGTGCCCAGGGCCTGTAGATCAAATGCTGCTAGTAGGCTTGCAGCACTGATTGTGCCACCCACAGAAGCAGCGTGTAAAGTGTGTTTCTGGCCTGCCATTGCAGAGCCCGTGTGCAGTCTAGTAATGCCATGTCGACTTGGTAAGTGCACCCATTTACCAGTCCCTAAACCTTCCCCTTTCTACATGTTAGGCACCCAAGGGCAGGGTGCATTGTAAGTAAAATGTAGGACATACCCTGGTGTGTGTGGCATGTCCTGATAGTGAACTACAACCAATTCAGTTTCCCACTATTGCACGGCTACCTGTCCCCATAGGACAGAATGGGCAGCTTGATTATAACATCTTATAATCCTAACCGACCCATGGAACATGGTGGGAAAACAAATTTTGTATGCCTGAACTCAGAATGTTAAAATACATCTTTTAGTGAAGGTGATTTTAACATTCTGTGTTTGAAAATACCAGTTTTAGAAAGTAGGTATTTTCTTACCTAACCATCCAGCCTGCTTCTGCTAGGATGTATATTGCATGTCTGGTTTGTGAGTGACAGGAGAGCTTGGGCTCCAGCAGTCTGAGGAGTCAGGGCTGGGCTGAATAGGACCTTGGCTGAATAGAGAGTAGGGGGTGGAGATTTCCTTTTACTCCCTGAGCTCTAATAGAATAGAGAGTAGGGGAGGAGATTTCCTTTCAGCTACCTAGGCCAGGTCTGCTTTCAACAATGCTGTCTCCACCTCCTGCCAGGAAGCTTTACCAGTGAGGACAGAACTGGTTTTGGCCAGGTACAGACACTCTCCGCCTTCAGAGAACAAGGACATTAGTAGAATAAATATTGGGGCCCAGACCCCAAGACTTTAGATCACTTCTGGGAATCAAGACAAACCTTTGCCAAGGAGAGGAACCAAAGAAGCTGAAGGATTTGACTGCCCCTGTGCCATTGTGCCATTTTCTGGGGTTGGCCTGCAGTGGTTACTTATTTGCCAAGGAAAGGAGAAGGAACTTTTAATGAACTTTCATCATCTCGAAGACGAAAATCCAAGGGCTTGAAGTGTGCTTGCCTTCTGCTGAAGTCTCAGGGATACAAGACTTCACCACCAGCTCCCCCCTGAATTTCCTTACTGGGTAATCTGTCTGCAGAAGCCTGTTTATTGTTGGGAGCTGGAAGTGCGACGCAACGAGAAGAAGCGTGTCGCCTGCGCAGCTGTTGCCGTCGCATCACCGGAGAAGTGTGTCACCACCGCAGAGGTCGCCATTGCATCACCGAAGAAGCGTATCTCCATCGCAGCGGTTTGTCGTTGCATTACCGGAGAAGCACGTGGCCACTGCAAGGGTCACCCTTGCATCACTGGAGAAGTGTGTCGCAGGGCCTGTTATGGCTCAGAAGTTCCTGAGTCACTGCATGGCCGTTGGGCGTGCACGCATCACCTTCACGTTGTTGCATCGCATCAAAGGCACCATCTTGTCGCATCGCACCGGATCGTTGCATCACATTGAGGCGCCATCTTGTCGCATAGCAACCGGAACGCAATACAAGATCGATGCATCACCTCCTTTCCAGTAAGGAACAGTCGCATTGCCTATTTTGCACAAGCACTGAGGAGCAGCTGCATCGCCTCCGCCGAAGCAAGGAACCAACGCATCATCCTCCCTGCGAACCTTTTGTTTATCTTGCGTTACGCATCCAAAGGTAATCGTGAGAAACATGTCGCATTTACCATCAACTTTGAACTAAGCTACTTTTACCATTTAAAAGTCATTTTCCTAATACTGTATTGTGGATTTTTGTCGTTTGGATCTTGTTTTAAGTCTATATAAAGAAGACTTATTTGTATAAAACCTGTGTGGTGTCCATCTGTAGTGTTTTCACTGTATTACTATATGTGTTCACGAAAGCTTTACACGCTGCCTCTGAGATAAGCTTTCCTGCTCGTGCCAAGCTACCACAGGGTTAAGCAGGGGTTATTTTAGGAGTGTAGCCCCTTATCCTAATTAGTAGCAAGGGTCCCTATTTGGACAAAGGTGCAAACCATTGCCAACTAGAGACCCCCAGTTCTAACATTGGTGGTCAGCGGTGAGGATTCTGGACTTGTATTTTTGACTCATATACAGTGATTGGTGTGCACTACTAGTGAGTGCAGACCAAGCGCAACCACATACATTTTGGTAGAATTTTTTCTCTAGAAACTGTTATTTTTGCTAAATACTGACAATTCTTATTACCAGGACCAAAACAGCATCCAACGCATCTATGGATCTAGATTTTGAGGAAGAGAGGGTGGATACCTACACTGTGAAACAGCTGGAATACTTCTGTAGAAAATATAAAGTTGCTACTGCAGGCCTCACCAAGAAGGATGAGTTCGAAAAAGGCGCTGAGGGCCTGGTTGGAAGGTAGAAATGCCTCTGAGCATGTGGAAGAGGCCGAGGATACAGATGGGCAGCTAGATGGGCCATTTTGTCCAACCGGGGAGAGAGTACCTTCTCCAGCAGGCAGCAGTGTTTCTTCCAAGGGCCTGCCCCCAGGAGAACTGGAGGACAGGGAGAGAAATAGAGTGCATAAAATAGAGCTAGCCAAGCTCAAGATGGTGGGTCAAATGGACCTAGAGAATAAGAAGCTGCAGTTTGAAAATAACAAGTTAGCATTGGAGAGAGAATGCGATTAGATCATGAGAGAATGTTGAGGGAGTTGGAGATCAAATCTAGAAGCTTGGAAATTAATCCCTCTGGTGGCAGCGCACGATCTGTGCCTGCAGAAGAGTATATTTTCTCAAAGATGTGATAATATTAATTCATAAGCAGGAAGAGATTGGGCAGTGGTTTGCAGCCTATGAAATGGCAATGTCGGCCCACCGGGTCCCTGAGAAGGATTGGGGAGAGGGGTTGTGGGGCCGTTTGTTAGACCTGCCCAGTGAGAATAGGATGCTTGCAAACACGCCATCGAACTCTGGGACCTCCTTGACTCCACCACCCCAACGTCGCCTTCCTGATGGAGACCTAGCTGAACGCCACCTCAGCACTAAGCATGGGCGAATTTTGCAAATTTGCGATCCTCAAATTTGCGGATTTGCGAATTCGCGATCTGCAAAATTCGCGAATTTGTGCGAATTTGCGGATTTTTGTTTTTTGCGTGTTCGCGGGGTTTTTTGCATGTTCGCGGGGTTTTTTGCGTGTTCACGGGGATTATTGCGTCTTCGCGAGCCGCTTGCATAGCGAAGTTACCCATGCAGTCGTTCATGGGAGAGGGAGAGAGAGATAGATAGATAGATATATAGATAGATAGATAGATAGATAGATAGATAGATAGATAGATAGAGAGAGAGAAAGAGAGGGAAAGAGAGAGGGAGAGAACGAGAGAACGAGAGAAAGAAAGAGAGGCCGGATCTCTGAAGGGCCAGATTCCTGAGTTGCCCCTACAGAACATACAGCTTTTTATTTTTAGCAAAATGCATATGAAAATTGTGCTGTAAAGGTCTCTTTTAGTTTAACCCCTCCTGACAACTCAAAATGGGTGTATTTGCTATCCTCTCCCTTCTTCCTGTTTTTTTATATCTGTAAGTGCTTCCTGATGAGGTTTAATTCCTTGGACAGGTGCCTCGTTGCCTACTTGTAACTATTCTCTGACCCTGCTTCAAGGGTCAGAGCAGGGTCAGAGAATAGTTGCAAGTAGGCAACGAGGCACCAGAAAGCAATTAGCAGCAGGTGTCCAAATTGAAGTTAATTTGTTTGTAACCCTTTTGTAAAAGGTTACAAAGAAATTAGGTTCAACTTTTGCACCTGCTGCTGTAACCCTTGCTTGGCTGAAAATTCGTCCCCGCTGATTCGCGGATTTTACCGCGATTTTGCGAGATTCGCGGATCGCGAAATTGGGGAAAATCCGCAAATTCGCCCGCGAAACGGATTTTACGCCCACCCTTACTCAGCACCAGACATCGCCATAGCCATCCCACAGGGCTACAAGATATCCCGCAGAGACCGCACCAACGGAGTAGGAGGGGGAATCGCCATCATCCACAAAGACACCATCAGAATCTCGACCAACACCGATGACACCCTCACCACCGCCGAGCAGATGCACTTCCAGATCCACACTGACCCCAACACCACCCTCAGAGGAACACTCGTCTACAGACCTCCCGGACCACGACCACAGTTCAGCAACACCATCGCCGACCTCATCAGCACCCACGCCCTCGCCTCCACGGACTACATCCTCCTCGGGGACCTGAACTATCACCTCGAGAACAACAACAACGCCAACTCCACCGCCCTGATCGACAAACTCGCCAACCTCAGACTCAAACAGCTCGTGACGACACCCACCCATGCTGCTGGACACACGCTGGACACCATCTTCTCCACGAGCCCCCATGTCTCCTTCAACCACGCCACCGAACCCCACTGGACTGACCACAGATGCGTCCACTTCACCTTCAGGAAACCCACCACACACCACTGCACCCAACAGCTGCCACGCTGCTGCTGGGGCAAGGTCACCAAGGACCAACTGACTACCACCCTCACCCTGAGACCACCCGCTGACCCCACCGACCCAGACACCGCTGCGACCAACTTCAAACAGTGGATCAATGGCTGCGCCAACACTCTCGCCCCTCTTAAGATCTCCAGAACCAACCAGACCAACAAGAAAGCTGCCTGGTTCACCGAAGACCTCCGGGCCTCCAAGCGCACTTGTCGGAAGCTGGAGAAGAAATGGCTCAACGACCGAACACCTGACAGCCACACAGCCCACAAGAGCGCCACCAGCAGACACCACCAACTCATCAGGACCGCCTTCAAGGACCACCTTCAAGGACCGCCTATACAACAACGCACACAACACCAAAGAGCTCTTCAGCATCATAAAAGAACTCTCCAACCCCAGCTCCAACACCAACAACATCCCACCATCACAAGACCTGTGCGACTCCCTGGCCACCTTCTTTCACCGCAAGATCACCGACATCCACAACAGCTTCAACTCCGACACCCCCGCACCCATCACCAAGTCCACCACCCCTGCGATCACCACCCTCACCAGCCACCTGACCGCCTGGTCCAACGTCAGTGATGAAGACACCATCAAAACCATGAACTCCATCCACTCCGGATCCCAATCTGACCCCTGCCCTCACCACATCTTCAACAAAGCCAGCACAACCACCGCGCCCCACCTCCGAAAAACAATCAACAGTTCCTTCGAAACAGCAACCTTCCTGGAAAGCTGGAAGCATGCCGAGATCAACGCCCTTCCGAAGAAGCCCAAGGCGGACCCCAAGGACCTCAAGAACTTCCGGCCCATCTCCCAGCTCCCGTTCCCGGCAAAAGTGACAGAGAAGATTGTCAACAAACAGCTAACCCGCTACCTCGAAGACAATAACATTTCTGACCCCTCCCAATCCGGTTTTTGCAGCAACCACTGCACCGAGACCGCCCTCATCGCCGCCACTGACGACATCAGGATCCTGATGGACAAAGGAGAAACGGCCGCCCTCATCCTCCTGGACCTATCAGCAGCCTTCGACACAGTCTGCCACCGCACCCTATCAGCACGCCTCCAGGACGCCGGAATTCAAGAGAAGGCCCTGGCATGGACCACATCCTTCCTCTCCGGCAGAACCCAGAGCGTCCGCCTCCCACCCTTCCGCTCGAAATCCACCGAGATCATCTGTGGCATCCCACAGGGATCCTCCCTCAGCCCGACTCTGTTCAATATCTACATGGCACCGCTTGCCCACGTCGCATGACAACACAACCTCAACATCATCTCCTATGCCGACGACACCCAGCTAATCATATCCCTCACACCGCCAAAGCCAACCACCACAGAGGAATGAAGGCCGTAGCAGACTGGATGAAGGACAGCAGACTGAAGCTGAACAAAGACAAAATGAAGGTCCTCATTCTCGGGCCCACCCCATCAGCCTGGGACGACTCTTGGTGGCCCACATCGCTAGGCACAGCCCCGGAACCCACAGACCACGCACGCAACCTGGGGGTCATCCTCGACTCCACCCTCTCCATGACCAGGCAAGTCAACGCCGTCTCCACGTCCTGCTTCAACATCCTCCGAATGCTCCGCAGAATCTTCAAATGGATCCCTCCCGACACGAGGAAAACCGTCACCCAGGCCCTCATCACCAGCAGACTTGACTACGGGAACGCCCTCTACTCAGGAACAACAACCAAGCTCCTGAAACGACTACAACAAATCCAGAACGCCTCGGCACGACTGATCCTCGACGTCCCCCGACGCAGCCACATCACACCCCACCTGAGAGGCCTGCACTGGCTCCCCGTCAACAAGAGGATCACCTTCAAACTCCTCATCCACGCACACAAAGCCCTACACAACTCCGGACCTACATACCTCAACAGCCGGCTCAGCTTCCACACCCCTAACCGAAGCCTCCGCTCAGCCAACCTCGCCCTCGCCTCAGTTCCTCGTATCCGGAAAACCACCGCCCGCGGCAGACGCTTCGCCTACCTCGCCGCCAAGACCTGGAACGCTCTCCCCACCAGCCTACAACAGACTCAGGACCTGCTGGCCTTCAGAAAACTCCTCAAGACCTGGCTCTTCGATCAGTAGTGGACCCCCTCCCCCCAGCGCCTTGAGACCCTCATGGGTATTTAGCGCGCTTTACAAAAGCATTGATTGCTTGATTGATTAATTGATTGATGCTTTATGCCCACATGAAGGAAGCCCTGATGACCAGGTATGAGTTGACCCCAGAGCTCTATAGACAGAGGTTCAGGAATTGTAATAACCTAGAGGCACCTACCTGGGTAGAATATGGATCTTTCTTTTACAGAGCTATGGATGGTTGGGTGAATGGTAGCAAAATAAATAGTTTTGAGGAGCTGTATGATTTGTTTGCATGGGAGCACTTGTCTGGTAACTGCTTTCCAGAGCTATGCCAGCACCTTATTGATAGCAAGCTAACTAACCCCAGGAATCTTGCTGAGCAGGCAGACTGCTGGATCAGTACCCGGGTCCACAAGGGTCATGTGGGAGTCTTTGCCAAAGGTGGGCAGGGTCCCCAGCAGAAGAGAGGGGGGGACAAGGTAAACAGAGGGAGTACCAGAAAGAGCCCAAAGGTAATTCCCAAGGGAAGGCTGGAAACCCTTCCCTTGGTTCCCTTGGGAAGCCAGAGGTCCCGACAGGTAAACCTGCTCGCAGGCCCCCCCTACATGTGTTCCGTGTGGTCTAGTGGCCCACTGTTGGTATGATCCCAAGTGTCCCCAGAGGGATCCCAATGCACCACCTCGTGCACCATCCCGTCAGATGGCAAGTGTAGTCCTGGGGGGGAGGAGATGGGTGCCCAAGGTGGTTGGGGTACCGCAGAAATGTTGCTTATCTCTTTAGGAGATTGAGAGATGGTCCCTAGGACCCAGCTGTCTGATAACACTAAAAATACAGGCAGTTGGTGACCATCAATGGCCATAGGGTGGAGGCTCTGAGAGACACCGGGGCCAGTGTGACAGCTGTCAGTTGTCGGCTGGTGTCTAAGGAGTCGGTGATCCCCCATGCATTCTTTCCTGTAGTCACCTCGGACAACTCAGAGAGCCAATGTGAGGTGGCTCAGGTTCCCTTTGAGTGGGGGGTCTCAATTACCCTTCAAGTTGCTGTGAGGTGAGCCATGCCTGTGGATTGTCTGTCGGGCAATGGTTTAGAGAACCCCCCTAGAGCTAAGGCGGAGAGAAGGTCTCATTTAGAGATGTTGGGTCTGCCCAAGTGGGCGTGCGTGACCACTCGGTCTAGGGCAGCCAGTAAGGGTGTTCAAGAGGACCTGGAGCCTGAAAGTATGGCCCATGTACGTGCCTTAAAGAGAAGAGGTAGGTGGTGCGGTAAACCAGGCCCCACAGTTCCCACGGTCCAGGAGGCGGCAGACCTTGAGGGGGATGCCCTGGAACATACAGGGAAGCAAGTGGCCGAACTGTGGAGCCTGCCTGAGCTGACCCATTGGCAGCAGGAAGGAGGACCCTCCAGGGAGGAATTCTGTGAGGAGCAGAGGAAGTGCCCTTCTCTTGTGGGTTTACGGCAAGAGGCCACAAACCAGGCAGCAGGTGATCAGTCCGGATCACATTGGATCTACTGGGAGAATGGTCTCCTGTATAGCGAGCCTAAGGTTGCTGAGCCTGGGGAAGCCTGTGTGCTGGTGGTACCCCAGCGCTTCAGAGCCTTCCTACTGGGTTTGGCTCATGATGTACCTTTAGCTGGACATCTGGGGCAGGACAAGACCTTTGACAGGCTTTTCATCCACTTTTATTGGCCCCAGATGTGCAGGAGTTCGGACACTCATTGCAGGACTTGTCAGACTTGCCAGGCAAGTGGTAAAAGTAGTAGGAAGCAAGTGGCTCCTCTCCAAACTTTCCCTGTGGTCAGTACCCCCTTTAACCGGGTGGGCATTGACATTGTGGGGCTTCTGGACCCCAAGACAGCCATGGGCAACAGGTTTATCCTGGTCTTAGTGGACCATGCTACCGGTACCCGGAAGCCATCCCTCTCAGGACAATGAGGGCCCCGTGGTGGGATGTGCATTGATGGGGATTTTCTCCCATATAGGGTTCCCCAGAGAGGTGGTGTCAGACCGTGATACCAACTTCATATCCAAATATATGAAGTCCCTGTGGCAGGAGTGAGGTATAAAGTACAAGTTCACCACTCCTTACCACCCCCAAGGTATTGGGCTGGTTGAGAGATTCAACCGGACCATAAAGGGCATGATTATGGTTCTTGAGGAACCCATGAGGCGTAAGTGGGACGTCCTCTTGCCATGCCTTCTGTTTGCTTACCATGAGACGCCACAGAAGTCCTTAGGGTTCAGTCCCTTTGAACTGCTATATGGTCACCCAGTAAGAGGACCTCTGAGTCTGGTGAAAGAAGGCTAAGAGAAAGCTCCCAGTAAACCTCCCCAGGATTTATACAGTTACATGCTGGCCTTCAGGAACCAGACTAGGCATTTTAGACAGCTCACTCAGGCGAATCTGGAAGCCAGCCATGAAGAGATGAAATGGTGGTATGATCAGAATGCCACTCTGATTGAGTATCAGCCTGCACAGAAAGTTTAGGTCATGGCCCTAGTGGAGCCCTGTGCGCTCCAGGATAAGTGGACCGGACCATTTGAGGTGGTGGAGCGCAAGAGTAATGTCACCTACCTGGCGGACTTGCAGTCCCCTAGGAACCCTTTGCGGGTCCTGCATGTTAACTCCCTAAAGCCCCACTTGGAGAGGTCCGAAGTGGGCATGCTCCTAGCAACAAATGCTGGAATGGAGGAGGAGACTGAGACTCTTACTGACCTCCTGTCTGTAACAGAGCAAGATGGGTCAGTGGATGGTGTGAGCCTCTCTACCACTCTGACCCCTGAGCAGCAGAATGACTGTCACCAACTGTTGGGAAAATTCTCTAATCTGTTCTGCAGATTAGAGAATTCCTGGTTCCTGGTGCCACTGAGTGATGCATCCATGTTTTGGACACTGGGGGCAGTCCTCCTTTTAAGCACAAGGCTTACAAAGTGACTGACAGGGTCAGAGCTTACACTTAGGAGGAGGTCTCCAAGATGTTTGCCTTAGGGGGTGATTGAATCCTCTAACAGCCCTTGGGCCAGCCCAGTGGTCTTGATCCCAAAGGCTGCTGCGCCTGGTGCCACACCCGAACTCTGGTTCTGTGTGGACTACCGAGGACTCAATTCAGTCACCAAGACTGATGCGCACCCCATCCCCACAGCTGATGAGCTCATTGATCGGCTAGGGACTGCACGGTACCTTAGTACGTTTCATTTGACGTTTGGGTACTGGCAGATTGCCTTAACTGATGGGGCCAAAGAGAGGTCAGCATTCTCCACACCAGATGGGCACTACCAATTCCAGGTTAGGCCCTTTGGGATGAAAAATGCCCCTGCCACCTTTCAGACATTGGTCAACCAGGTGTCGGCTGGTATGGAAGATTTCAGTACCGCCTACCGGGATGACTTTGCAGTGTTCAGCGCCAGTTGGGAAGAACATCTGCGTCACCTCTGGGAAGTGTTGATGGCACTGCGAAAAGCAGGCTTCACGATCGAGGTGAGTAAGTGCCAGATTGGGCAGGGTTCCGTGGTATACTTGGGGCATCAGGTAGAAAGGCGGCCTGGTGGCGCCCCTACAACCAAAGATTGATACCATCCTGGCCCGGGACCCCCAAAACCTAGACACAAGTGAGAGCCTTTTTATTACTCACAGGGTACTACAGGAGGTTTGTCAAAGGGTTTGGCAACATTGTTGCACCCTTGACTGAGCTGACTTCCAGGACGCAGCCCAAGAAAGTGAACTGGACGGGAAACAACCTTTACAACGCAGTTGTTACATCACACTACTCTTACAATGCAGTCATTACATCACAACATCCTTTACAACGCATGTTACTACAACGCAGGCATTACAACGCATGACACTATATTGCATGTCACTACAACGCAGGCATTACAATGCATACCATTACAATGCATACCATTACAACCCATAGTACCCCTACACTATCCAACACTTACCCTACTGTTGCACACCCTGGAGTTAGAATAGTAATTTAACCCCATACACTATCCAACACTTACCCTACAGTTGCACTCAGTGGAGTTAGAATAGTAATTTTGATCTCTTTACTATCCAATGCTTACCTGAAATGCAATGTAATGGTATGCGTTGTAAAGGTAGTTTGCGCTGTAATGGAATGCTTTGTAAAGGTAGTTTATTAAAATGCGTTGTAGTGGATGTTGTGATGTAAAAACTGTGTTGTAAGTGCATGCATTGTAAATGTATGTGTTGTAACGTCATACATTCAAACTGGACTGACATCTGTCAGAACGCTTTTGACGCCCTGAAGACTGCCATGTGCACAGCACCCGTGCTTCAGGCACCCAACTTCTCAAAACCATTCATTGTTCAGATGGATGCTTCAGAGCATGGTGTGGGGGCTGTTCTTTCACAGATAAATGAGGAGGGCCTAGACCAACAATTGCCTTCATCAGTAGGAGGTTACTTCAAAAAGAAACAGAGATCGAGTGCAATTGAGTGTGAGGCATTTGCTGTGGTCTGGGCACTGAAGATACTTGTTTGGGACTCACTTCCTGGTTCAGATCGACCACAGGCCCCTCAGATGGTTGAAGCTGATGAGGGGTGAGAATCCAAAGTTGTTGAGGTGGTCCATTTCCCTAAAGGTGATGGACTTCACGGTGGAACAACGCCCTGGTACAGAAAACGCCAATGCTTATGGTCTGTCCAGATTTTTGTGCCTTAGTGAAGAGAACTCCCAAGAGGATGGGTAGCTTTCCCCACATTTCAGCTGGAGGGGACACACGTCAGACCTGGTACCATTGGCGTAAGTCTCCCTTCAATTTTTTGCTGTTGTCTCCTCTGATTTTGATATGTTTTTGCTGGTTTACATGCTTTGGGCACTGTGCCACTGCTAGTCAGTGCCACAGTGCAAGTGCTCCCTATTGTAAATTGTTGTATTGGATTAGTGACTCCATGATTGGCTTCTTTGAATTACTTGTCAGGCCCTAGTACAGTGCAGCATGTGTGCCCAGGGCCTGTAGATCAAATACTGCTAGTGGGCTTGCAGCACTGATTGTGCCACCCACAGAAGCAGCTTGTAAAGTGTGTCTCAGGCCTGCCACTGCAGAACCTGTAGGCAGTCTAGTACTGCCATGTCAACTTGGTAAGTGCACCCACTTACAATCCATAAACCTTCGCTTTTCTACATGTTAGCCACCCCTAAGCTAGGCCCAAAGGCAGGGTGCATTGTAAGTAAAATGTAGGACATGCCCTGGCGTGTGTGGCATGTCCTGATAGTGAATTATAGCCATTTTAGTTTTTCACGATTGCAAGGATACCTGTCCCCATAGGCCAGAATGGGCAGTTTGATTATAACATCTTAGAATCCTAACTGACCCACGGAACATGGTGAAAAACAAATTTATTATGCCTCAACTCAGAATGTTAAAATACATTTTTTTGTGAAGGTGATTTTTACATTCTGTGTTTGAAAATACCACTTTTAGAAAGTAGGTCTTTTCTTACCTAACCATACAGCCTGCCTCTGCTAGGTTGTGTATTGCATGTCTGGTTTGTGAGTGACAGGTGGGCTTGGGCTCCAACAGTCTGATGAATCAGGGCTGGGCTGAATGGGACCTTGGCTGAATAGAAAGTAGGGGGTGGAGTTTTCCTTTCACTCCCCTGAGCCCTCATAGAATAGAGAGTAGGGGGGAGATTTCCTTTCAGGTACATAGGTCAGGTCTGCTTTCAACAATGCTGTCTCCACCTCCTGACAAGAAGCCGCACCAGTGAGGAGAGAACTGGTTTTGGCCAATTACAGACACTCTCTGCCTTCAGAGAACAAACAATTAGTAGTATAAATATTGGGGCCCAGACCCCAAGACTTTAGATCACTTCTGGGAATCAAGACAAACCTTTGGCAAGGAGAGGAACCAAAGAAGCTGAAGGATTTGACTGCCCCTGTGCCATTGTGCTATTTCTGGGGTTGGCCTGCAGTGGTTACTTATTTGCCAAGGAAAGGAGAAGGAACTTTTAATGAACTTTCATCATCTTGAAGAATAATCTCCAAGGGCTTGAAGTGTGCTTGCCTCCTGCTAAAGTCTCAGGGATACAAGACTTCACCGCCAGCTCCCCCCTGAATTTCCTTGCTGCGAATTCTGTCTGTAGAAGCCTGCGTATTGTTGGGAGCTGGAAGCGCGATGCAATGAGAAGAAGAGTGTTTCCGCCGCAGCAGTTGAAGCCGCATCACCGGAGAAGCGTGTCGCCGCCGCAGAGGACGCCATCACATCACCGGAGAAGCTTGTCACCACTGCAAGGGTCACCATCGCATCACCGGAGAAGCGTGTCACAGGGCCTGTTGCGGCTCAGAAGTTCCTGAGTCGCTGGTAGGCCGTCGGGCATGCACGCATCACCTTCACGTTGTTGCATCTCATCAAAGTCGCTATCTTGTCGCACCGGATCGTTGCATCGCATCAAGGCGCCATCTTGTTGCATCATAACCGGAACACATTACAAGATCGAAGCATCACCTCCTGTCCGTTAGGGAACAGACGCATCGCTTACTTTGCACAAGCACTGAGGAACAGACTCATCGCCTCCTCCGAAGCAAGGAACGGACAAATTTCCTCCCTGCAAATCTTTTGTTTATCTTGTGTAACGCATCCAAAGGTACTTTGTGAGAAACGTATCACATTTATCATCAACTTTGAACTAAGCTACTTTTACCATTTAAAAGTAATTTTCCTAATACTGTATTGTGGATTTTTGTCGTTTGGGTCTAGTGTTAAGCCTATGTAAACAATACTTATTTTTATAAAACCTGGGAGGTGTCCATCTGTAGTGTGTTCATACTGTATGTGTTCACAAATGCTTTAAACACTGCCTCTGAGATAAGCCTTCCTGCTCGTGCCAAGCTAACACAGGGTTCAGTAGGGGTTAGTTTAGAAGTGTAGCCCCCTTACCCTGACTAGAAGGAAGGGTCCCTATTTGGACAAAGGTGCAAACCATTGCAAACTAGAGACTCCCAGTTCTAACAATTTCATTGAAAAGAAACACTCTGCAGAGGACATCAGATGGATCATCATAGAGGCAGACCCACCCGTGGAGCGCTACTATCTTGTTCAGAAGAGAACAACGATGGGTACACTGTCTTCAGACACACAAGAAGGGACTAAATGAGGATATCCTGTGGGTCCACCTATAACCGACCCTAACACATGGTTACCTCAGACATTAGGGATTCTGGCATTTCAAATATAGAGGAAAAGGGCTATAAACCTATCCCAACCATGAGGGACACACTGAAATAACATGACATCTCTTTCCATCTTAACCACTAGGGATGATTGCCACACATTCTTCAGTAGGCAACTCATGTCAAAAATAATACACAGAGTCATATGCTATCAGAGGTGGAAGACTCTTCATACATCAAGTACAGACACCTCCACCTATGAATGGGCTCCACTCAAGATTGTCCACACTCTGCCCCCAAGAGATTTATCCTAATCACTGATACGAATGGGGTATTTGGAGTAAATAGTACCACTGTGGTATGATTTTTTCTGTATCTATTACTGACATGTCGGAGATTCACAAACAACATTTCAAGTCTGGAATATATGAGAGATCGAGGGAAGCATTATGTAAATAAATTCTACTTTGAATATCCATATGCTTCAGACTTATGTGTTGCCAGCACATCTTGACATCGCCGCATTAGAGCCCCCCTTTTTTCAAAATTATTAGCTTAAACTTTAGATTCCCAGAATTCGGATTTTTGGAAAATGGAACACTTCGCTCCACTACAAGATGGCGCATTGTCATGCGCACTGACGTGGGCCACGCCCATAGGAAGACTGGGACCCGGAAGTCAGGCAACACAAGGATCCTATTTTACAAATGCTGGTCAACCGTCCGGCCACCATTCAGGTATGCATAGTCATGGGCAGGTGCAGCAAGTTGTGCGCCTGGCAAACCCATAAGTAGGATTCCCCTTCCTCCCCTACCAGGGGTCTAGACCTGAGAACTGCTGCTCGTCGGGTTAAGAGCACTATTTTTAACATTGGCCTTCACTTCTCTCCTTCTTTCTCTCCGCCCCTTTTTATTGACACTCACAGCCCATAACTGAGTCTATTGTCAGTAACAATTAGGTAAGACTACGTCACTACCTATCACTCGACAAAATGTGCATGTTCACAGTTATACTATCACTTAGTGATGAATCATGTGTGATACTAATTATAAACAGGAATATGTGATTGTAACAATATTCCCCACACACCCTAAAGATGATGATATGTGCACGAAACACATGAGAGGAAAGTTGAGCTTGAAATTAACGATGGCGTCGAATTTGCTATGTGTTTATGTCTGAACGGTGAGTTTGCATTGAAGACATGTTACCAACTTGAAATCTATAGTTGGGCATCACCAAACACTTTGATGTTTTTTGTCTGAACAGTGAGTCTATATTTAATATGTGCTACCAACTTGAAATCTATAGTTGGACATTACCTAACACTTTGATGTTCTGTGTCTGTTTGTGTACCGTGTGTGTCTCTCTTTAGCATTCTAGGTCGAACCAACGGTGATAACCACCATATGCAGGTACCAGCCGTGACAAAAAAAAAGGGGGACCGCACAATCAAAAATTACGTTTGAGGTTGCCAAATTTTTTTTCTGATCTCGATGAAGCTCCAAGGATCATTTTGACCACTTCTAGGCGCGAAACATGTCGACCTTTTAGTTACTAGGGGCCATTATTACCCCACTAGTAACAACAACCTACAGGTTTTTTTACTCTGACAGGGGAACCAACATATTAAAGACATTTGGATATCCCCTAGCAGTTTTAATACTTAATCTCACACTCACTTTTGTTTGTGTAAATTTGTTTATTAGTTTCCACAACAATCAATTTACATAGTGATCAAGTATATCAATACGTGCTCCTTCCGATCTCTCTTAGCCATTAGTGATAGTATAATACATACAATAGCATAAGTGGCAGACTAGGTTAAAATAAGGATTGTCCAACCGTTGAATAGCAACTGTGTAGTCACAATAGTCTCACGTCACAACAGGAGTATGCAATTGCAATGTAACTTAATCTCACACTCACCTTTCAAAACCCCTTAAGACCACACTCTCACACTCATCAAATGGCAAAATAAAAAGATCTCACTAAAGTGACCCTTTTGGGGGACCCGTAGGGCATTGCAGCGCTGGCCCAAAGAGGAGCACCGTCCAATGATGAAGCATGACATACCCCTGGATGAGTGAGGGCAAAAAGAGACATACCTTGTGACTCTCTCGTGTTGAGTGGCATAGTATCTAGATACCCACTGGTTCTTTTCTTTGTTCTCTTCTTTTGACAGACACTAACTGTGTTTTATCAGGAATAGTAACCCCAATTGCTTGGATTGAAAACTTTGTGTGGGGCACGGGTACTGGACCTTTATCAGCTTCTAGTCCCCCCCTTCTTTATTTGACAAAGAGTAATTTGATGTCTGGAAAAAAAGTAGCACAACATCCTGGAAAAAGCGAACATTTACAGTAATGCCTCATTACTTACCGGTAATTTTCATTACTCCTGGCCCTGTTGTCCTCGTCTTGTTCATCACTAATGAGATATCTCCATTTCGCCAACCACAGAAAAAAAGAACAGAGAAATGCCAGTAGACACTGCCCCTCCCCTCATGCTGGGGCCTACATAAGCATTACCTACCCAACATTACGCCTGAACTACCAAGCCTCCCGTATGAAGGCCGGCAATCCAGTGGGGGGGATGGACGTAACGAATGGGATGAGGACAACTGGACCAGAAGTAATTAAGATTACTGGTATGCAATAAAACGTTGTCCCCCTTGTCCTCATCTCCTTCATCACTAATGAGAAAATACCCAAGTCGTATCCACCGGCTTTCAAATGGGGATGGAAAAAACCAAACCACAGAGACCACTCCACAAATGCGGCACCCCATAGTGCTTTATTCAGAAGATCAGAGTGGGTATTTCAAGAAACAAAACAATGCAAACCCCCCAGACCAAAGTTGTTATCATCACATAAAACATTCTGCAAATGATAAAGTTTAACGAAAGTATTGGTGTAGCCCATGTAGCTGCCTGACAAATCTCTGAAATAGAAGTAACCCCCCGGGTAGATCTTCCTTGAACCCCAGCAGAGAAGGAGTTCCCGACCATGAATCGGGTTAAGGAAATCAATTGCTTGATCCACCAAAAGATGGATAAAAAAGAAGCCTTATTACTTCTAGTAGATGCCCAAAAGAGATAAATAAAGAATCACTTTTACGAAAACGTTTTGTCTTATGCAGATAGACCTCCCCATCGTCATAAAAAGACAAAAACGGCTCCTTTGCCAAACTGCTTTGTGAAAGTAATGGCCACCAGGAACACTACTTTAAAGGTCAAGAACTTAATATCCACCATCTCTAAAGGCTCAAAAAGTTGAGAGACCAGAGCCTTCAGACATAGAGGTAAACTCCTTAAAGGTAATAAGGATTATACTAAAGGCTTGGACAGAGAAAAACTGTGCAACAATCATGCCACTAAGTCTTCAGCATCAGTTAAATGAGACCTGAAAGCTCGAATAGCCACCCACTTGGCATGCAAGGTGGAAACTGACAGACTTTTTTCAAAACCTTCCCACAAGAGCTGCAGAACATCATTTAGATGACAAGCAAGAGGTGAAAACTGTACAGACCCACACCACTTTTGACATCCGCCCAGTGCCTCTCCTAAGATTTCGAAGTGGACAGTTTCTGAGACTATTGAATTGCTTCAGCTAAATGGCGTGGCAGACCTTTCTCCTCCAACCTCCTCTCAATTTCCAATTTGAGAGGTGCAGCCTCAGTGGCAACAGAAAGGTAGAGGTTCTGAGAGGAGTGGGAAAACAGGGAATCATCCACGGATCCTGAACCGCTAAGGACTTGAGCCTGGGAAATCATGAGCCCCTGGGCCAAAAAGGGACCACCATCATCACACTGCTTTCCCCCAACAGTCTGAACAACAACCTGGGGATCAGAGGAATAAGTGGAAAAGCATACAGCAGCTGATCCTACCAAGCGAGAGTCAAATCATTCACCCCCAAGCTCTCTCCTGGGGACTCCGGGATCAAAATTTGGGAACCTGCATATTGTGCCGGGTAGCAAATAGGTCTAGGAAAGGTACACCAAACCTGTTGCACAGCTGAAGAAAGACTGTCCAGGCCAAAGGCGATTCCTGGGAAGGGGGAACGATAGAGCTGAGGGAATCTGCCACCCCATTGTCCACTTCTCTGATATGGACCACCACCAGAGACTGGAAGTGAACCTCTACCCACTGGAAAAGAAATGTAGCTACAGCATTCATTGAACGGGACTGGGTCCCCCCTGATTGTTCAAATATGCAACCATTACAACATTTTCTGATCTGAAAAGTTATAACCGACAAGATGTTGCTGGAACCCCGTCACTGCCCAGAAAACAGTCATGAGCTCTTCCCAATTGGATGAATGTCTGCTTTCTTGCTGAGTTCGGTTCGCCTGCAGCGAAAAGTCCCCCAAAGTGGCCATCCACCCAAAGGAGCTAGCAAGCATTGGTAAAACCTTCAGAGGATCCTGCTGAAGAGCTATGCACTTTGACAGAGAGTGGGGCAAAGTCCACCATTTTAATTTCCTGACCACCTACATAGTCATCAAAACTAGGAATTCGAAGTTCCCCAACTTCGGCTCCCAAATGAATGCAGATGATACCACAGAGGTCGAAGATCAAAACGGGTCTGGGGCACTACGAAGACTGTCACCACCATGTGCCCTAGAAGCTTCAACCACTGATGCACTGAGAGGGAGTGGCAGCACATCACCCACAGAGACAAATACCTTTAGACTGCTGCCCTGGGCCCTGGAAGTAATACTCTTTTAAGATCAGTACAAAACCTGGCCCGGATGAAAGGCAGGTCTCTTGTAGGAGTCAATTGGCATTTCTCTTGGTTGAGAAAGAATCCAAGAGCCTGGACATGAGAGCACACCCAGGCCAGATCCTGAAGTAATTGCTTCCTCTTGGGAGTGTGAAGAAGCCAGTTGTCCAAGTACGGATATAGGTGAATCCCTTGCAGATGAAAAGAAGCCACCCCTTTCACGAACACCTGAAGTGCTGAATTCAGGCTGAAAGGCAATATCTGGAACTGAAAGTGTCTCTCCTTGATGAAAACCTTACGTACTTCTGGTGTTGTGGGTGGATCGGAACACAATAATAGCCATCATATAGATTCAATGTTCCCCTGAGATGCCCCTTGATCACCAATAGAACTATTCTCTGCAGAGTCTTCATTTGGAAGGGCAGGGTCTTTGAAAACTTGTTGAGGGCTTTTAGATCCAACACCATGCGGAACCCCCCTATGGACTTCTGCACTAGAAACACTGTGGCGTAAAACACCCTGTACCTCTCTATCTGATGAACTTCGAAGATTGCTGCCTTCAGGAGAAGAGAATCAATGCCTTCACAAAGAGCCAGTCTTTTTACTTTCTTTGAGGGCCATGGAATTGGTCTGGCCCCAGAGTCTTTTGAGAGAGAAGCAAACTATCTTGTACCCCTTTTGGAGTATCCCAAGAACCCATGCATTGGAAGTAGATAACTCCCAGTCCAGGAGGAAGTGTTGGATCCTGCCGCAGACCGCAAATTCCTGGCCAGCAGCCAAATAGTTAGGACCTAGGTTTCAGAGAAGATTTACCCTTCTCTTTCCTGGTCTGATATTTCCATTGAAAGCATGGCAGTTGTGTACAAGACGGTTGGTGATTGGGAGGCTTGGGCTTTAAAGGCTGCTTTTCTGAAGAAGGCTGTTTCAACAAAGAAGAATGGCCCTTTTCTTTGAACAACTTGTGGAGTTTTTCCTCCAGTTCTGGCCCAAACAATGTATTCCTCTGACAAGGAAGCCTGAGCGCCAAAGCTTTCTGAGCCGAGTATGTGTACCAGTCTTTTAATACAAAGTTCTGCTTAGCAGCAATAAATGTATCTCCAGAGAGAGCCGTGGCTCTGTCACATCAAATGATATATCAGACATATACTTCACTTGCCGCTCAGTCTGTTCCAAAAGGCCAGAAAAATCTCAGGCATCATCCAGAGACTGGAATAGAGCCGACATGTCAGAAATCAAAGACTAGGCCACATCAGCTCCATAGATGTCTACTCTAAGGGCCAAACATGAACCAGATTAGATCTTCTTTAGGGCAGCATCAATGTTCTTGTCAGTAGAGTCTTTAATAACTGTATCCTCTGCTAGTGAAGTTCTCCCAAACAGACTAGCCACAAAAGGATAAATATTGACAGAATTCAGAATATTTTGCTGCATATCCTAAAGAGGATATAGCTTTGCCATAAACCATGGCAGGATGATCTTGTCCGGGTCCTTCCACACCCTCTTCAGGGCTTCCATAATGTAAGGGTGCACAGAGATGCCCAGAGGCGCCGCACTCTGAAACTGCCTAAGTAGGGAACTAGACAAAGTTTACAGCATCACCTCCTCTGGAAATACTCTTTACTGTCACAATTAAATCAGGCAGTAAGTCCTTCAATGTATATTTTCCTTTATGCTCCTCTGCACCAAGAGTATCCTTATCAGAGTAAGAAGCTGGCGATGACACTATGTTATGTTCTGACCTTTAACTTTAACTTGTTATCTAGCACGCTCTGTGTTTTCGCCATAGAACATGGAACGCGAAGCTAAGAGCAGTTCTGCTGTACATTTTATGTAGGAGCCAGCTGACCAGTCAGGCTGCGGAACCTGCTTGTAGCTCTATGAAATAAACCAATCTTATGCTACAAAACGCATGGTTCTTTAATCTAACAATTGGCGACAATCGGGACTGGACCACCTTAAGCCACCATTTGGATTTTTTTTTATATCTCGTGTGTGAACCAGATGCAAGCAGAGACGACGCAACACCTTTAAGGAAAGGTTTCAAGATTCTTGAATATTTTATATGGCATGCTGAGAAGTCAAATTGAGGATCGCACTGGTGAGCGTTTAATTTAAGCAATACTTGAACACTTCGAGGTTGTCATATACGCTGGGCTTGGTCTTACCGTTTAAAGGATGCTAGTCCAACGGCAGTCCATAGCAACCAGCTGATTGGCAAATGCTCGCTCGCAACCTGCTCCTGAAGCCCTGAGTCATTCCGAGTGAATCTGCTGAACTTGGTGCCTGCATCAGACGTTCATACGGAACGTGGTGTGTCACATGACACGCAATGGCCATTTTAGATTGGGAAGGCCTATTTCGATTTTGAAGAGCGTTTTTGAAAGTTAAACGCATGGAAGGGATTCCATCTGTTTTATTGAGTGATAATGATCTACAATTTTTGTCAACAAAAGCCAAAGAATATTTCAACAGACTACGTATTAAAGACAAAACAAAACATCGCTCTACAACCCAAACAGCAACAAAATGGTTGAGCGCTATAACCGCATTATTAAAAATACCATACAGATGTCTGCAAAAAGTAATGATTGGGAAACTCAAGTTTTAAAAATGGTTTGGGCGTACAGAGTTTCTATATGTGACGCCACTGGGTATCCACCTTTTGTTCTTATGCGTGGAAGAAATCCCAGGACTAAATTTACCCCTGGTTGGTTGTTCAAGTCTGATGTAGTGAACTGGTCTGAGGACTTAGTTAGAGAAAGAAACGATGCTGCCCATGCTGAGAGTAAAGATTGGTATGACCTTAAACATGGTGTAAAAAATGTCAGCATTGACGTGGGACAATGGGTGAAAGTGAAAAAACCAGGAAAGATTCCTAAAGAAATCAGTCGTTTTTATGAACCTATGCAGGTTGTGGAAATTTTGAACAATGCTGTACGTCTACTGATGGGAAGGTCTGGAACCTCAAAAGAGTTCCAAAACTGTTTAGCACCCTCAGAATCTTCTGACAAACCCTCATACTTGTATGATTTTGTTGACTTGTTAAGTCTTCTGATGTAAACCCTAATGTTAATTCTCAGGAGGATGATCTGGATAATCCTGTTACTGTTTTTCCAGTACCTGATTCACATGCTTTAGGAACAAACTCTGGAAGATCAGATGTTAATGTATCTCTATGAAATAAACCAATCTTATTCTACAAAACCTATGGTTGCCTAATCTAACACACTACTGTCAGCTTATCTCACATCTGTGCTTTATCAGGAGCCATCTCTAAAAAAGTGTCCCGATAAGGCGCTTGAGTCTTGCTTCATCACTCTCTTGGCATCATTTTGAAACAGGGGAAGAAGATGAAGAATCCGAGGAGGAAGAGGACGCCACCTGACACCTCTTCCTTGAATGTCTTCCCATAATGACAGCTGACAGCCACACCAATAATCCAAAGCTGCCCACTGAAAATCAAACTGCTACCCGGACTTACCCTAAACTCCCTCTCACATCCGAAATCCGAAGAGATGAACCAACGCATGCGCACAGGCCTTCCTGCCCGCAGATGCTCTGTGGAACCTGGAAGGAATCCTGATGCTGTGACCATACTGCACTGCAGCATTACGCAGAGCTCCCCTTCCATTCTTGCCATGTCCGCGTCTCCCTACAATCCCAACAGGCAGGAGACGCACATCAACTCCAAACCTTTCCGTCAATCTGGAATGCTGGCCAGCAGATTGCACCGCACCAATTTGTTCAAGTCCCGCAGGTGCAATCTTTCTCCTTGTCCTCTTCAACGCCATCGGCCAAACAGAAGAAAGAACAAAAAAAGAAGAGGCAGAATGCTGGATAGGTACTGCTTATGTAGGCTGCAGCATGAGGGGCAGTATCTACAGGCAATCTTCCGTTCTATTTTTTCTTTATGGCGAGATGGAGACACCTCGTTAGTGAGGAAGGGGGAGAGGGCAAGGGGGATATGGGGATAATGCAAGATTAAGTAAAGCATGTTAAACATAAGCAGGAACGGCATGGATTACCCTAACGTTTTTTTACACTCGTTCAGAAATCGATCAGTGTTTTTGCATGAAAAGTTAAGGACCAGTTTCAATGCCAGTTTTAAATTACTAAATGTATATTAGAACACGCACAGCGGAAAAAGTTCTTCAAAGTAGTGTGTTTTTTGTAGCGTGCTTCAAGGGTATCACTCTCTGACCAGTGTGTGAAAATTATGAATGTAGGTAGCGTCCCCTGCATTAGAGGGCGTCACCTAATTCAGGGGACGCTACCTACATTCCGTTTTAAATTACTACCAGGTCTGACATCCAGAGGAACACGGCCCACTTAAAGTTCTGTCCTTCAGTTTTTCCCAACCCTTCTTTCACCAGAAATGGATTATCCTAGATTGATATTATTTGAGACATTTCTCAACAGGCCACTCCTGGAGGCCTTTCTGGATATAGGAGCTGGAAGTAGGGCTTGGGTGTACTGCAGCACTCCCAAAATACCCATGATGGACTTCAGAAGGTGAATTAGGAATACAGACTCCTTTTAATGTGTTTTTATCTTGTCACATTTGTTGTGTGTTTAGAGACATAGGTCAAATGTTAAACTATGTCTTCTGACAAATTGTTGTTTATTCTTTTAACAAGGAAATTGGTGTTTTCGGCAAGAGGGCACTGCACAGACACTGAAAAATTGTAGAGTGAATTTGCCTTACAAAAGTTGCAACCTCACAATACATCAATGACTACCTTTCATTTTCCTACCTCACCCCGAATTGTCCCCAATCTTCCCCCCAACTTCACCACC
The DNA here is from genome assembly GCF_964263255.1 of Lissotriton vulgaris. Taxonomy (NCBI): domain Eukaryota; kingdom Metazoa; phylum Chordata; class Amphibia; order Caudata; family Salamandridae; genus Lissotriton; species Lissotriton vulgaris. The sequence continues at coordinate 801,320,435 of NC_141695.1, read as the reverse complement.
TGTCACTATATCTGTACTCTATAACCTGACTCAACCGTATAAACCTTAACTTCCTGCCTGTAAAGCGGGTATCTTTATATAAAATAATTCGCCATGAAGAGGAATAGATTGTTAAACATAAACTGTTGTTTATTTATAAGTAAAGCGGCATAATTACAGGAGCGCATCTGTATGTGTTGGAGTCCAACAGCTGAATGTCTAATGAGCAGTTGAAATGGATAAGCTAACAAACTCCTCGAGCAATGCACTTTTGAAGAGAAACACTCTTTTCAAAAGTGCGCTCCATAGAATTTAACAACACATCATCAGGTACAGCAACATAGAAGAAGTACAATGAAACTTACTTGTACTCTACATCTTCTCCCTTTTTTACATAAATGAAAATAACAAAATTAACAAAGATTCAAATAATCTTAAGATAAATAATAGTCTTTAAAATGTGAGGGAAAAGAACAATTCCTGTGACTCCTAGATGTGAGAGTCAAAGAAGCATTAGAAGAGCTAGGTACAATATGAGGATCAATAATAGGTTCAACATTCAGATCAGAATTGTCATCAGATGTGCATCCACTTTGAGCATTAAACAAACTATTATCATCAGAAGAAGTACCTAAAGGAAAATAAGAGCAAGAAGAAGCATCATCAACATGTTTAGTTGTAAAAATCTTTTTTGCTTGTTATGGGATAAGTTTAACAATCACCCATTTATCCCACCACCCTCTTTTGTCAAGAAAAAGAGACCCTTTCGAAACTTTTAGAACTTGAGTAGGTAATGAACATTTTGACATACCTTTCTTAACTCTGTCATGAAATTTGACCATAACCCAATCCCCAACTTCAAAATTTGTGATGAAGAAATAACCTTGGAATCAAAATTCTTCTTTTGGATCATTTGTTGACTTGACACATTTTTCTTAATAACATCCCTATCATGACAAGCTAAACAAGATCTGTCTTTAATCTTCAAATCTTTGATCCAAGATGGGCAAAAGTTCCCATTTGGATTACGTTTCTTTAATAATCTAAAAGGAGAAATACCTTCTGAGGGGGCTGCGGCTGCGGCCCGGGATGATGAGGTCGCGGTCGAGGGCGAGTGTGAAGAAGACTCCGCAGAGGGCTCTGAATATGAAGAGGGAGAGGAACATGAGATAGGGGGCAGAACGGCTGCAGAGATAGCTAAATTTATGGCGGATCGAAGGGGCAAAGCTAAACAGAAAAAAAAACAAAGAACAGGAAGAAGAAAGGAAAAAGAACACCAGCAGAAGGGTTATCCTTAATTAATCTTGCTTCAACCACGAAAAAAAATCCCAATCTGGATAATAGCCCTCTCAGAAAATGGATACAGGCTAAGGGTCTTGTGAAGAGTATTACTCTTCGACTTTCAGGCTCGGCCCTATCCGCTGATGGATCTCAGGCAAAACAGCTGGACACTCATTCTTTACCCCTAGTTCATCCTGCATCGGCGCCAGGATCAGCTCTGGTTACAGATTCTGTCCCGTTTCTCAGCCCTACTGGTCTTACAACCAGTTCTATACCGGCAACCTCCCCTGATAATCTTGAATCTTCCTGCCATGGTCTCAATACACCAACATGTGTGCCCTCTGATTCTTCCTGCAATATTTCACTAGATGGTTCTGAGAAACAATCTCCTGAGATGTCCCCTTTTGAAGTTATCCTACACACTTTAACTAGCCATCGAGCTGAGGCGCAGGAACATTTTTTGCAACTTCGGGGGTATAATACCAAACTTCAGAACTCATTGACTGAATTGACCTCCAAGTTAAGTGGGATATCGAAGGAAATAGAAGATCTTCAACAAAGAGTAGTTGGTATTGAACAGAGCTCAGCCCACACTGAGACTTCACTAAAGAATCATGAGAGCCAGATTCTGGCATTACAGCTGAAGGTTGAAGACTTGGAAAACCGCCAACGCCGATCAAATTTAAGACTCTTTGGTGTATCGGAGGGTTTGGAGGGGTCAGACGCAAGGGCATATGTGGTGGCACTACTAAGCAAAGCTCTACCTGATTTAGCTGACTGGGACTGGGATTCTCAGGTCCAGAGAGCCCATCGTCTCCCCCCATTTCAGAAGAAGAGGGACAGTAAATACCCTAGGCTCTTCATAATTTATTTTGGGAATTTTCTCCTGAGAGAGGCAGTAGCTCTCAAAGCACGCCCCAATTCTCCTATTAAATATGAGAATATGTCTCTATTTGTTCGCTCAGATTTGAGCAAACATACCATGGACAGGAGATGGAGATTAAAAACGTTTATTGACCCCTTCAAAGCTATTGGGGGGCAAGCATTTTTGCAAGAGCCTGCCCGTCTCAAAGTTATTAAAGGTGCTCACACCTATTACTTTTCGGATGAGAAAGAGGCGCAGAGTATGCTATCAAACTTGAGCTAATGGTTGGGCTGAAGTTGAAAATGAGGGTCTACTTTATGTATAAATAACCCTTTTTTCACTAGCATTCGGGGGATGGAATAAGGGAAAAAAAAGGGAGGAAGCTAGAAAAGCAAAAGAGGAAAGGGGAAAAAATAATGGTTAGGGGATGAAGGGAAAAAAGAAAAAGCGGGAATGGGTGGTCGGATAGCCCCGGCGCTGTGTTCTGCGCTGCCCCCTTTAACGGCAGCAGTTATGGAAGGGGCTCCCTCTGGTTCTGGGCTGAGGGAGAGGGGGGGCGGGGGGTGGGCCCAGGTTCTCCGAGGGGTGGGTGGTATGGGAGGGGTTAAAATTTCTAAAAACTCAGCACATTGTGATAAAAGCTTTAACTTGTATGATGGTTTTGCTGCTTTTTTTGTCTATTTTCATTTCTTCACAATATACAGTTTGGCAAAGCTGATTTAGATCATATATTAAAATGCATACTTTAAAATGTTTAGCATGGAACGTAGCTGGCTTAAATAATAGGACTAAAAGAAGACTGATATCCAAAGAACTAAGGCTTTATAACCCTCAGCTATTTTCCTATCTGAGACACATATTTCGTATAAAGATAGAAACTACTTAATCAGCTGGGCTATGAGGTTATAGTTTGCTCTTCTCAATTGGTTTCTCTCAGGGGGGTTGCCATATTAAAAGATAAAAGGTCTAAAATTGAAATAATCAGATCTGGCACCGATAAACTGGGTCGGTGGGTGATTGCGCAAGTCTGCATTGGTAATTGTAAATATGTACTATGTGGAGTCTATGGCTCCAATAGAGATGAAGCTTTTGTTTTTGATGAATTATATGTGGAATTATTGGGCTGGGAGGGGGAGCTAATCATGATGGGGGATTTCAATTGCATTATTGATTACAAACAGGACACCACTAGACCGGGGACTCGCCAACGTATGCATAAAGTCAGGGCTGCTATTTTAGATTTAAGCAGGGTACATAATGTTAAAGATGTATGGCGCACCCTTCACCCTGCTATCCCTGGTCATACGTTCTATTCAGCTCCCCATAAACTCTGCACGCGGATTGATATGGCTTGGGCAACGGATCAAATCATTCAGAATAGTATTATTGAAATCTGCCCCCGGGTGTCCTCGGATCATAACCCTATTCTACTAACTTATAGCTATGATGACGGTCAAAATAATTCCAGATTGTTCTCGTTCCCTAGGTATCTATTGACTGACACAGTTTATATCTCCCAGCTCAAGCTCCATTTGTGTGAATTCATTAAATTAAATCTTCATTCTGCTTCTCATACTTGTGTTTGGGATACATGTAAGGCCAGTATTAGAGGTCATGCGCAACAATACATTCTTAAACAGAATTCTGAACGTCGCAAGGAGAATAACAAATTAATAGCAGATATTAGGGAATATGAAATTTTATCGATTAAGGCACTTTGTTTACAATCTACTAATATTCTAGAAATAGAACTAAAATTGGGAACATTAAAATTAAATCTAAAAACTACCTTAATGGAAAAAAACTGCGCCAAAATGCTTAAGTCCAAAATTCAGTTTTATGAAGGAGGGGATAAGATCGGTAAGTTATTGGCGTATAAAGTGGCAGATGACAGAGCCCAGACTCGTATTAAATGTATCAAAGGCCCAAATCAAATTATGTATAATCAACCCGCGCAGATCTTGTCTCAATTCAGAGATTATTATAGTACCCTTTATACACCGGAGAATCAACCCCTTATATCTAATATATTAAAATACTTAGAAAATAACTTTAAGGAAAAATTTAATCTTCCAGGCTTGGAAACTCTTTCGGATGATATTACTGAGGTGGAATTGAGACATGCTATTATATCTCTGCCAGCAGGGAAAGCTTCAGGGGAGGACTCAATCCCGTTGGAAATATACAAAATTTGCATTGAGGAAATAATTCCTCTTTTTCTTCTTGTAACACAGCATATCGGGTTAACTGGGAAGGCCCCGAATTCTTGGAATATTACGAAAATAATCTTCTTTTAAAAAAAAGATAAACCAGCGGAGGAATGTGGGTCTTATAGGCCAATTTCTTTGATCAACTCTGATGCGAAAGTATTTGCCAAAGTGTTGGCAAACAGGCTGGCCCTGATTGTCCCGGGGATTGTTAACGAACAACAGCACGGTTTTGTACTCGGCAGAGACACAACAACTCACATCAACGCAGCTATCACAGCTTTCTACATTGCCGAAACTGAAGACTCCCCACTCGGTATGATTTTATTAGACGCCGAAAAGGCTTTTGACCGAGTGGGGTGGGATTATCTGTGGTCGGTTCTGTCTTTTATTGGTCTCAGGGGCAATATGGTTAGTTGGATTCGGGCCCTATATGATCAACCTATGGCTAAAATTAGCTATTCAGGTCTACTATCCTCTGCTTTCTCTATAGCACGGGGCACTCGCTAGGGGTGCCCATTATCACCTTTGCTCTTTTCAATCTCTATGGAGCCATTTCTATCTGCACTCCTGGCTCAGCCCAAGATAATCCCATTTAGCTTCGGACCCCACTGCTTGAAAATAACCGCTTATGCGGACGATATAGCTATCTACTCATCAAATGTCATAACAGCATTGGAGGGTATTATGGTCGAACCAGAAAAATTCGGCAATGTTTCTGGCTACAAATTAAATACGAATAAAACTCAGTTAGTGGTTAACTATAAACTCTCGGAAGGAATTATGGGGGTTTGTAGAGTGGCCAACTATCTGGGGGTAAAAATTTCATCTAAGATTAATGATGTAATTCCCATTAATTATGATACGCTGGTTAAATCAACTAAACAGCTTCTTAAAAAATGGCATAAAATTCCATTAAACATTATAAGCAGAATAAACTTAATTAAAATGAAAATTTTGCCGAAATTTCTTTATCTTTTCCGTTCTATCCCTCTGGCACTTAACAATATTTTTTTCAAAAAGTTAGATGGAATTTTTAGTAGCTTTATTTGGGGTTATAAGAAAGCTCGAAAAAGTTTATCTTCATTAAAAGGATCAACTGATATGGGTGGTCTCTGCTTCCCAGACCTCAAACTTTATTTTTGGGCGACTTTTATAGGCCGCTTTCGTTCCCTTCTTAACCCTGAGTTAAAAAATTTATTTTTTCATACTATAATGCTGAATCTGGAAGCAAGAATGTTTCTCCTTAGATTGAATGACCCAAATTTCTACAAAAGAGTCAACTTTAAGACAGCTCGAGATATTGCTAAGATCTGGTTTAGTATGATGCCTTTTTACAGGACCTCCTTTTTTCATTCAAAATTGAGGCTTTGGGATAACCCAGGACTCCCGGGGATATTTAATGATTGTAGGGCTAGAGTTTGGGCAACCCATGGTATTCTAACCTTAGGAGACATGTATGGTGCTTATGGATTTCTAGATTTTGAGACTCTTAAACGTTCGTACCATCTGACGGAGTCTATGAGGTTTAAATATATTCAGGTACATGATTTTCTGATACGTCGGATGAAAATCTTAACTGTCTCAGAATCTGATATCTGGGATTGCCTCTACTCTTCTAAAACTAAATCTGTAATAAGTATTGGTTATAACTGTTTAACCTCTTATATAAAACAAGATTGCTCTAAATTAGCAGAGAAGTGGAGCTCTAAACTCGGATTGATGATCTACTCGGATCAGATTTCTCATTCTCTTTCTAAAATTAACAGTTTGGTTCATTCAGCTAGTCTTCGACTACAACAGTTCAAAACGTCTTGTTTGTTATATCATACCCAGGAAGTGATTCTTAAATGGTCTTCAAACCCATTATATACTGATCGCACTAAATGCCCCAAATGTGATACAGTCGGTGCTAATATAGAACACATGTTATTTTCCTGCCCGCAATTGAAGGATTTTTGGCATAATTTGGATAAAGCTCTGAAGCTTAAACTAATAAAACCACCAGAATTATCAGCTTCAAGTGTACTTTTAGATATACACAGTACTACGTTACCTTAAAAAGCTTTAATTACTATTTTGTTATCCTGTGCCAAACTTACCATAGCGCGGGCATGGATCTCTCCCCAGCCACCGCAGATTATGCAGTGGTGGTCTCTGGTTAATGAAATCCACAATATGGAAGACGGATTAGCCCGTATTAGGGGTACCAGGGCAATGCTTAATTTTGAGAAAATTTGGGGTAACTTTTTATAATTTTTTTCTGTGGGGAATATGCTTCTTTTTATAATGTATGAATTTATTTATATATACATTTTTTGTGTGGTTTTTATGCCTTTCTGTATAAATACTATGTATACATTCTGATGGTATATTGTTCTTGCTTGAGTTTCACTATGTGCTGTTAATAAAACATATTAAAAAAGGAAAAGGAGAAATACCCGTGGTGCAATGAGGAGTGACCAAATAAGACCACAACTTCCTCCTAAGAAACTCCTCCACAACTACATTAGAGGCAATAGCAGTTTGTATTCCTTCGTTAATAAATGTATTCATCCTTTCTGTCAAACCATTTGAAGAGGGCTAATAAAGTACCACCCTAAGATGTTTAATATCATGATATTTAAAAGAAAAATCAACAATAGAGGTTCAAAGGTGAGACCCATTATCACTCACTATTTCTCTAGGTGGACCCTCTGAAAGCAATATTTTTTTTAAAAAATGAACAACTGTTAATGAATTAGGATTTTCACAAAGTCACATTCACACCACTTGGAATGAGAATCAATTAGTGATATGATGTAACGTTTGTCATTAGGTAAAATCTCATATGGCCCTGAAAAATCAATGGCTAATTTCTGCCAAGCTTCCTCTGGCAAAGGAACTGTATGCAAAGGCAATTGAGGTACCTTCCAATGTTTATCTGATACTAGACATGTGGCACAAGAATCAATCCACAAAGCAACATCTCTATCGAGACCAGGCCACCAAAAATGTTCTTTTATCTTTCTTGAAGTACCCCCAATTCCTACGTGTCCCTGATGAGCTGAATTAAAAAGTTTTTTTTACGGATGTCATTAAGATGGGACACATAGATCACCTCTAAAAACAACATCATTTATAAGTGAGAGTTCCTGTGAAACTTGTGCGTAAACTTTTAAGGAAGCAGGAAGGGCACGAACTTTCGGCCAACCCGAAGCAATCATGTTTTTAACAGCAACTAATACTCTGTCCTCAGGATAACTTTTCAGCCAATCAGCCTCTGGAATAGAAAAAGGTGATAATACTAGCTCTTCAATTGAAGCTACTACACACTCTGTATCGTCTGAATCACACTTTCCATCATCATCATTCTCAAAACTCAGTCTTGAGAGAGCATCTGCTCTTGAATTATTACCTCCTGATATGTGTTTAATTGTAAAATTATACTCATGAAGTCTTGATAGAATCCTAACCAGTCTGGCAGAAGCCTTTCCTGTTCCGTTCCCATTAAGAAGATGTAAAAGTGGTTTGTGATCACTAAGAAGTGTGAAATGTGAACGCCAAATATACGTCTTGAACTTTTCTACAGCCCAGGAACAGGCAAGCGCCTCTATCTCAATGGTGCTGTAGTTTGATTCAGCCCCACTGAGAGATCTCAATGCAAAACCCACAGTATTTTCTTTGTAACCATTCGCTTGACAAAGTACCGCACCTAACCCTTTTTGACTTGCATCTACTGAAATAGTGCATTTTAAACTTGGGTTGAAGGAGGACAAAGCTGGTGCTTCCACAATTACTTTTTTCACTAGATTAAAAGCACAGTTTGCTTCATCAGACCACATGAACTTTACTTCTTTTTTTAGAAGAATTCGAAGGAGCTGAACAAGTTGTGAGTAATTTTGTATAAATCGGGAATAATATTCTGCCAAACCTAATAATGATCTTAGAGAATCCTTATCTTTGGGAATGGGAACATCATAAATGGCCTTTGTAAGACAAACTTTAGTTTTAATTCCCTCAACAGAAATGCTATGTCCAAGATAATCCAACTCCTTTACCATAAATTTGCATTTCTTTTCGCCCAGAGCTATGCCAACTTCCTTAAACCGTGGTAACACCCTTCTTCAGGTTTTTAAGTGTTCAGTCTTGTCCTTAGAATGTATTAGAACATCGTCCTGATAAGCTTGGACATTGCTACCTCAAGTGTCATGAATGACTTCAGCCAAGACCAATCACCCGTCCTGAAATCGACAAAATGCTCAATAATCCATCGAGGGGTTGTCTCTTGCTCCAGAGCATCCGGATTTCCTTTGCAGGCACAGGAGAGCTTAGCCGGGTATTTGGAGCGTCTTCTTCTTTACCTTTTAAAATTCAATCCTTGCGCAAAAATTGGTAAAATGCCACTTGACCCTCGTTGCCAAATGTAAAGTGGGTATCTTTATATAAAATAATTTGTCATGAACAGGAATAGGTTGTTAAACATATCCTGTTGTTTATTTATACGTAAAGCGGCATAATTACAGGAGCGCATCTGTATGTGTTGAAGTCCAACAGCTGAATGCCTAATGAAGCAGTTGAAATGCATAAGCTAACAAACTCCTCGAGCGATGCACTTTTGAAGAGAAACCCTCTCTTCAAAAGTGCGCGCCATAGAATCTAACAACACGCAATAGAATCTAACAACATATCATCAGGTACAGCAACATAGAAGAAGTACAATGAAACTTACTTGTACTCTACACTGCCTTCTACAAGTATAATCATACTCCCACCCACCCTTACAAACTGCTTCTCCCACCTCAACAGCCATAAAAACTAATTTAGCCCTGACAACCTGTGGGGAAACCACTGCTGCTCTCTAGCATCTTTGTTGTATGAGAGCCTGCCTCTGCAGTTCCCAAGCGGCCATCGGTAGCCATCACGGCATGCTTCTGTTCCCACCCTACACTCCTCCCTCATGTTCCTCCTTACCATTTATTCATTAAACCCAGGCCCACTGGCCTCACGGGACGTCAGGCCCTCTGCTTTCTGCACCAAAATATCACCAGCCTCTCCAGGCACCTCACTACCACCAGGATCTTTGTGCCACCCCTCACCAGCTTTATACATGTTGGCGCATGTTGGCAAGCAAGCTAACACCGCCGCCGCCACTTCTTCAGATGCTCGATGTGCCGGCCCCAACCTGCCTCCAAGTTTGCCTGACTCTACACTGGATAGAATGATGTTGACCCAGCTTGCTTTGCAGAATAGACAAAGCACCTCTGCCACTCACTCTTGTATCCATTCCCTGCGAACTGCCTTTAATCAAACTTGGCCCAATACAATATCTGCCTCCCTGACTGAGATACCAGCCACTGTGTCACCGAAGACAGAATGGTGGCTAGTAGCCCAACATAGCCCATTAAAAAGCCTCTCAACCACCCCTTCCTTCCAATCATAGTCCAAAATGCTTGGGGGCATACCTCCCCTGTTGACTGCTCCCCAAACCTCTGTTCTTTCTCTGACTGCAAAGTAAGAGGATTGTGTAAAATGTACTTTGTGACAGTCTGGTGGTGCAAAAGGAAAGGCTGCAGGATGTAATTTTTTTTGTAACACACAACAAAATGTAAATACCTATAAATGAACTGTACATATATTTAAGATATGTTATCAATTAGGGAAGCACAAATTAGGTGCTTTTTTGTAAATCCGAAGTGTGATGGATACAAAGATTTTAATAGGATCAAAACAAATATTTGAGGAAACACGATTACTACTAGTTATTGTTTGCACACTAAATAGTTTTATCCATAAACTGTATGCCTTTGCAAATTTAGTGGCCATTTCAATGGAGAATGTGTCTGTAAACGACAATGTACTACCATGCCATGCTTTAGTAATATATTTGCGACTGTGTGTTCCAAAATGCACCACCAGCTACATACTGCCCCCTTGGCACTCTCTTTCCAGATGTGTGCGGCTCATTTTGATTTTTCACAATCCCTGTAAATTCAGTAATGAAACATTGATGTCAGCACCCCCACTCTGAAAATTGTTCGAGTAACCACTGTTTCCGGAGCGCTCGGCTGATGTGACCACATCTGCCCCAGTTCTACCAGCCTTTTAGAGGCACTAGCCTAACACGTGAATGCTCCTGCCACATAACACGTGCACTCTGCTTCTCGGACTGAACCCCCACTCTTCACAAACCTAACTATTCACCAGGCTGAAACGTGTTGGTGTACACTGGCCGCGATTTATTAATCATTGACCCCACCAAGAGCTGCTCGCAGGTGGAGCAAAAACACAATGATCATCTTTATTTAAATGACAATTTTATTTTAAGGTCAAAGATTTTCTTATGTTTTTGCTGACCAAAAGCTTGTCCGGAGTGATAGATGTGTTCTGGTAAATGTTATCCACCAGGCCTTACAGGACTGCTGGAACCAAATGGTTAATTTTGACACTGCTGTAGTTTGCACCGAATTCCACTCAGTTGATCTTTTAGCAGTTCCTAAATGGCATGGCAAGTGGGTTGCTTCTGCTATGGGGGATGTGGTGGTATATTATATAGAGTTTGGCGGAGATTAAACAGTAGGTCAGCCAGATCTTTGGTTGAATGTTATGTTAGGGATTATAAATCGGGCAATGGCTAGGTCAAATGGCTAGCTGCTTCGCTACTCTTAAGTCTCTGAGAAGGATACTATACTTGATGTTTGTGGCTTCCCGTAAGACTATTGTCCATGCCCCTGTCACTGTTAAATTGGACTATGCCCAAAGTCTTTACCTGGGATTGCCAGTTTACCTTCTACAACGGCTGCAGATTATCCAAAACGCCACCATGCGCCTCATTGTTAAGATCCTGGTGCCTCAACCGGTGTCTGCTCATCCTTGCCAGGTTCACTGGCTCCCCGTAATCAGCCGCATCAACTTAAGGGCTCTAATTTTTGCCTATAGAGCATTGGAGAACAAAGCACCTCTGACCTTGAAATGTTGTTGCAAGGCCTACTACTAGAGTAGCTCTCTCAGGTCTACATCCAGGAGGCTCCTGCACATCCGAGGATCCTCAGGACTAGGCACGGGGGAGATCCTTCACCTTTTGTAATACGCTTCTGTCCAGTCTATGACTTGCTCCATCAGAAAAGATGTCAGGAAAGGTTGTTTAATGCATAGTTCTCATTCTGTTCTTGAAGGCAGTCCTGTTGCGCCGCGAAGCTACCTCGGGTCGAGCCGCGCAGTCTACAAATACCACTGTATTGTTTTATAAGTGTGTATATCACTTTGAGCCTTGGACCACACACCACAGGAGAGGGTAAATGCAGCCTTCCATGGGCCAACAGGCTACATTTGGGAATAAGACTGCTTGGGTGTAAGGGTGCAAGCATATGTTGAATAAGGAAGTGTGGGAGCTGGATGTGTCCCAGGAGGTAGAGGCTCTTGCAGAGAGAGGCTGATGAATGGAGGCAGGAGGGAGAGGTACATAGAACCCAGTTGTTAACCTGTCCTTCTAGGCCCATTCCAAGAGGTCTACACCACGGTGTGCCCTGTTATCTCATACTATCTTTTGGGTAGGTCTACTATTGTACAATTCTCTGAGTTTAGAGGGTCTCAGCGAGTCCACAATTGCCAGCTTCAACTCAAGTTTGAAGCTCCACTGCTTCTCTCCACAGATAACTTTATGAATTGCTAAGTGTAATACTCCCTCCTTCATCCCTTGGTTTGCAAACTTTCATTCAGTGCCTTAAACATTGTCCTACTGGTCTCCCAGAGCGAACGCATGCCTGTAAACATGTAAACTGGAGGACGGCTGAGGAGTCCTTAGTACAAAAGTCTCTTCTGCTTTGGGGATCCTGAAAAAGCATATCGATTCCTTGTTCAGTTTTCAGTGTAATTAACACTGTGGCCTCTTTGAAACTAGTTTTCCAGGGTCTCATCTGAAAGCGTGGCTTAGCTGTGTTTGCTCATGCTGCTGGAAAAATCCCATGGTTCGCTAGGATATTAATCAAGCAAAAGAACAATATGTCTCTGTTTATTCAAGACACATTAGGTTGTACCCAGAGCAAGACAAAAACAAATTATGAAAAAGGAAAGGCAGGAAATAAGTGCTGTAGAACACTTCATTCAGTACATTTGTTTCTCATATCATTATGATGCTGTTTTTGTTTGTCAAGAGATCCAGTGCTCACACACAAGTGAAAAAAGAGTGCAGCGATAAGTGATGATAAGAAACAGCGCATCACAGATAAAAACACATGACTCATTTTTGCAACTATTACAGTTCGGGAAACAGCGTCTATGAATGTCTATTATCAATGGCGTTTCAGTCTCTGGCAATATGAGGTCATCATCAGGACAGGGCGAGAGCACCCAGTATCTAGAGGCAACATGTACAATTAGGACTCTAAATAGAGCTCAATTGGGCCTGTCTGAAAACAAAACATGTAAAAAGGGGGGAGGACTTGCCTGGGACGTGTGTAAAGTGGGAATCAATCTCAGGGCGAACAGCTAGCCATATAGAGCAATGTTGGAATAAATCCTAGGGCATCCTGGAGTGACTTACACAGAGGGGAGAATTAAATAATTGAAGAGGACACAACCCAACAATTGAGAGGCACCTCCAACAGAGGGTAAATCAACTCACCCTGCGATTGAAGACAAGCAGTCTTCAATCGCAAAACAGCATGATTTTTAACTTGATAGATGGCTTCTGAAGAAGTCAAGCTTTGGGAAGTGCCCAGGGCAGAATGGTCCTGTGGATAATCATGAATCCAACTGAACTTGCAAAAAGTACCAAAACAAAAAGCTGGAATCACAAAAAAATTACAAAAGCCCTATCCGTACCCAATGGCCAGCTCATGCCCAATTCAATGAGGCGATCAAAAAATCCTCAGTGGAGGAGGATGGCTTTTCAGGTGCCGCTAAAGTCCAGGCATGTGTGTGGATAAAAACACAGAAGGGGAAGCCGGGTTTATAGAAATAATGTAGCGAATGCACGCACACTCACACGAGTGTTGACGTGGACAGACGTGCATGGATTGAAGGAGAACAATTAAACATGGGTCAGGGGGAGCTGCACCGCTAACCTATACTCAGCCAAGGGCTGTGTGGACGTCAAATAGAAATGGAGAGAAGGTACTTACCTAAAATCATGGACGCTGTAACAAACTAAGGGATGGATACACAGAGAGTTGCAACGCTCACCAGCACACTGCTGAACAGTGAAACGTAGACCTGTTCGATTCAATAGCATAGCACAACTGTTCAATTACTACCGACAAAAACCAGGAAAAAGTATGTACAATGGAAAACAAATCTTCCGCTACCAGCAAAAATACAAGCTAAATACATTTAGTCATCAAGGTATTGCGAATACAATGTGACAAAAGTTATTTTAGCAAGTCATGTAGCATACTAACAGATCCTAATGCTATGGAACAAAACTTGAAAAATCTGTGTGAAATAAATCACATATATCATTACATAATTAATAAATAGAACAGACCAACTAAAACAGTAAAAATATTACATAACACACTGAGAGGACAAACAATGATCATAAATGAGTCATAACAAAAATAAAAGAAAGATTACATGCAGAGTAACCGCAGTCAAACATCTATAAATTATGGGTTAATCTATGTCATGATTCTTCAAGGATGTCAATCACAGGGATGGAATGTCAATCACAAGGATGGGTGTAACCAGTATGTCCATAGCATAGTTACAGAATCATAGTCCATTCTTCTTTAGTGTTCAGTCTGTTAGACCATGATTAACATTTCAAGATCCATGTACTCTCAAGCTTGTTTAACAAATATTGCATGTCTCTGGCTCTAGGTTGAGGTTTAAAGATGTAAATAACTTTCCACACAAAGTCATTATCAGTATGACCATACAAGAGAAAATGTTCAAACAGGGGTGCCCTGTTGACTTTAAAGCTAATTCTGCTTTGGTATTGTGATATCGTAGCTTTCACTTCCTGTGTAGTTTGACCAGTGTTAGAAGTGGGCGGGATCGGAAGGGCACGGCGTGCCCCTACTTAAAAAAATTGTTTCAGTCCGTTCCCCTTCTTCTCTGTTTTAATAAAGCGTCCCGTGATGCAGAAATAGCCCTACTTTTAAAATTGCAACTTAATCTTTTCAGCCTGTGTGGTGCACATCGAAGAAGGCCTCTGCAGTGCCCACGACCTCCTCCCCGTTCCATCTGTCTAGGGACCTGCAAAACAACCCTGAAAGGGTCATCAGTCTTAGGTTAGCATGACAAGTGCTCCCTCTGATGGTCCTGCTGCTGCCGTGATTCACACCTCATATAATGGGGCTGCTACCTGCCTGCCCCCACTGTGACCAATGCAATGGTCACATCAGGATACTTTGGAGTCCCCGCCCTTGACCTCCTCAGCCCTTTATTTTCGGGCTCACACAGACTGACGGTCACCACCAGGAAAAAACAAGCATTTGCAATGCAACAGGTCTCGCATTTACACAAGTTTTAGCTGTTGGCATTGTAAATGACAATGCCTTTTATTTATGTTTTTAAAACATAAATAAAAAGCATTGCCATTTACAATGCCCATAGCTTAAACTCGCGTAAATGTGAGAGCTATTGCATTGCAAATGCATTTTTACACTTGCTGTGGGTAATTTACTTGTAATTTTTCTACTTTGGTACATATGTTTATATGGTGGTGAAGCCATTAGTAGTCCAAGCTGTATGTATTCAGTCGTCTGTTAACCAGGAGGGTAGGCCGAGGGGAACTCACCAACAACGATTCCATTCTCTGACAGGACTGTCCAACGCAAATGATGTGTACTTTATGTAAGAATTGATGGAGGAGTTATGAGGCACCAGTCTATTTTCTTTCCAGGCTGGAGCCAAGGGAGATCTATTGGGGTCCCTGAAATTTCAGCTTGCAGCAAAGCCTTCTATCATGCTGTGCAAGGAATTTCTACTATAAGAGGCCAAGGATGGAATGGGCATTGATATTCTACTCATTCTCCGCTTTGAATGCGAGTTCCTCAGCAAATGGGTTCAGTTGAGTATTAAATGTACCAGCGCCCCAATGAGGGAATGAAAATCTGCATTACTCCAAGTCTCCCTTGTCCCAATCTTTGGATTCCGTCCCTCTGGCTCAAGGGCCAGTTTCAAACTTTCCCAGATTACATATTGCTTGTTAGGGAGTCCTTACTGAAACAGGATGACACAGGCAACATTTTAAAAAACAACAGAGTTATTTTCTTTTTCTAAAGTTCACATCACTCAGTAATCCTTTGGACACTCCGATTCGCCACACCTAACAAAGTAATCTTAAACAGAAGTTCAGATTTGCCAGTAATCATGTCGAAGCCCTCAAAGAATGAGAGAGAGTATCGAGTAACAATCAAACAGGTCCAGGTAATAGAAACACAAACTACAAGATAGCCCAAGGCTAGCACCTGCTGTTCATGGTGACTGTTTTTTCCCCAGTTCAAAAAAAAAATGTCCTACTCTTTACGGCCTTTGACTACTAGATGTGAAAGGACGTACCAAGGAGAGGCCAATGACTGTATGGGTGCCAGCATTCTGATCTGTTCTCTACTTCAAATTCTATTTCCTGTGCATAAAGTGTACATGAAACCTACATCTATTCATCCATACAGCCTTCTGTTCATCTTAAAATTATCTCTCGATTACCCCTTAAGCTTTATCTGGTACAGTACGTATACTTGAATTCTCTTCATATGAGACACTAATGTGTACATGGGTGACAAATTCTGGCGTTCTGCACGCACAGTGCAGGTAGGTTTCTGTGCAGAAATACTTTAGGGTTTTGTGCTAAACATGCTAAACATGAGGGGACACCTAACCTACAACATACAAGTCATCTAAAGCAACGTCGGCGTCATGCATAACTTGAAAATGTCAAATGTCTTATCTGCTATTTTTTTATGTTATTTTTTTAAATGTGTACCACTCCTTTGTCTGTTTAGGGATGTGGTCTTTTAAAACAAGCATTTGCAATGCAATAGGTCTCGCATTATTGAAAGTTTGACCTATTGGCGTTGCAAATAATAATGCATGCCAAAAGCTCAAACTTTCAGTAATGTGAGTCCTATTGCATTACAAATGCTTGCTTTTCTAGGCACGAGGAGACTAAGTGATTTGCCCAGAATCAAAGGATGCTTTAGCCTCTTGCCAGACCCGAACCTGGTACCCCAGCTTCAGTCTTGTAGGGCACCACCATATGTTGATTATGGCTACTTCTAGAGTTGCTCCTCAGTAGCAGCCTTGTTCACTCTGAAGCAAGGTGTCAGACAGACAAGGGCTGAAAAAATACTGTAAAGATGAAAAAGAATCAGTTTCTATGCATGTGAGCTGTGCTATTGCAAAGCCTGTGGTTCGTTGGTAAATTGCATCGTCAGTTCAACTTACTTGTGTACACATCAATATTAGTTGCAAAGGAGGAGCTTTGTGTGTATCCAAGATGGACGCGTGAGCACAGGGCTCCCGAGACCCTTTCCGCCTCCCGCATCTATCCTGCAACGTATCCTGATTTGGACGACGGGTACTTTTAGCTGATGCCCTGCTGACACGAAAGTCTTTTTTAAAATTCGATTTGGCCGCCGAGAACCGGACTTACTGCACTTTGAAATTTGCGGCCTACACCGAAGACCAACCACGGACTTGAGTCCCCGAGGTACCCAGGTGGCAATTGAACAACAACGGCTGATGCGACACGTCCACTGCCCCTGTGGTACTTTCGGTTAAGCTTTTGGTCATTGTTGACGGCGATTTGCTGCCGGTCGACACGGCTGACATGATTCTTGCTGCCAGCCCTATGCTTGTCCTCTATCCTCGTCCCTTCGCCTCTCCAAGTCTGCTGCGCAGGGAACCATTCTGACTAGATCCCAAAGGTTCCGTCAGAGCTCGTCGCCCATCATGGCGGGCAAGGCAGATACCGAGAAGCGTGCAACCAGAGGCACATATCGAGGGGGGCTGCCCAATCCCATACCATAGATCGCCTTACCCGCCCGAAAGGATCCCCTGGCGGAGCGAGTAAGGTCTTGGAGGAGACTGGAGATGTCCTTCCTGCAACTGAGGAGCCGACATTGAAGGACGTTATGGGCGCCATCGCAAATGTTCAGACATCTATGGGCAAGCAGTACGAAACTCTGGCTGCTAAGATAGACACGGTGGCGATCGAAGTCAACCTTATCAGGACGGACTTGGGGAAAACCAATGAGTGGGTCAAGTCCCTGGACATTAAGACCGCAAGCCTTACTACGGATGTCTCGGATCTCCAGACCGAGGTCCGCAGTCTCCGGACATCTAACGACTTGTTTGCCCGTCGGCTGGATGATTTTGAGAGCCGGGCCAGACGCAACAACATCCGCGTTGCAGGTGTTCCAGAGAATTCCGCAGACTTATCTACAGATCTTTAGGTGGAGGACCTTGTTCTGAATCACTTGGCACCAAAGGGCCTCAGTAACTTTTTCACGGTGGAGCGTGCCCACAGAGTCCCCGGCGGAAAGCCCAAACTGGGAGCTGCCCCGAGGCCTATAATAGCCAGGATTTTTAATTTCCGGGACAGAGACGCTATCCTTCAGGCATCGCGCACCAATGGTCCCAGAAAATTTGAAAATGCGTCGGTCAGCTTCTACCCAGACTTTACACAAGCGGTGCAGAAACAACGCATGGGCTTCACGTGGGTTAAAAGGCGACTCAGGGACATGGGACTGAAATACGCCATGCTTTTTCTGGCTCCACTGAGAATTGAATATGAGGAACGTGCATTCTTTTTTGATCGCCCCGAGGTGTTTAGTGACTGGCTTGACACTCTGCCGACACATCGTACCAGCCCCGAAAGATCGAGGGGCGCTGAAGGTTGCCTGGAAGAGCAGGAGTAGTGAGTCTGTACTGGCGAGTGAACTTTATGGCAGTGGCTCAATGACTGTTCTGTATATACAGTGTGAATACCCGGGGGTGGGGGGGAATCGGGACTCTTCCTCCTCTGGGGGCTTTTCTCTCCCTTCGTGTAGGTTAGTTCTATGGGGCGACAGGCACACTGCAAGTTGGGGTGGCTTTTTGGTCTACCGCAGGGGTGCAGGGTGGGGGGTGTGTTCCGGGGGTTCTTTGGGGGGCGGTGGGGGGTTCTTTCAATTTTTGCTTGTGTCGAGGCTTTGCTTTGTTGCATATCACATCTTTTGTGCCTGTTTCTTGGCAGGGGGGGGGCAAAGTGTTTATTTCTGGGATGGGGGTAGGGGGCTGAGGGTGTTGAGCTGGAACGTCAATAGTCTGTGCGATAGGATAAAGCGGGGGATAGTTCTCCAATACTTGAAGCGTTGCTCCCCAGATGTGGTCTTACTCCAGGAGACGCATCTCATTGGAAACACGTGCCGTGCACTGAATAGACGGGGCTACCGCCTGGCGGCTCATTCTGGATTCACCATTGGGTCGAGGGGGGCGGGCATCCTGGTTAGGAACTCCCTCCCCCTAGAGATAGATGGCACCGTGCTGGATGATAGAGGCCGCTATGCGGCTATCACGGGCCGATGGGAAGGGAAGACGATCTTCATTTTGTCTGTGTATGTCCCACCCGGTCTTCAGTCTACCATATTTTCTTATCTGGGCAGGGTGGTTCTGGGGTTTCCTGAGGGCATGTTGGTTGTGGGTGGCGACTTAAATTTGGTGGTCAGTGGGGAGGTGGATCGTAGCCCCCCCAGAATACTCCTGACATTGCAACTATGGCTGGGCAATTTTTTGAACGCTCTGGGTCTAGTGGATTGTTGGAGGCAACTACATCCCGGACAGCCCCAATATACCTTCTACTCGGGACCTCATGGGAGTCTCTCGAGGCTCGATTATATCCTCATACCGGCGGTGCAGATGGTCTCTGTAAGGGAAATTAGGCATTTAGCTAGGGGGATTTCGGACCACTCTCCACTCTGGCTCACTATTGATGTACAGTTGGGGGCCGGGGGACGGGTTGCCCCGATAAACCCCTGGCACCTTCGCTACCCTAAAATTAGAACTGAGGTGGTTAAGTGTATGGGGTACTACTTTGCCGAGAATGAGGGTTCGGTGCCTCCCCCATCTCCTTGTGGGAGGCTTATAAGACTGTGATTCGTGGTCAGACTCTGTCCTTGATTGCTAGCGAGAAGAAGCGTAAGAATGCGGAAGTGGTGAGTCTGGAAAACGAAATCACCGGGTTGGAGGAGCAGATGGAGTCTGGGGCTACACCCGAGGGAATGCATGCTTTGGCCCTTAAACAGTCTGACTATAGAGCTCTGGTGACTGAAGCGGCAAAGGCGATGAATCGTGAGCAACAGGGGCGTTTGTATGATGTTGGTGATAAAGCGGGAAAGTTGATCGCTTGGTTGGACAAAAGAGATAGATTGAATCGGGTGGTGCCTGTTGCTGAAAAAGTGGATGGCACGCGAGTGGTGGACCCGGTTGAGATAGTTGAGGTCTTTGCCCAGCACTTTCAGAAGGTTTACGCGCCGGTCTCGGATAGGCCGGAGGAAGACTCGCATTTGTTGCTTCGTGATATTGCGTTGCCTAGCCTGTCGGATTCGGACAAAGAGCTTATGGAGGTGGAATTTTCCACAGATGAAATAGCGCTCGCTATCCGCTCTATTCGCTCGGGGAAGGCCTCAGGCCCGAATGGCATTCCGGTTGAGCTGTACAAGCTGTGCCCTTATAAAATGGCGCCACATCTTCGCAGGATGTTTATGGCATCGCAAGATCTCGGATCCCTTCCCCGGGACCAGAGACTGGCGTCCATTGTGGTCATCCATAAAGATGGAAAACCCTGTGAACAATATTCATCGTACCGGCCGATTTCGCTTCTGAGTGTGGAACCCAAGATCTTAGCGAAGTTGCTGGCGAACCGGCTGATTACGGTGATTAGCGACTTGGTACATCCGGACCAATCTGGATTCATCCCCCATCGAAATACTGCGCTTAATCTTCGCCGTCTTCACGGCGTCTTAGCAAGGGTGGGGTCTCTGGGTGAGCCGGCCATCTTGGTTTCACTTGATGCCTCGATGGCCTTCGACACAGTGGAATGGCCGTACCTTTGGGCGGCCCTTGCCAAATTTGGCTTTGGCCCTAATTTCATCGGGTGGGTCAGGCTTCTATATGAACAACCGCTGGCCCAGGTGGTGGTCAATGGTAGGGCCTCGGAGCCCTTTGTTCTCGGACGCGGCACGCGGCAGGGATGCCCTTTGTCGCCACTTCTTTTTGCGCTTGCCCTTGAACCTCTTGCCGTGTGGCTCCGATGGGAACCTTAGCTCAGGGGTATTCGATGGTCCCCTGACTTCGAGGATCGTATATCTTTATATGCGGACGATATCTTGTTGTACCTTACCTCTCCCCGCAAGTCCCTGGGAGTGCTGTTCGACGTCTTGAGTTCCTTTGGGAAAAATTCCGGTTTAGTCATTAATTGGGCCAAGTCCTGTATCTACCCTCTCACGGGAGAATTGCCTCCTCTGCCCCGCATTTGCCCGATACCCATCTCGAGCGTCGGTTTTAAGTATCTAGGAATCTATATATCCTTGGACCCCTCAGTACGCTACGAGCGGAATTTACTGCCTCTGCTTGCCCGGCTCAGATCGGATGTCACGGCGTGGTGCGGCTTGCTGTTGTCCCCTCTGGGGAGAGCGGCCCTCTTCAAGATGATGTCTCTCCCTCGATTCCTGTATGCCATTCAAAATACCATTGATTTGGTACCTGCCAGCTATTTCCGTAAAATTGAGTGCCTACAGAGGAAACTGGTATGGGGCGGGCGACCTCGCATAGCATTGGCAAAATTGACTTTGCCTTGGTATGATGGTGGTATAGCGTTGCCCGATATCAAACGCTACTACTGGGCATCCCAACTGAGTGCAGTCAACCATGCTATGTACGGTCCTGTTCAGAATCCCGCATTCGAGATGGATAGGTGGCAGTTACCCGGGGGCGATTATAATAGGGCGCTCTATTCTAGAGCTGCCAGGAAGAATCTGACGGGCCCCACCGGGGTGGCGGTACGAGTATGGGGTAGTGCGACTACGGCTATGGGATGGACGGACACGCTGACTAGAGCAACTCCCCTATATGCTGCGGAGAGACTTGGTAGCCTATGGACGACGAAGGGATTCAACAGGTGGGACCTTATTGGGATCAGTTAAGTGTGCGATCTCTGGGTCAAGGACAGAGTTAAGACCTTTGACGAACTGAAACGGGAGTATAAATTGGGTGATAGGGAGTATTTCCGGTATCTCCAGGTCCGCCACGCACTTGAGTCGGTTTTCCCAGCTGGGACTACTATTCCGGAGTCCTCTCCCCTGGAAGATAGAGTGCTTGACGGGTATGTCCCTGATAGCACTATATCTCTCATCTATAAAAAAACTTATTAATGACCGTTCGGACCTCATTGTACAGCTCCTTGGGGCTTGGACTGGTGATGGATTGGAGTTGGACGATGAAGACTGGCAGGCTGCGATATCCTCCCCCAAAGAGGTCGCAATTCCGGCGCGTCTACGGCTGGTGCAATTGAAGATTCTGCACCGCGTCTATGTCACGGGTCCACGATTGATGTGTATGGGGTATTCTACGGATGGGCTTGTAGGCGTGGTTGTGGTATGCTTGCTACCTTCCTTCACATTATATGGGAATGCCCGGAGGTGGTGGTTTTCTGGAATCGAGTGCATGCGGTTATGGGTGAGGTGACGGGTGTTGAGTTATTGCCAGAGGCCAGACGTTGTTTGTTGAACATCTAGGAGCCGAATGACTGCAGTGTTGCTCAGACCCAGTGGGTCACCCTTGGCAACATGGTCGCGAAACGGGACATTGCCCAATTGTGGGGCTCTCAGAGGGCAACTTTGATTTCAACTTGGATAGAGAACATGGACTGGTGCATGTTTAGAGAGAAAATTGTATATGTCTCCCGTGGTAGGCCCATAAAGTGGGGCAGGATATGGGGTCAATGGAATTCATACCGAGGAGAGATTTGTACTCCCCCTTTTATAGAAGCTTCCGGCATCCCTCAATCCCCTTAACTATGCGTTTCAGGTCATTTGCTTCCTATTGTATAGGACTTACTGGTTTGCTTTCGGCCCCCCTCCCCCATTCCGGATCTCTCCTCCCTTATTGCATTGCTCTTTATTTAATCGGCTCCCCCTACCGTATGAGACAGTCACTACGGTGTATAGTATTTGCCTCGACCTTTTTTTGTATGTTTTCTTTTTGTTTATTTATAAAATATAAAATGTGAAACCTTTCATTTATCCTCCTATCGCCACAAGCTCTCTATAAAATTGTGCGTTATCGCTGCCGGGCCCTCGGGCTGTCGGCTGATGAGCTGTGTATCATTGCACTATACTATTGGTATTGATCGCTTCTGACCAGCCTCCGTGGTTGTAGGTCTGTAAGTGTACTTCTTTTTTACAAAATAAAGGTTTTCAAAAAAATAAATAAATAAATAAATATTAGTTGCAAAGCGCTTTGTACCACTTCTGCCATTTCTAAGCATTATGTATCCAATTTAGTGATACTCCGATTTACCGACCTGGGAAGGATTAATTGGTTTTGTCAGTGTGATCCATACACAAGAGACGTCAATGACGAGTATTAATTCACTGAGGTATGTTGGCACCTTTGAAATACTGTGCATAGTGCCTGCTAGCTATTTCAGTCCGCATGTGTTGGTTACAAGGTGGAAGCCATGCAAAGCACACCCTCCCACAAGGGTTGCACAAATGCAGAAGAGCGCATTTACTCAGGTAGAGAGAGGCACAGGGGTGGAGCTTTAGTGGGAACCAGGTCAAGTGCCAAAACATGTGTAATTAACCTGCTGGACAATTTAGTACAAGTTTTGACAACATTTTACAGTAATAGTTGCACTGATGATCAGTTACAAATCCACATTTGCACTGATAAATCAGCTAAACATAACATTTTATTTTTCTACCAGGCGGAGGGTTTAACTATTGGTACAACAATTCCCAGCATCCCAGCAAAACTACATGCCACTTGAGCAGATCACGAGGCCTGGTCTATAGTGTTTCGCACCTGAGCCTCTGCGGTCAAGACAGCCAGTAAAGTGACTGCGCTGTCCTAACTCAGTTCATGATGAAGCCTGCAGCCAGTGCTTAATTTAAGCATGTGGTTGCAGGTGCGGATATTCAGAAGGTTGGTTCCATGAGTTAAACACTTAACGCTGAGATCTGCCAGCCATTAGTTGTGCAGCATAATGACTCACTTTCAAAAACACACAAATCACTGCAAAGTTCCTTATAAACCCAGTCATTTTCCTGCAACAATAAAAGTCTTAAGATTGTTTATCTTCCTGCTGGAGAGAGACTGGAGTTTTGCTTGTTGGCAGTTTTTAGTTTTGACTTATCTACTGTAGCATCCAGGGTTAATATGCCTGCTGCGAAAAACGTGCACCATGCCTATACAAGAACAATATTTTATGTTCATAGCTCAGTGGGTTACTGCTTTTTGTTCACTTCCGAATGAAAAAATGTTGCTTTTTACTGTCAATATCGCTCTCGTTTTTTGTGAGTAGAAGAGTTGGCCAAGCAGGATAATTCAAAAGATATCCTTTGCACTATGTTTGAGCAGCTAGCTGGCTGACATGAATATGAAGGAGCCCTTGTGGGTTTCCGTGAGTCAGATCAGATTCTCTTGAAGGGGCCCTTTCTCTTCTGAACCCTGCTTAACACATGTGTACAGGAGGAGCTCTGTATTCATGTCCTCAATGTTTGAGACAAAAAATACTCATTGATTTCTGAACAATGAGAGTAAAAGTGTTAAGGTAACATGTTGTTCCTGCTTATATTTCGCATGCTTTACATAATACTGCATTCCCTATGAGTGTTTGCCTTTTCCAGAATGTTGTTACTTTTTATTGGCAGGACATAATTTGAATTGAGTCACATCCAGGTGTTTATAATGGGGCAGAATTGGGTTGTAGCTGAAGACGGTGCGAGTTTCGCTCAGTGGGGAAGAAGGGTGTTCGGGGGATAGGATGTGGCACTATGGCCAGAGCTACAGAATTTGGAATTGGGCAACCTGATTCAGCCTTTATGATATGATTAGTCCATCAGACCCCTCTCCTGAGTGAGCACATTCCCCTACTAGACCTTATAAGGTCCTACTAGACCTTAGGAGCCCTGGTCTCTTAGTACCAGCAGGTGGACCTTACCCGTGGCCAGTGTTGGTTAACCTTGAAGCCCTGTCCACCACAATCCATACTGAAGGTCACCTCCTGTCTTGCGGGCAGGCCTACAAAGCAGCACACCTAGAGCAGCAGTGACTTTGCCACTGAGGTCACAGGACCCTTGAGGCCAGTCCGCCTCACCCATTGGTGCCTCCATTTGCCTTGTTCCAGCAGTACTAAAGCAACTCACCTGGGATTGGCAATGCAAAATTTGCATGCACACCAGAATAAAGGGAATGTTTACAAGGGCCTTGCAACGTGGTACATGCACAATGCAAAGTTCCAGCTGGGTGACCTATCCAGAAGGCTGGTGCGGCATGATATGACCATATATGAGGAGGATCGTTCAATACAGATGCAGATTTTAGTGCTTGAATCAATGGCTGATTCACCTGGGCCCTTTGCTACAACTGCATTAAATGCTGCTGAACAGATGCAGCTTGCTGGTGTAGGACTGCAACAGAACAAAGGCTGCATTGGCATCAATAGGGCACAGTTCTTTAGGAGCTTAGCAAATAACCTGCAAAAAAAGGATGACAATGACTAATGCATCAAATGTTTCTAGATGCACAACCACAAACAATGACAAAATGGAATACAAAGAGTTGGTACATAAAATGAAACTCCTACAACCAGTTCATTGGCCAGATCTAGTAGACATCTTATATGGTGAGGGAGAATTACAAAACCTTTGTAGCAGGTTGCTTGTATTTGATACTATGTTTTAGAGAACAGTGGTCCCTATTTTGGAAGGAAAAATGGACAAGCACAATAATCATACGCTAAAATAAATCGTATGTCTTTCGTAGCCGGACAAGAATTTATTTTTATATAAGTTCAGTTGATTGTGATTCAAAACATTAAATGACAAGTGGGCACAGCCGTGACCCACAGAACACAAGACAAACCAACGAAAAACAGAATGGCCAAAGGCAGGGTATAAGATGTGTCTGTTTGTTTGTAATCACTATGACAGACTTAAATATCTATTTTCACACCATTGATCATTACAATATTATAGCCGCGCTACCACCGTACTCTCCCCTTCTCCCCCCCCCTCTTTTCCCCCCAGCCTCGCCCCCCCGCCACAATCTTCACTACCTAATACACCGCACGCCGCATGATTCCAAGTTCGATATCCCTACCCTATTACGCTTTTATTGAAATTGCTCGCTCAACAAGATCCGACACCAGAGATAGCATGATCACGCAATGTTTGGACGCCAGCTTTATTAGCGAACTGTTGCATCACACTTTGCGACCCGCCCCGTGATTTATGTATGAACTTCTTTAACTGTTGACTCCTCATATACCAAGACTCTGTATGATATATGCTTGTAATTCATTTTTTCAACAACTGCGCTGAATAAAAGATATTTAAAAAAAAAAAAAATTGATCATTACAATATTATAAAATCATATTGCATATGGTGCTTTAAGTGTCGACGACATTTCGATGCTATTCACAACAATATAAAGCATCATCTTCAGGACAAGGGATAGTTCATTGTTGTCTTAAGCTTATTCACATATTTTGCCTATATCGCATTGATAGAGCGCGCAGGTCACCCGATTCTTATTTTACCAAATATACGCTACTGGGCCCATAACGTGTTTACATCACTTATTTCATAAATCAGGTATCCTACACACCGCTATCAGTAATTCGAGTTTTCCTTTCTATTTATTTCCGTGTACCTGACTTACCAATCCTCGAGAACAGGTACCTATGATCACCATGGATCAGGAGGTGAATTTGAGATTCAAGCAGATAAACACCAATGCCATATACATTTAAATTTTGTTTATACCTTGTAATAACCACAAACACAAGAAGTTTTTAAAACTTTATCTAGTCAATATAATCATCATATGCCATGAGAATGAAATTAACACAGCTCAAAACATCTATAACCAAGATTAGAAAAATAGTATAACTATGAATCAAGGTAAGGAGCATCTAATATTTAGGAAAAATAAAGGAAATGGGAAAGAAAGGGAACATGCTAATTTTGTTTCACATGACTAAAGGTTGGGTAAGAACAAGGGAACATTCTACTAAAAAATTCTGATTTGAGTATACTAAACTATATAGAAGAAACAATACTCTCAGAATGCGCTATATTTCTATAGGAAGGGTAATAGTGGAGCATACTAGATATGCAAAACAGTTCAATGTTTGAGTAAGGGTAAGGAGAAGATAAGGAACAAACTAGAAAAATACTTTCGTGAGAGTCAAATGTCAGAGATAATTCACATAGGCAAGATTGCTTTATTAAGGAAAAGGAGAGAAAGATTTCTCTCTATTTATATTTACCTAGGACAGAATGAGGACTAACCATGGCCACAGGTCAGTTGGGAAAGGCGGGAAAGGACCCTCAAGGACTTGGAATGCCAGTAGGCGAGCAGGTACAGCTCATGGACAGTCAGGACAGGATCACCCCAGGATTTGGATCAGGACTGGGCTCACCAAAGGGTACGACCAACACCTGCAGCTTCGGATGCAATGCCTGCGCTACGCCCTCTCTGCAAGGAATCTGCCAATAACCCCGATTGGGTTTTCGAATCTCCCAGCAAAGTGCTTTGCCAGCACTTAAAGGTGTCTCCACCCCAGACTAAGTTTGTGGAAATTACGGACAGAGTGCTCCGCAGCTCTCTGTATCAATCACCTATAGAGTTCATAGGGTCAGTGACAGGTCAGCTATTCGGACAAGTCGGACAATTTCTCTAGCTAAACCTAGGCCAGTTATACTGTTTTAGGGTCGATGTACCACCCACAAATGTTGCAAGTGAAAGGATCCCCAACTTCGGATTGGACAAGAGAGGCGGTTAGGTCATGACACCACCTATAATTTGAACTTTCCCAGAATTAATATTCAGTTTTTGAACCCACCCCTTACATTCCAGTTTCCATGGCATAAAAATTCGGAGCACAATGGAGCATACAAGTTTTATCGCAACAAGTAACAAGTTCAGGTACAAATCGAAGTCTTCTCCTGGAGCAGGGGTCATTTTCCCAGGAGCATCTTGACTTCGGCAGCCAGCTGGCTAAGTTCCACTACTGCGTGATTCGTTTCTCCTTCATCACGTGGTTAGTACTACACGGGCTTCAAAGATGGAGTGGCTTACCGCTCCCAGGCCCACAATGGTCGATACATGAAAAGTAAGCGAAAACAATTTAGAAACACAAAAAAATTGAAGACACTGTATACCATGATTGGCTTCTCTACACCCCTTACTTTATAATATCTATAGCATTAGGAGTTAAGCAGAACGAAACAGCTGAGCAAAAGCAGCGGTGGCAAGCAAAGAGCATGTTAGAACAAAGTGGCCATATTAGCAATACTGCGCATGAGCAAAAAAATCCCTCCAGAACTGCGAGTGCGTCACATCACACGGGTATGACCGACGCATGCGCAGACTAGAATCCCGCATAGCAGCGACCATTTTAGCTGCAAGCGTAGTTAGGATTAGTAAACACATAGGCAAGCATCATTAGGACACCAGCGTGTAGTGTAACAGTGCAATATTAATAAACAAAACAGGTTGATTATGATATTACATTATGCGAGGTTCATGAGTTCAAGCAAGCCATGTAACGTGTGAATCCTTGCTCCATCAATCCCCTCTTTGATGATATTTACTATCATCACTATTAATGGAACCAGATGCCAACTTTCTCTTTCACATCTCACCCATCTCAATTTCTACAAACTTTTTGTTCAGCCTTTTTTCTGCATCCTTATTAGGATGGTAATTCTTCATTTTTTTGTAAATTTTATTATTCAGCTCTTCCAATTCAAGCTCATCAACATTCCGTTTCACTCCTCTCTTATTCACAGCATACTTCTTTTTGCATTTTTGACATTTACAGCAAATTATTATTATTATCACAATCAGACTTATTCCTGCTATTGGCATCAGTATTTTACTCACAAGACTTTTACCTATGTTAGAAAACCAACTACCTACAGAGGAGAGACCATCAGTTAGTCTCTTCCAGGCACTGTCAACCTCCAGTGGTTTGAGTTCCTTTTCCAAATTAGTTATGTTCCTCACATATTTCTTAATTTCAACACTTTTATCAGGAATGTAAGTGCAACAATGTTGCGCTTTCAACATTCTACAGACTCCGCCCTCTTTTGCCAATAAGGTATCAAGAGCAAGTCTATTTTGTAAAACCATTGATCTGATCGCAACCATTTCAGTATTGACCAGCAGGAAACCAGCAGCAGTGTCAGTAGATAACCGATCCACTACTGTAGACAGTTTGCAAATTCGGTGTGTATTCAGAACCACTCCCACTCCAGGTATCAGTGCACTAAATATATCACCTATAATTTCTCCTACACTTTCTCTTCTACTCGGCACTAAACCATTAGTATTTTCATTGCTTCCAGCGGCGTCATTCACATGGTATATTTTCGGGAAGACAATGCCATACCAGTGATCCGGCAATTTGAAATAAGCCTTGTTTCCACATATATAATAAATTCCGGGAAACACAGGTTCTGACCCATTTTTGAAACCCCAACCTTCAATTACCTTATAATTATGTTCACATTCACTGGAACCGATGAATATATTATTATAATAACTAGTCTTTTCTCTATGAAGACAAAGTTTCCCCTTTCTTTCGAAATCCAGTAACAGTGCAGCGTTCTCTTCACCATTTGATGTGCTTTCCATGTTTTCTGCCCATTTAGGAGTTTTCTGTCTTTTGTCATTGGCGTTCTTTTGGAAACTCTCCCTTCTTTTCTCTGCCATATTTAAAAACATTTTTTCTTGTTCATGTAATGAACAGGTCAAATTATTTCTGTGTCCTTCACCTAAATCTATGTCATCTATAGTCAGAAAGTATTCTCCCATATAACGAGTCACATCACTCTTGGTGTGAACAATGTTCAGATTTCCCCTAATAGGAAGTTCAGAAAAAAATAGGTCAGAGTTAGAATAGTAATACTGTAAAGTTCCTCTATAAATAGGCTTGCTAAAATACTACAGGAAATTCCATAGGTTAAGGGTAAATGGTGATAGGTCACACCTTCAGCTACAGAAGTGGGTAGCTTCATACAGACATAACAGTCTTCTATTTCCATAGCTTCTACAAAGTGTTCTAAAAGATTTGCAAATACATTTAAATGTGTCCTGTTTTTGATTTTGTGATAATGCAGTCTTCCCTCATCTGATGCATCTACGTCCATTTTTGTCTGTCTAAGACCAGCTGTTTTCTCGAGTCTTTCTACACTTCGTGGTGTCTCTTCTGTCGGCAGAATTTCTGAGTCTTTTGTCACTTGTTGAGTAGGATACAGGTTAGAGTCCTTGCTTATCATGAACGGTATTGAAATTGTTAGTCCTATCCATAATATCAGTACTATTGCTACACTACACAAACATATTTTACAGCATGTTTTACAGCAATTCTGTCTAGGTCTTCCATTCACATTTGAATCAGACATTCTGGCTTAAAAGAAGTTTTCCAACCCCTCTTTGTGACTTTACACAGGTGGCTTACGCAGGTTTAACTTTCAGGTTGGGTCTTCTTCTTCGGAACCCTGATCAGCAATCAGTTCTTCGTCACTCCCGTCACTTATCTCGAGGTCTTCAAATTCCTCTAGTACTAGGTAAGTCCATTCGGGACTCCGATATTTTTCGTTTTGTCTTTTTATTCTGTCACTTCTTCTTTTAGGCTTGGCTCCAGCCTTTTCCTTTTCACTGGCAGCCCTTTTTCTGTCTTCTAGCTTTTCCTCTACAGTTTTCAATCTCAGTTTCAGTCTTTTTATGAATCTTGGTTCATTTTTCTTCTTTTTAAGTCTTTTAACTGGCACTGTAATTTGACTTTCTTCACGTGCTCTTTTGTTTTCGTTCAGTTGTGGCACATTTATTTCTACGTTTCCTTCTTCCCTTCCTGTCTGACTTGTCCCAGGTCTTACTTCAGTTTCTTCCGCCTGGTTTCTAAACTGGCCTGGTTCAGGTGTATGCTGATTTTCACTTTCGTTTGTTTCAAATTCTGTTTCCTGAACACGTTCGTCTATTTCTATCTGATCCTGTTCATGCACTTCGAACCCTTGATTTTCTTCCGCATGAACTTCCGCCCTAATTTCTAACTGTCCCTTTTCAGTTTCTGGAGTTTTTGGAGGTGTGTCGATGACCTGTCCTGTCCCTATCTGACCTCCCTCCTCATCAGATCTGTCATGGATTTCGATTATCTGATTTTCTCCTCCTAGTCCTGTCTCGTCCTCACTATCCCACTATCTATCTAAGTAGGTGTATCTTCTGGTTCTTATTGGATCAAGAGCCTGATCATCCGCTGGGAACCACTCGTCTTGACTGGTGCTCGGTTGTTCGTCATCAGCTATTTCAGGACTAACGTCTGGAGACCCTTCAGCTGCACAACCTTCAGCTTCAGCCGCTTCTTTTCCCGTCACCCTCTTGGTATGACTTGCACGGATCCACTTTGGCACACCTGCACACTTTACAGCAGTTGTGGTGACAAGAATCACTTGCCTCGGTTTTCCCCCACTTCAGTGCTAGGCAACTCGACCGGGTGTGTTTCTTAAGCACAACCCAATCACCTGGGTTCAGATTATGGACTGGAGTTGTTGGCCTGGCGACGGCGTCTTCCCCAATCTGGTGAGAGATAGAACGCACTTGGTCACCCAGCTGCTTGCAGTAGTCTAGTACCAAATCATCAGAAATACTTAGCAGTTTGTGTCCTGGTACCCATGCCTGCCGCATCACTCTTCCCATTAGTATTTCATGGGGACTCAGGCCTGTTTTTCGGTCTGGGATACTTCTTAATCCCATCAGGACAAGGGGTAAAGCGTCTATCCAATTCAATCCAGTAGAGTTACACATTTTTGCCAGTCTTGATTTTTATAGTGCCATTCAGCTGTTCTACTACTCCAGAAGCCTCTGGATGATATGCACAGTGCAGTTTTTGGGTAATTTTAAATGCCTCAAAGAGCTGTGTTATTACGTCATTGGCAAAATGCCCACCTCTGTCTGATTCAATTGTGACCAGAAAACCGAACCTAGGTATCAGTTCCCTTAGTAAGAACTTGGCTACAGTAATTGCATCATTTTTCTTAGCTGGGGAAGCTTCCACCCATTTTGAGAATAGGCAGACTATGACAAGGACGTACTTCATTCCTTTACAACGGGGCAACTGTATAAACTCAACTTGTAGTCTGATAAAAGGACCCTCTGCCTTTCCAATTGTACTTGGTAATACCACTGTTTTCTTCCCAGGATTAAACTGCTGACAAGTTAAGCACCTCTGGCAAAGCGCCTCTGCAATGTTCCTGAACTTCGAATTGTACCATGCTTGTTTGAAAACACGAACCATCGCATCTCTCCCTATGTGTGAGTCTCCATGTATCAGTCTAGCCATAGGAGCAACCATGCTGTCTGGTAACACCGGCATACCATCAATATAGACAATGACACCATCTCTATTCCTTGGTTGACAACCATCTTTCTCCCATCTTTCCTTTTCTTCTGGTTCTGCTGCCTGTTGCAACCCTTTCAGTTCCTCCCAAGTTGATACATCCTCAAACACCATAAGTTGTCAGCTGTTTCTGACTCCCCCCAAAGTGATGTTCAATTACATTCTGTTTCGCGCACAGTATTGGGCTATTTGGTCAGCATATCTGTTACTAGCTGTCACATCGTCATTGCCAGATTTGTGAGCAGCACACTTGACCACTGCCAATTCTTTTGGTAACTGGATTGCTTCCAGTAGGTTCTGTACCACTTTTCCATTTCTGATAGGGGTACCCGAGGCAGTCATGAATTCTCTTTGCAGCCACAATTGGCCGAAGTCATGCACAACCCCATAACCATACTGACTATCAGTGTATATGGTTACTCTTTTGTTTTTCCCATTTTTACAAGCTCTTGTCAATGCAACCAATTCGGCTACTTGTACAGACTTTACTCCAAATAGGTAGGATGCTTCTATTGTTTTTTCTAGAGTGACCACAGCATAGGCAGCACTTAGACCTCCATCCTCATGTCTTAAACATGAGCCATCTACAAACAATTCACTGGCTTCTATGGGCAAAGCCGTTTCCTTGATATCTGGGCGGGGTTTTTTGCTATATTCAGTCAGATCAATGCAATTATGCTCAACCTCTTCCCTGACCTCTGCAGCCAGTGTATCTGGTAATAGAGTTGCTGGATTCAGTATATTACATCTGGTGATAGTTACATTTGCTGCACCTACTAAAATTCTTTCATACTTAGTCAGCCGACTAGGTGTGAGGTACTGAGTTTTGGTCCGAGTCAGTAGGATTACAACTGCATGTGGAACATACACAGTTACCGGATGTCCCATGACGATGGATTCACTCTGTTTAAGACGCATGCAAGTTGCAGCTACTGCTTTCAGACATCCAGGCAATTCAGCAGACACTGGATCTAAGGTACCAGAAAAATATGCCATCGGACGTCTAGTTAGACCATGAATTTGGGTCAGGACTGAAAGTGCACAATTGTCTCGTGTGTCACAAAACAAGGCAAAGTCCTTTGAATAGTCAGGCATTCCCAATGCAGGAGCTGAGCACAGACAGTTTCGAATTTTATAAAGGATGTCATGCTTTCATCATCCCACTCGACTGGATCCTTAGCTCCTTTCTTGGTCATTTTTATTAATGGTTTTGCTAGGACTGAAAATCCCACAATCCACTGTCTACAGTATCCTACTACTCCCAGGAACATTCTGATGTCTTTCTGAGTACGGGGTAATTCCATGTCTCGAATTATCCTAATCCTTTCTGAAGTTACTTTCCGGATACCTTTTTCTATCTGGTGCCCCAGATATTTCACTGAATTTTTACAGAACTCTAATTTGTCTGGCGCTACCTTATGCCCTCCTTTACCTAGATGATTCAACAGGGCAATGGTATCAGTGACACAGTCGTTCCGACTTTTAGACGCCACCAAGAGGTCGTCTATGTACTGGACCAAAACTGATTCTCCAGGTAAGACTAATGATTCAAGGCATCTTTTCAAAATCTGATTAAAAATAGAAGGACTTTCTGTGTACCCTTGCGGGACACGATTCCAGACATGGACATGACTGTCGAATTCAAATGAGAAAAGAAATTTGCTGTCTGGATGCAATGGGATGGAAAAGAATGCGTGACATAAGTCAATGTCGGTAAACCATCCAGCATTCCAGGGAATTTGGTACA
This sequence comes from Lissotriton vulgaris, assembly GCF_964263255.1. Lineage (NCBI taxonomy): Eukaryota > Metazoa > Chordata > Amphibia > Caudata > Salamandridae > Lissotriton > Lissotriton vulgaris. The sequence goes on along the minus strand of NC_141695.1, from coordinate 801,286,763 downwards.
AAATCACTGCAGGGTTTGGCACAATAGGACAACAAGGAACAACAATCTTGTTTACCTTGCGCAGGTCTTGCACTACCCTGTACTTCCCACTACGCTTTTTAATTCCAATTATGGACGAATTACAAGGACTGCTCATTACTTCCTGTATGATGTTTGCTTCTAGCAATCTTTTTATTTCGATGGCAACTCCTGCCTTTACTTCTGCATTCATTCTATAATGCTTGGTATTTGGGTAAACAGCATTTGGTTTTATGGCTATTTGAATTGGGTCTACATTTGCCATTAATCCTACATCTTTTCCAGTGAAATCCCACACTTCTGGTATCACTGTCTGTTGGAACTCTTCAGGTAAGTCTTGCATTGTCAATTTCTTAATTTCTGAATCAGACCTTAGTAACATTAATTTGTACAGTCCGTCTTCATCTGGGGTCTGAATTTCAACGCCTTTTGGTGTGCAAAAGATGGTGCAGTTCATTTTGCACAGCAAATCACGTCCCAATAAGTTCACAGGACTAGAATCACAGACAACAAATATGTGCATCCTATTGAGATCTCCATTGGTTTAGTTACTGGGGTACTAATTATCTAATTTGACACGCCCACTACTTGGATAGCTTCTCCCGAAAGGGGTAGGTTTGGAACGTCTGCTGTTCTCACAGTAGAACGGGTAGCACCAGTGTCCAACAGAAAGGTGACGTCATTTCCTTCAACCTTTCCTTCAATGTATGGCCCTGTCTGGTCTACCGGCAAGGAGGCGCCAAGTACGCACTCCTCGTCCTCCCCCCTCAGGCCCCGTCAGTAAGGCTCATCACAGAGGAATGTATCATTCAACAGGAATTGCGAGGTTGCTGCATTTCTATCCTCTCTTCCTTCCCATACCTCGGCCCCCTCATTCTGCTGAGTTTTGTTCCTATAGTTAGGTCTAGGTGCGCGAGGCAACTGATTCTGTTTTACCTGTTGCTGGGTCTTTCGGGGCCCCTCTTTCTGCACCTGTGGATTTAAATCATTAATTTGGACATTACCATTCTGTAACATTGGACACTCGTTTCTCCAGTGCCCTATCTGGCCGCACCCGTGGCAGGGAAATTTCTTCATGGCCTCCTCTCGACTCATTTTAACTCGGGGTTTTACTCCTCCCCCAGAGCTTGTGCTCGGGGTATTGTTATTTATTTTGCCTAAATGTTTTTCTTGCTGTTCTGCCAATTTCACTTGAGCCCACATGACCTTTTCCTTTAATGCCTTTCGTTTGTTTTCCATCTCGTCTTCGCAATACTTGGCGTACTTCAGGACCTCATCTATGGGTTTACCCTGCCAACAGATTGTATTATCTCTAATCCACTGCGAGATTTCAGGTCTCAATCCCAACACGAATCGATAAATGAAATGGGTCATATCCTTCATCTCAATGTTATCGATTCCACTGTAGGTTTTGAACACCTGTAACAGTCGTTCATAATAGGAGTGAACAGTTTCATCACGATTTTGGGTAGTTCTATCTATGCGGGTCCAATCAGTTTCTTTAGCTGGCACCTTTCCTTTTAAGTGTAGTATTACTTTGTCATAGTGTCTCATTACTTCCGGAGAAGGGGCTCCTGTTCTGGGTTCCTTGGGTACTCTTCACTTGGTCAATCTACCGCAATTTTGCATTCGCTCCATAGGTCTACAGGAACTACAATGTCAAAAAATCCATCTAGATCTTTCAGGAAGCATTTTTGGACTTTTACAAATCTCTCGACCTGCCTATACCACTCTACAGGCTTCTCTCGTAATTTCGGGAAATCATTCGTGAATGACACAATGTCCTCTCGGGACCATGGAACATGTACATATTTCCCACCTGGCACCTCTCTCATGGGATACAAAGTCTCTGCTTTATCGACTTCTTTTAGGACATATTCAGAAGTCCTTGATCAAGCCTTACTGTCTTCCTTTTTCTTTGCCCACCTGGCTTTCCATTTTTCTAAATCTCCCCATTTTTGTAACAAATTCAACAATTCTCTTATCTGTACCTTTTTCCCTGACACATTTATGTTTTCTAGATCCTTATCCGAAAATTCTGCTCTGTAAGGTTTTTGTAGGACTTTGGATTTGCTAACATCTATTCCCATATTAGCTGCGGTGTCCATTAGTTTCTCATGGAACACTCTGGTGTTTCGGGTAAGGCTTTTGCATATAAACAGTAACTCTTCCTAACTAAAGGTGTTCAATCTGTCTAATCCCACATTTCCGGCTATCAGTTCTTCCTGCTCTATTCTTAACTTGTAAATATCTAATGGTTTTGGCTGAGGAGTTTCCTTCTCTAATTCCCGAGTCCATCGGTCTAGTTCCTCCGGAGTCACTACTGTGGCGCTTCTAGTACCTGAAGCTGTTTCTATCAGGACTTCCTTTGCCCTAGTCTGAGTTCCTGTCCGTGGTACACTGCTTTCCGGTTCCCTTATGGGCAGATCCATCAGGGAGATTACAGATTCGCATTCGCTTGCCTGATCATCAACTATGAGAGGCTCTTTTCGGGGCTGTGCTACAGCTGGTGTAATAACTGGTGTTTTTGGACTAACCTGTCTATCCCCATAAAGAGGCACAACGGGACCAATAGTCACTGGAATTGTCAGAGCTTCAGGACTGGGATTTATCTGAGCTATTGTCTGAATGAGTTCATTTCGCTGTTTGATTAAGGCTTCCTTTTCTCGTTCGTGTAAAGCCCTTTCAATTGATGTGTCATGTAATACTTGTGGAACTAAAGGAGGATACAGACTTGGGGCAGTTGGGACTGTCATAGCGGATCTCTCCTTACCGAATGTTATATAATTTGGGATAGTTGTATCAGGTCTACAAAATCCGTCTTTACTATTTTGCCTATTACCTAGACCTGCTGTATCTGTCTCACTAGCCCTTCTACTTCTAGGACGTCTGAAGAATGGGTTTTTCGAGCTCAAAGACCTTGAATCCTCATCATAGGGGGGTGGATTTTTCATAAATAAATCCTCCAGGTATTCATCTTCCGAATCACCCATAGCCATTAAGTGTCGGGTTTTCTCTGTCCTTTTTCCTCCTACAGGTTCATCTACACCAGATACTGGAAATAGTCCCTCGACCATCATGTTCTGTCTCCACTGTTTCATCTTTTTCTCTTTGGTCTCTCTCTGCATTTTCGGGTACCATTTACTTATTCCCTTATCCATTCTGGGTCTGTCTCGCTCTAAGGCCTCAATTTCCCATTCTTCTAAAGCCTCATATTGCGTTAATCTTGGTCTGGGATGTAAGTCATTCATTCGGGTCCTCAAATTAAACAGAATTCTACTATTAAAGGTACCATCTAAGGGGAATGCTAAGATTCCATCTTCTTGGGTATACTTTACCCAATTCTCCAACCATACGCAGGTATGATAACCTTTATCAAACATCATAAATGATGCGGGAGTATTAGGTGGTGGAATAATTACACCTTTCTAGTTTTAATGGGCTTGTCTTTCTTGAAATAATTTTTGATCTTGTCAGCAAATGACATTTTCCTCTTGCTCCCGTACATATTGTAAGGTCTGCCTCTTAGCATCTGATCCTTGTGATAACCTAAATGTTGTGGATCAGGTAAGAATTCAGGATACCACATAGACTTCGTAACCAGAAGCTCCGTGGTTAACTACGTCTTTTGTTTACTAATCCTCTTCCAATGCTAGCGCGTCTTATAACTTTTCAATAACCAATCAACACAGGGATTGCAAATATTCTCGACCAATGGGTGCGCGGCCTTTTCGCGAGACGCGGTCTCATGCTCCGGCACTCACCCCTCCTTTACAATACTAGCTTCGTTACCCGCCCGCTGTTTCAACCAATACCAGCGGGGCACGGAGTGACGTCAGCGCAGCTTCGCGACCGACTCCCTCCTTCACAAGGTAACGGAAACTTTGAATTTTTCTTAAAGTGCAAGTGCTCGATTTAGTTAACAACTTATAACATTCGCCACTGTACTCGAGTGTCTATAAAGAACGCTTTGTTTTACTGCAAGTAAACCTCTTCTGTCTACTTTTCATACACTACGGATAGACCCTTCTGCCTACCCTTCACACAAGCATTAGAGAACCTGTTACTTCTTTTGACTCATCCACTCTTTCCGGGATATATACTAAGTCTAAAGTTTCACCAGTGAACTCCTTTGCTATCACTCAAGCTCCGATGAACCTACTACTCCTTCCTCGTGTGACCCTTACTAGGTAACATCACAACTGAAGTTTCATTAGCGGACTCGTTGCTACCATTTATTCAACTGCTCATTCAGAAAACCCTAATTAGCGCTTCCAGTTCTATCTAACCATGCACTAATTTTCCTCGAGCCACTGACCTCACTGCAAGATGGATTCTACTCACCACCCGCTATTCTATTCCCCCGGGGATTTTCCAGACAACATATAACAGTCACTAACAAATGGTTAATCCATAAACATCATATAGCAGCATTTCATAAAAACAATTTAAACATTTCATAACATTTCAAACCAATATTTTTGCAGTCGATAGATCTTAAGGGGAAAAATTATTTTTAGCAGCACATTTAAATTTTCACGGTTTATCAACAATTAACCTATCTACCTGTCTCAACTAGTCCTAACCATCATCTCGCTACCTGAAAATTACTGATAGAGCGCGCAGGTCACCCGATTCTTATTTTACCAAATATACGCTACTGGGCCCATCACGTGTTTATTTTTATTTTTATTTATTTATTTAAGGATTTGTAGAGCGCCTGGTGACCCGAAGGCATCCCCGCGCTATAAAACCTGTAAGGTTGGCTAAGAGGGGAGAGAGGGGAGCGAAGCTATTTATTTAGGGAAAAGCAGCGTTTTGAGTTGCTTGCGAAAGCGAAGGTAGCAGGGTTCCAATCGCAAACTGCGGGGGAGCAAGTTCCAGCGGGAGGCTGCCTTTACTGAGAAGCGACGACCTCCGGTGCGTGCCCTCCTAAACTTGGGGACATTCGCCAGTCGCTCACTGTCCGATCGCAGGGATCTCGGGGCTTTGTACGGGCTAACCATTTCTCCTAGGATAGAGGGGCCTTGTCCATTTAGGAGCTTGTGGGCGATGCACATAGCCTTGAACTCGATCCTCTCTCGCACTGGCAACCAGTGGAGTGCTTTGAGGGCAGGTCTCGCGGAGGATCTGGAAGGGAGGCCAAACAGCATCCGAGCAGCTGCATTTTGGGTTCGTTGCTGCTTATCCAAGGTGGATTCGGGGGCTCCTAAATAGACAGCCTTGCTGTAATCCAGTCGTGCAAGAACCAGTCCTTGAATCAGTAATTTCCTGGAGAGAGGGGGGAGTAGGGGAAGGATCTTGCGGACTGACCGCATGAGTCCAAAGCAGGTACCGGCTGTTTTGGTAGCCTGGGTTTTCATGGATAGGTCAGGTTCAAGCCAGACCCCCAGACTCTTAATTTCTTCTCTGGGGGTGGGCACCTCACCCATGGAGTCGGGCCAAACAGATGGTGGAATTGTTGTCCATTTCTTGCCCATCAGCATAACCTCTGTTTTGGACCCATTGAGCTTGAGCGAAGATTCGCACATCCAGTGGTGGATCTTCTGGAGGCAGTGCAGAAGACTATCTGGGCGCTGGTCTAGATGTGAAAGCGAGACGACCAGTTGCGTGTCGTCCGCGTAACTCACAATCTTGATATCAAAGGGGGCAACTACATCTTCCAAAGGGGCCATGTAGGCATTAAAAAGGGTGGGGTTCAGTGAAGAGCCCTGGGGAACCCCATTTATCAGAGGAAGAGAGTCAGAACGGGAGCAGCCATCCCAGACCTGAAATGAGCGGCCCGAGAGGAAAGACTCTAACCAGGCCAGCGCTCTGCCCCCGAGTCCCGCCCTAGCCAGCCGATGGAGCAGGAGACGGTGGTTCACCGTGTCAAAGGCTGCACTAAGGTCCAGGAGGATCACTGCCACTGATCCCCCTGAATCCAAAATGCACCTTGCCTCCTCGATGACGGCGAGGAGGGCGGTGTCCGTGCCCTGGCCAAGGCGAAATCCCGTTTGGGACCGATGCAGCAGATTATTCGATTCCAAAAACTGGGACAACTGAGCGTTGACCAGTTTTTCGGCAATTTTGCTGATGCCAGGAAGGAGCGAAATTGGTCTATAATTGGCTAGGTCGGAAGGGTCCAGTTGGGGTTTTTTAAGCAGGGCTTTGACTACCGCTCCCTTCCAGCTAGGAGGGACGATGCCTTGAGACAGAGAGGCATTAATCAGCTCCATAACTGGGAGAACAATCAATTTATATCACTTATTTCATAAATCAGGTATCCTACACACCGCTATCAGTAATTTGAGTTTTCCTTTCTATTTATTTCCGTGTACCTGACTTACCAATCCTCGAGAACAGGTACCTCTGATCACCATGGATCAGGAGCTGAATTTGAGATTCAAGCAGATAAACACCAATGCCATATACATTTAAATTTTGTTTATACCTTGAAATAACCACAAACACAAGAAGTTTTTAAAACTTTATCTAGTCAATATAATCATCATATGCCATGAGAATGAAATTCACACAGATAAAAACATCTATAACCAAGATTAGAAAAATAGTATAACTATGAATCAAGGTAAGGAGCATCTAATATTTAGGAAAAATAAAGGAAATGGGAAAGAAAAGGAACATGCTAATTGTGTTTCACATGACTAAAGGTTGGGTAAGAACAAGGGAACATTCTACTAAAAAATGCTGATTTGAGTACACTAAACTATATAGAAGAAACAATACTCTCAGGATGCGTTATATTTCTATAGGAAGGGTAACAGTGGAACATACTAGATATGCAAAACAGTTCAGTGTTTGAGTAAGGGTAAGGAGAAGATAAGGAACAAACTAGAAAAATACTTTCGTGAGAGTCAAATGTCAGAGATAATTCACATAGGCAAGATTGCTTTATTAAGGAAAAGGAGAGAAAGATTTAGATAAACAAACACCCACATATATTTATATTTACCTAGGACAGAATGAGGACTAACCCTGGCCACGGGTCAGTTGGGAAAGGCGGGAAAGGACCCTCAAGGACTTGGAATGCCAGTAGGCGAGCAGGTACAGCTCATGGACAGTCAGGACAGGATCACCCCAGGATTTGGATCAGGACTCGGCTCACCAAAGGGTACGACCAACACCTGCAGCTTCGGATGCAATGCCTGCGCTACGCCCTCTCTGCAAGGAATCTGCCAATAACCCCGATTGGGTTTTCGAATCTCCCAGCAAAGTGCTTTGCCAGCACTTAAAGGTTTCTCCACCCCAGACTAAGTTTGTGGAAATTACGGACAGAGTACTCCACAGCTCTCTGTATCAATCACCTTTAGAGTTTATAGGGTCAGTGACAGGTCAGCTATTCGGACAAGTCGGACAATTTCTCTAGCTAAACCTAGGCCAGTTATACTGTTTTCAGGTCGATGTACCACCCACAAATGTTGCAAGTTAAAGGATCCCCAACTTCGGATTGGACAAGAGAGGCAGTTAGGCCATGACACCACCTATAATTTGAACTTTCCCAGAATTAATATTCAGTTTTCAAACCCACCCCTTACATTCCAGTTCCCACGGCATAGAAATTCAGAGCACAATGGGGCATACAAGTTTTATCGCAACAAGTAACAAGTTCAGGTACAAATCAAAGTCTTCTCCTGGAGCAGGGGTCATTTTTCCAGGAGCATCTTGACTTCGGCAGCCAGCTGGCTAAGTTCCACTACTGCGTGATTCGTTTCTCCTTCATCACGTGGTTAGTACTACACGGGCTTCAAAGATGGAGTGGCTTACCGCTCCCAGGCCCACAACGGTCGATACATGAAAAGTAAGCGAAAACAATTTAGAAACACAAAAAAATTGAAGACACTGTATACCATGATTGGCTTCTCTACACCCCATACTTTATAATATCTATAGCATTAGGAGTTAAGCAGAACGAAACAGCTGAGCAAAAGCAGCGGTGGCAAGCAAAGAGCATGTTAGAACAAAGCGGCCATATTAGCAATACTGCGCATGAGCGAAAAAATCCCTCCAGAGCTGCGAGTGCGTCACATCACACGGGTATGACCGACGCATGCGCAGACTAGAATCCCGCATAGCAGCGACCATTTTAACTGCAAGCGTAGTTAGGATTAGTAAACACATAGGCAAGCATCATTAGGACACCCGCGTGTAGTGTAAAAGTGCAATATTAATAAACAAAATAGGTTGATTATGATATTACATTATGCGAGGTTCATGAGTTCAAGCAAGTCGCGTAACGTGCGAATCCTTGCTCCATCAGCATTACTGTATCAACATTTACAAGGGAATAAAAGGGGGAGAAAAATACAAAAAATAGAAATGAGTAAAACTAAACTGCTAGGCATTTAATTGGTGACTTCTGTGAGGGTGAATTTGTGTGTGACACAAAGAAGAGGGCATCCGCTCTAGGACTAGAGTCTAGTCGCACAATACAGATGTGGCTTGTGCCCGTGATGTCTTAAGGTGTTAAAACGGCGATGTCAGTGAAGGTTGAAGGCGCAGTGGTTTAAGGTGTTAAAACGGCGATGGATGAAATTACAGAAATAGGGAGGAACCATTGGAATAAAGACGTATCATAGTTGTTCACGGGATGTGAATCACAAGGGGTGGTGGCGAGCGACGCGATGCACGTGCGGTGAATTTTAAAACGGGTATTGCCATGGAATCTAAATTGTGGCTTAATTTCTCGAAGCAAGCATTGGTACTACGTTGCTGGTGTTGATCATTATTTATTTAGCGGTTCGGTACAGATTGCCCAAAGTAAAAAACAGTGTTGTTAAAACATTCCTTACCTTTGAAGGATGAACAAGGTTTCAACGGTAATTGCACGCTTGTAATACGGCCCAGTAGATCCGTAACGGGGGCTGACAGCCACTAAATCTGCGGTGACAAACAGTCTATATTAAAACCGGCATTCAGATGTGATTTTAAAAAAACGGGGGGTGCTCAAAACGGCGCAGTGAAAAGTCATTTACAGTCAATAGGCTATCGGCCTTCTTTGTATGGTTAAATTCCTGATCTCAATATATGCCAGTGCTGAATCGCACTTAAGGCTTTTGGTTAAGTATCAATTCCGCTAGGTGCCAGGTTGCACCTCCTAAAATATAAAGCATTCAATTATCAGATTAAGTCCCGAATTTTAACCAAAGGGGTTGATCGCGAACACGGTCTGCCAGTGTTTTGGTACTTACTTGAATAACGGCGGAGAGTCAGGGCACGGGGGCTCCTGCTGGCGCTGGATAGCGTGTGAGGTGAAGCAGAGTCTCCAAGTTACTTTATGTCTTTGGAGCCAAAAATGGTGGGTGATGGAAAGAGGCAAGGGACTAACAGCCTCGAGGTCCAGGGGCGGTGGCCATCTTGGAATGGCAAATTGTTGTGCTCATGCAGCCTTCTATGGTGGCGGCCATCTTAGAACGTCAGTGAGAAGTGGGAAACAGTGATAATAACTAAGGTGCTGCCCGCGCGTGTGACTAAAAATTTGAACATGTGGTGTTTAAACGGCGCAAGTGACATAGATTATGCACATTTCTAGCATGATTATGTACAACACATTGAGTCACATTTCTGTATTGGAAGGAGTATCACTAATTGTCTATTATAGCAAGGAGGTCCAGTCCTCAATACGATTGAGTCCATTCCTGATGCTATTAGTCCTCAAAATCCAATGCAGTTCCTCCTTATTTAGTAACGTTGAGACATCAGCTCCCCTAGGTGGGAGTTTTATCATGGTTATGACAGTCCACGTAAGATCTCTCTCATTGTGTCTTTTTTCAGTATAGTGATCCACAAGCGGGGCGTTGGCTGTCTTGTAGCGTATCCGACTCCGGTGTTGTCCAATCCTTAGTTTGATCTTCTGGCTTGTTTGACCTACATAGATGAGTTTACAGGGACATAAAATTGCATATACCACATTGGACGAGTTACAGTTAGAAAAATATTTTCTTTGAAATTTAATGTCACCATATTCAAAGCATTTTCCTTCTATGGTTGAATCGCAGCAGACACAGCTGCCACATTTGGCATGCCCTGAGAGAGTTGGAAGGCCCCATGCATCATTGAGTGTGGCCTTTACTGGTTGTTGTGGGAGGGAAGCAAGTACTTAGTGGTCTTTTATGTTCTTGGCCCTCTTAAAGGCAAACATTGGGCGCTCAAGATTAAGCGGGCCAGCGTTTAGCACCGGCCAGTGAATGTGGTAACACATATAAGCCTGTCTTGTGGTTGTTTGAATTTTGGTTCAAGGAGGGTTTCCCTGGGGCAGTACCATGCTCGTTTCAAAGACCTACGTACAAGTTTGCATGGGTACCCTCTATTCCTGAGTTTTCTGCTCAGAACGTTTGCCTCTGTGAAGTAATCTTCCTTAAAATAACAGTTTCTCCTAATGCGTAGAAATTGTGAGAACGGGATAGAGTCACGTAAAGCGCGAGGGTGATGGCTGGCATAGTTAAGCAGGGTGTTTCTCTCTGTGGGTTTACGGTGTAGATTTGTTAAAAGGCGGCCCTCAATGTGTTTTATTTCTAGGTCTAGAAATGGTAGTGAGTCTTTGCGTGGTGGTGGAACTGTGTTAGGCTGTCTGGGGGTCCTGACCACAGTAGAAAGATGTCATCTATGTATCGTTTCCACCTGGCTATGCCACTGTGGAAAGGGTTTGATACATCCAAGATGCAGGATGTCTCAAGATGGTCCATATACAGAATGGCCAAATTGGGAGCAAAAATTGCTCCCATTGAAGTTCCCCGTACCTGGCCGTAGAACTGACCCTCAAATAGAAAAAAGATTTTTGTTAGGCAGATCTCTAACAATTGGAGGATAAATACTGATGGGACATTATGTGGTCGGTAAATAATTGGAGGATAAATATTTATCCTCCAATTGTTAGAGATCTGCCTAACAAAAAACTTTTTTTCTATTTGTCCTGAAGATGATGCTTTATATTGATGTGAATAGCATCGAAGCGTCGTCGACACTAAAAGCACCATATGCAATATGATTTTATAATATTGTAATGATCAATGGTGTGAAAATGGATATTTAAGTCTGTCATAGTGATTACAAACAAACAGACACATCTTATACCCTGCCTTTGGCCATTCTGTTTTTCGTTGGTTTGTCTTGTGTTCTGTGGGTCACGGCTGTGCCCACTTGTCATTTAATGTTTTGAATCACAATCAACTGAACTTATATAAAAATAAATTCTTGTCCGGCTGGACAAAAGACATACGATATATTTTAGCATATGATTATTGTGCTTGTCCATTTTTCCTTCCAAAATAGGGACCACTGTTCTCTAAAACATGTTACTGCCCAAGGTCCCTATGGCATACCTTCTGGGTTTCCCTTGTTTTGTATAATTGTATTTGATACTAGGCAGAACATCCTTGGCTTCAGAGAGTACAGCCAAATAAAAATTGCATCCCTGGAAGACTGAAACCATTAGTGTACATTATAGACACCTTTTGCACCTCCACTGCTGAATGTGAACGGGGCTTTAGTGTAATGAATGAGGTGCTCACACCACTGGGGAACAGAATATCAATCAATCATCTGTCTTCTATAATGTTCAGAAAAACCTTGAGGCCTCCTGTCATAGAATTTAAACCTGAATTTTATGTTCAGAAATGGTTAGATAAAGGGAGAAGTGCCGATGAAAGAAAGTGCGTGGCTCGGACACAAATGGCTTATGATTCCACTTATAAGCGTATTTGGAAAATTCTGTGATTGGAAACATGTACCAGATTGTAAATGCATTAAATGTAAACAACTTATATATTAAACCTCAAATAAATATGTTTACCCATATTTGAATTAAATACCATTATAAGCTGTAATTGGTCAGTGAAATGCCAAACATACTAAAAATTGATATGTTTTGCTATTTCTAGCCACACCTCTGACGCCGCCCACTGATCCAATCTTTGGTTATTCCCACCACCTGATCTCCACCCACAGTTTCCCTACTTTTTTCCCCCCACTTCGACCACTGAGTTTGACCAATGTAAACCAGATTGCAGGGACAACAGATGAAGCAAATTATATTACCGGAATTACAGTTGGAAAAAAAATGAGGTATTGGTGTACATTACCATAATGAAATACTATAGTGTTACTAGGCAAATTACAGACAACACAGTTTCCACACTTGCTTGGTGTGATGGTGTACATCCATTCCTATGACTGTACCTTTAATGTGCTGGAACATCCTTCTCTGTGTATTCCGATCTCGTGTAAGATTCTGGAATACATGGAAGTTCCTTTTGTCAGTTGAGAGTTAGACCTGTGGATGGGGTTATAATTAAAGCTTGCTCTTCAACCAACTATGTTCCTGACTACTTAATTTTGGATCTGGACACTACATTATTTGGCGACGATCGGGAGAACCTTACCCCAACACAGGCGGAAAAGAAGAACAACGCTCCTGCTCCTCCAGCGGCTGTTTTTAGAAAAAGGAAGCCGAGTCTTGCGGTGAGGAGTTTGGTGGGGAGCGAAAATCGGAAGTGTGTCGGTCAGGAGATAATTAAAAAAAAAAGGGAAATATAGATTTGGAGAACGTTAGATTTTCGCGCTGAGTCTCGTGAAAAGAAGGAGACTCGTGAACATTTAACGCTGAGCCGCGCGTCGGAAGCGCTGCGTTTCAGACGTCTTACGTAAAGAAACTACGTCTGCGTTTCAAAGGTCACAAGCGCAGCGTTTCAGGATTGGAATGTAGGGTTGTACGCTGCGCTCCAAAGACTTGAAATTACATCACAAAGCATGTAAGCCCCATTCTTTAAGTGTGGAATTAAGAAGGGAAGCTTTGGGAAGTCTAAATAACAACATTGTGACGTCAGAATATAAAAAAAAAGAAGAAGTAAGAAAAGAAGACAAGAGACATTGTGATGCAATAGGAATTTACTGAGTCTAAAAAAAAAGAATTGAAGAAGAAAAGAGAGGAGAAAGGTCAAAAGGAATGTTTATATATAAAAAAATTCTAGTTAAAGGGAAAAGGAGAGAAACATTTAATTTCAAGATATTTAAAAATATATATATATTAAAAAGAGAACATATATATATATAAAAAAAATGCAGAATGTAACTCAGCCTGCTTTCTTTTTAACGACTCCAGGAGAACCGAATATTAAATGGAAAAATGGAAGAAAATATTTGCTAACTATGCAAGGGTGTGCGGAACTAATTTGAGTGCGGAAAGGAAATTAGCTCTTCTCCTTCATTGTCTGGGGGGGGAAGGTCAAGACGTTTTGGAACATCTACCTGACTTGTCGGCTGGAGAACAACGGAATTTGAATGAATCTGAAATTGCAATTGCACAACTTGATAAACATTATCTGCCAAGGGTCAGTACCATTATGGAACGCTATCACTTTGGATTGAGAGAGCAGAAAAAGGATGAGACTGTTGAAGAATATGTTTCCTCATAGAGAAAGCTGGCCTCTTCATGTACTTTTGGTCAGACTCTAGATGAACGGATTAGAGATCAATTTGTACTGAGGTGCGCACATGATGACATCAGAAAGGAACTATGGTTGAAGGATGAACCGCCCCTTGAGGAAGTGTTAGTGATAGCAAAACAAGTAGAACATATGACAAAGTGTGTTGGTGAGTTGAAGAAGGAGAAAGAAAAAGGATCTTTAAATGAGAAAAAAGAAGAAACAAAAGTAGAAGATGTGGTTTGTCAAGTGAAGAAAAATGAGACTTCAAGTAGTTGTGAGAAGGAAAATACAGGATCTGATCTTGCAAGTCAGAATTTGTTTGCAGGGCAAAGTAATAAATGTGCCTGTTTTAGATGTGGACAAATAGGTCATTTGGCGAATTCATCAATATGTCCTGCATTGAGGATTGTGTGTAACTCGTGTGGGAAGAAAGGTCACTATGCCAAATTTTGTAGAACCAAAGTGTTTAGGCCTGAAATAACAAAAAAGAGATGGAGTCAGCCACAAGTTAGAACAATTACTTTTGAAATAAAATGTGAAGTGGCTGATCATCCATCACATTTAGTAAAAGTGGAAAATGTTATGATAAACTTTAAGTGTGATTCGTATTCACGCATAACATTGATTGATGAGGAGTTGTTTAAAACACATTTTGCAGGAAAAGTAAAACTGATGAGATCTGATTTGAGACCGCTTGGATATGGAGATAAACCAATTAAGATGCTTGGATGTTTTATGGCTGAGATAGAACTTGGGAGTAAGATTATAGTTGGTAAGATTTATGTTGCAAAGAAGGGTGATACATTACTGGGCTGGGTGCATCAGGGTCAACTTGGAGTGAGTTTGAATCCGAATGCTAATCCCCAGGTTCAGATTCAACAAGTAGATGTAAATGAAATGAAAGAGGTTGAAGTGGATCTGGGAGGAGAATTAGCAGGAAAATTCCCAAAGGTTTTCAGGGTAGGATTAGGATGTTTGAAGGGGTATAAGCATCACATTAGATTGAGGGAGAATGCTGTTCCTGTAATAGCGAAAGTAAGAAGAATACCCTTGATGGAGCAAGAGAAAGTGAAGGAGGAAATAGATAAGTTGTTGAAGAATGGAGTGATTGAGCAGGTGGAAGCTACTGAATGGTTAGCTCCGGTGGTTGTCGTTAAAAAACCAACTGGTGAGATTAGGCTTTGTATTGATTTGAGATCGTTAAATAAAGAGGTGGTAGTGGATAGATTTCCTCTACCAAATATTGATGAGATGGTGAGTACGTTGGAGGGGGCTAAGTTTTTCACTACTCTGGATCTGGCTTCCGCTTATCATCAGGTGGAGTTGGATGAGTCTTCTCAGGATCTGACAGCATTTATCACTCCCATGGGCACTTATAGGTATAAAAGGATGCCTTTTGGGCTCGTGTCTGCGGCATCTGTATTTCAAAAGATAATGGCTAGAATTTTGAGAGGGATGAGTGGAGTGAGATTTTATCAGGATGACTTACTGATTTATGGGAACAGTGTTCAGGAACATCATAGTCGTGTGTGTGCGGTTCTTAAACGTTTGGAGGATGCGGGCATGGCGCTCAAGAGAAGTAAATATAAGTTTGGTGTCCAAGAAGTAAATTACTTGGGACATAGAATACCTGGGGAAGGAATTTATCCCAAAAAGGAGTTAGTGGACACTATTAATAAGGTGAAGGAACCAGAGAACAAGGAAGAATTAATATCCTTTCTTGGCATGGTAGAGTTTTATGGTAAATTCATTTGTAATTTTGCAGATAAAACTCAGTGTTTGAGAAGATTGACCTCAAGGAATGTTGAGTTTGAATGGACGGATGATTGTAAAAGGGAATTTGATTGCATTAAGTGTGAGTTGAATAAAGCACCCTCTCTTCAGGCATTTGTACCGGGTTTGCCTACAATTTTATTTACAGATGCCAGTGAGAAAGGACTTGGTACTGTCCTGGTTCAGAAAAGAAATGGTAAAGACTTCCTGATTTGTTGTTCATCAAGGTGTTTAAGAGGATCAGAATTGAATTATTCTGGTATAGAAAAAGAGTCTCTCGCTATCTACTGGGCTTTGAGAAAGTTGAAGAATTTGATTTGGGGCACAAAGGTATTTATTTTTTCGGATCATAAACCATTGAAAGAGATTTTTGATAAAAAGGGCTTGGATGCAATTTCGTCAAGGATTAGGAGATGGGTAGTTTCTTTACAAGAGTTTGACTTTGTTGTTGATTACATCCCGGGTGTGTCAAATAAATCGGCTGATTGTTTGTCGAGGATGGTAGGTAAGGAAAATTTTGATGACGAAGATGATTTTGGTGAGTGTGATGTGAGATTACGGAGGGGGCAATTGAAGAGAAAGAGTGGAGAGATGAGTTGGAGAAGGACGAGGAGATTAAAAAAGTGATGCTGTCACTGGGTAGTAATTCACGCTTGGAGAAGCCTTGGATATTAGTTTCTGATTTCAATGAATGGTGGTTTTTTGACTCGTGGTACAAAAATGGTGCCACCTCTGGGTATTAGAAAGAAATTATTGACTCATGCGCATTCAGGACATCTTGGTATTGTCAAAACAAAGGAGATTCTACGAATGCGGTTTTGGTGGCCTGGAATGGACCTAGAGATTGAGAGATTAGTGAGGGATTGTCCAGAGTGCTGTGCTAGTGATAAGATCTTAAAGACGAAGCAGATGCCCATGGTGAAGAGATTGCTACCAAGACATCCTTGGGATGAATTGGCAATGGATATAGTTGGTCCATTGTCAGGTGTAAGTGATACGCCTTATCTTTTGGATTGGGGTCTCTGCTGTTAGGGAGATTACCTCGGAGGAAGTGATTAAGTTTCTGGATGCACTTTTTAGGAAGGAGAGTTTTCCTAATAGTCTTCTTTCGGATAATGGGCCACAATTTTGTTCAAGGATGTTTGAGGAGTTCTTGAGGAAGTGTGGTGTGATACATAAGAGATGTTCGTTGTATCATCCTGAGTCGAATGGAGCGGTTGAGAGAGTCAATAAAACGCTGAAAGAGGCAATACAGTTAGCTAGATCATCAGGGTTGAACTGGAAGTCTGTTCTTCAAGAGAGAATTAATGCTTATCGCTTTGGTCCACATTCAACAACTGGGAGATCTCCATTTGAGTTGTTTAAAGGGAGGGCTCCAAACACTTGGTTGTGTCCTGGGTGGATGAAAGTTAACAAGGGTTTGGTGGATAATGGGATTGGTGAGTGGCATTGTAAGGAAGAAAGGAAACTGGATGAAAGGAAGCGGTATTATGATAAAAGAAAATGCATGGATGTGCAGAAGATTTTAGTGGGTGATCTTGTGAGAATAAAAGCTCCGGTTGGTTGTAGATCCTGGTCGAAGTATACTGATGTAAGAGCTGTGGTGAAAGTTTTTAGGAATGCAATTAAAACAGAGGATGGGAGGATATGGAATAGGAGTAGAGTAGTTGTGGTTAGGTCAAGAATTCCTGCACAAGATTTGACGTGCGGAAGAGAAGAATTACATCTTCCATCTTCTTCCCATTTTCTCAATGGTTCTAATTTATCTTCATCTTCCCTCAGAAGTCAAAGGGTACGTAGATCTCCTGTTTATTTGAGGGATTATTCATTGTGAGTCTTTTCTCCAGTATGTTCCTTTTTGTTAAGTTTATCATTTAATACTTTTGTTTAGAAGGGAGATGTGTGATGGTGTACATCCATTCCTATGACTGTACCTTTAATATGCTGGAACATCCTTCTCTGTGTATTCCGATCTCGTGTGAGATTCTGGAATACATGGAAGTTCCTTTTGTCAGTTGAGAGTTAGACCTGTGGCTGGGGTTATAATTAAAGCTTGCTCTTCAACCAACTATGTTCCTGACTACTTAATTTTGGATCTGGACACTACACTTGGGTCCTTAACTGGAGGGAAAATCAGTAACAATCGGATGGTGTTGTCCACCTGTTTGGGTTTCTGTGCCCTAACAAGATGGTCCCTGATGCGGACGGGCGCGCCTAAGGCAAGCTCGTCTGCGCCCGTCCGCGCCGGGACCAGGCCCAGGGCCATGCCCCCTGACCAAATACATGTAGATAGCAGAAGACGGATCTACTCCAGCCAGGAGATTCTAGCATTAAGACCTCGTGCCACATGCAACCCGATAGATCCACAAAAGGAAGGTAAGACATGTCTAACCTGCTCACGAACATTTGCTTTTTCACAGATTAGAGATCTTAGTACGACCTACCACCAACCTAAAATAACAACTTACAGAAAATCATCTATTAAAGCTGGTCTCATAAATGTTCGATCTATGGTCAAGCATAATGTTCAGACAGCTGAGCTAATCGAAAGCCAAAATTTGGATCTTCTGTTCGTAACCGAAACATGGGCAGATGAAGCTTCTGACGCAGATCTGACCCTAGCAATCCCAGAGGGCTTCTCCATCTACAGAGCAGACAGAAAAATAAAACGCGGAGGAGGATTAGCAATCATAGGGAAGGAGGGACTTCAGATTAAAAGCTCAGACAAAGGAAGTAACCCAGATTGTGAAACGCTAACCTTTCAAATAAAAATCACCAATAACTATACTTTTAGTGGTCTACTAATTTATAGACCACCAAATGCCAAAACACCTCTAATTGAGCTATTAAGCCCATTTCTAGAATCTAGTGTGACGTATTGTGACTATACAATTCTAGGAGATTTTAATATACACCTAGAAAAAACATCGGACCCTAAGGTAAAGTCATTTGAAGACGAAATGGAAAACTTTGAATTAGAGCAGAAAGTATATACAGATACGCATTGCGCCGGCCACACTCTGGATGGAATTTTCACATCATGTCGGAAGTTAAATATAACTGATACGCTCTTGATCCCGTGGTCAGTCCATAAGATGGTCTCCTTCTTCTTAGAAAATATGCAAGATACAGGAAGACCGGTCAAAGCCAAAAAAAAACATATATCATGACTGGTCCAAAATCCAGCCCCAGATATTCATAGATACTCTATGTTCTTCGTACCCAACTTTAGATGCAGACAGCAATAAAGCCTGTAAACAAATTAATACATGGCTAGAGAACGCAGTCCAACTTACAGTCCCACAGAAGAAAATTACTCTCAAAAGAAAGACCCCTTCACAGCCATGGTTCTCAGAAGCTCTGAAGGAAAAAAAACAAGAATGTAGAAGAGCAGAAAAGAAATGGAGAGCTAACTATGAGGTACAGCATAGATTAGAATATAAAACAATACTTGCTAGCTATAAAAGAATAATAACATCAGAGAAAAGCAAATACTTTGTCCAAAAAATTAATGAATCAAAAAACTCCAGTAAAACCCTCTTTTCCACGGTTAGAAAACTTTTGAAAATTGAAAATAACATCCCAGAAGAAATGTCATCAGAATTTTGTAATATTCTGGGTGAATTCTTCGTAAAAAAAGTTTCATCAGTCTACGAATCTTTTAAAAATTACAAAATAGACAAAACTAATCAGACAGATCAAACCACTGCTCAAACAATAAATTCAGAGGAACAATTAGTCCAACCTACAATGTTCAAATTTACCATTCCAACAAAACACCAAATTCAAAAAGAATTACTTAACATTAACTCAGGCAGCCCAACAGATCCATGTCCGCCCAAAATAATGCAAATCTGCTCAGAACAAATGAGCATTATACTAGGTCAAATAATCAATACCAATACCTTTCCGGATGACTGGAAAATGATTTCCATCAGACCACTACTAAAAAAAAACAATCTTGATAGAGACAAGCCAAGCAATTATAGACCCATAGCCAGAATTCCTTTCGCCGCTAAAATATTGGAGAAACTCCTGAACAAACAGCTATCCCGCTATCTGATTGACGGCAACTGGCTGGACGACTCTCAGTTTGGTTTCCGTGAAGCACACGGAACAGAAACTGCATTAATTACAGCAGTAGAAGAACTCCGGAAAGTGATGGACAACGGAGCGAAGGCTGCCTTGATATTACTTGACTTATCGGCGGCCTTCGACACGGTCAGTCATGAAATTCTTTTAAATCGATTAAAAACAGCAGAAATACATGACTCAACATGTACCCTCATTGAATCCTATCTTGCCAATAGAACCTTTGCAGTAGAAGTAGAAGGAGCAAAATCTAAAGCTTTTTATCTACCATGCGGAGTTCCGCAGGGATCATCATTAAGTCCTACCCTTTTTAACCTTTATGTTGCCCCACTTGCAGAGATAATAAGAAATTGTGGTTTTACCCCAATATCATACGCTGATGACACTCAAATTGTAGTGACCATCAACAAAGATATAGAAGAAACAGCGGAAAAATTCCAACATTGTATGATACAGGTCAGCCAATGGATGGAAAGGAATTGCCTGAAGCTCAGTGGAGACAAGAGTGAAGTGATGATATTAGGGGGTGACACAAACATCTGGTCCCCCGCATGGTGGCCTAAGGATATGGGCAGATGTCCTAGATCATCAGAAAAAGTGAAGAATCTGGGTTTCACCCTTGATATGAATTTATCATTTGAAGCTCAAGCCAATAAACTGTCATCATCACTCTGGTACATTTTAAAAATGATAAAAAAACTATTTCCATATTTACCACAGGATTCTCGCAAAACAGTAGTAACAGCATTAGCATTAGCAAGATTGGACTATGGAAATGGTCTATATGCCGGAGCCAGAAAAAAGATCATAGATAAATTACAACGCCTGCAAAATGCAGCAGCTAGACTGGTTCTAGACATACCCAGGTTTGAGCCAATCAGACACAGACTGAAAAATCTGCATTGGCTGCCAATTTAAAAGAGGGTGAAATTTAAATCACTCTGTCTAACCTATAAGGCACTACAGGGAAAAGGATCACAATTTTTGAGGTACCATTTGAAACAGTATGAACCCATGAGACCTCTGAGATCGGGCCAGAGGAAACTAATTGCTGTCCCCAGATTTAAAAGAGCTAACTGGGGAGGGAGAAGTTTCCTGATACATGCAGCATGTGCATGGAATCAACTGCCTCTTAACATAAAAACCTGATCTCTGGAAACCTTTAGAAAGGAAGTAAAAACATGGCTATTCTCCGAATAAACATCAGACACTGTTACAGAGCTGGAAAGGATTTATCTTAGCGCCAAGACGCCCATGGGCAATCGTTGCGCTCTATAAATTGACAAATCAAATCAAATCAAATCATGCTCTGCCCTCGTTTAAATTAAAGCAATGCTAACTCTAGCGAGAGATTGGTGGTGGGAAATACATTCCAATCTCTTTTGGTACCTTTAGTAAATGTGTTACTGATGGGGCAAAAAGTGGTAGCACAGGTGATTTTATTGATGGATGCTTTTGACTTTGGTTTAAAGTACTAGTTACCTGTGTGAGTACCAAGCACGTTTTAGGGAACGTCTCAATAGCCTTTTTTGGGTAGCCATGTTGTATCAGTTTATTAGCTAGAGTGTAAGCCTCTCTAAAGAAATGCTCTTTGAACTTACAATTACGGTAAATGCATAAGAAGTGCATGTAGGGAAGGCCATCTATGAGGGCATGTGAGTGAGAACTAGAATACTGGAGGAGTGTATTTTTTCTATATGTTTACAGAACAGGGTGGAGTATAGTTGATTATCTGAGATTTTAATTGTGACATCCAAATAGTCAATTTGCGTGTTAATGTAATGGTCAATAAATCTTAAATCTTGTTGGCAATTATTTAGCCATTCAATAAACAGTGCAAGAACAATCTCCTTCCCAGACCAAATTAGGAAAACATTGTTTATGTATCTTTTCTACAGGTGGATCTTTAGCAAGAACAGATTAACATTATTTAAGACGTGTATTGTCTCCAGGCCATCCACAAACATGATAGGAAAACTGGGAGCAAAATCCACCCCCATCGACGTTCCCTTATATTACAGGTAATATTTGCATTTTATATTTATATTTCCTTCTAGGCATGTTTGTGCCCTTTTAGAAGGTGCTTGGCTCATGCTAGAGTGGGGACCATATTGAAGAGGGTTTATACCCTTTCTCATAGCTTTATTCAGTGTGTTTTCTTACCTTTTCATTTACCAGTATCTTTCCTCTCACAGGAGAGCCTGCGGAAAGTTAGAGAGGTTGCTGTACCCCGGGTCGCGTTTTAGTTTTTCCTACTTGCTTTTGGCACTACATGCTGAGTTAGCTTCCAAACTCTGACATGCCCCCCTCGCACGGTGAGCTTTTTAAAGTCCCTGACAGTGCCACATACCCTGGTGGTTTCGAGGCCCATCATCCCCAAACGAGATGTTATTTTCATGAGGCGTTATTGCCGCTGAATATTGCAGATAAGGGTGCAAGTTGCACCAGAATTGATCCAGCATCTATGGTTAATACCCTTAACCTAACCTACCAGGGTTGTATTAACCTGGTGGAGAAGTCTCATATATGCGGTAATGGTAACCTAACTAAGGAAATGGAATCCTATTCACATATTGAGGAGAAACCCAAACAAGGTAAATGAACTTGTTCCCTCATAAATGTGAGGTGACTTATAAAACATAAAATAGAATTTGTTCTTTTTTTAGATCACCACAATCTTGATATTACTTTAATAACAAAAAGGTGGGCTGATCCCTCTTCCGGCCCAGACCTGGTTTTAGCAGTACCCCATGGCTATTTCATCCACAGATTAGATAGCACCCATAAGAGAGGTGGTGAATTAGCTGTATTCTATCGAGAAAACGTCGGCCATTTTTAAATCAATATCTTCAATGGCGTGCAAAGCACTATCTTTTAATACTGAACTTTTGAAAACTCAGTCATGTAATGACCTGTTAATCTACCATCCACCCAGGCCCAGAAATAATTTTATACAAGAGGTCACAACCCTTTTATATTCCTCCGATTTTACAGTTCTAGGGTATTTAAACTTCCAATTGGAGGCACACATGGACAAAGGCACGGAGGCTCTAACTGACATAGGGCCAGATGTCCGACCCACCAATTTGCGACTCGCACATTGCGTCACATTTGCGACTCGCAAATTGGGATGCACCACAGTGTCTGAGACACTGTTTGCGAATCCCAATGGGGTTGCAAATTGCATGCCTCATGCATATTAATGAGGCTGTCGCACTTTGTGACCCCATTGGGAATGGCTGGCAGACCCACGGATGGTGGCCTGCTGGGGTCAGCAGACCACCATGTCTGGGACTGCTTTTAAATGAAGCAGTTTCTTTTTGTTTTTAATGGAACCGTTTCCCCTAAAGGAAAGTGGGTTGCATTTAAAAAAAAAAAAAACTTTTCATTTTCCTATTTTAGGGCAGGCAGTGGTCCTTTGGACCACTGTCTGCCTTTTAAACATATTTTGAGAGCCACTCACAAAGAGGAAGGGGTCCCCTGGGAACCCCTTTCCCTTTGCGAGTGGTTTACCACCCTTCTGTGTAGGGTGGTAAACTGCAGCTATTTTGCGACCGCAATTGCGGTTGCAAAACAGTCATACATATCTTCAGGAGTCGCAATTAGGAAGGGATGCCCTTGGAATGCCCCTTCCTATTAGCGAGTCACTAATCCTGTTTTGCGAGTCGCAAATTGATTTGCAACTCGCAAAATAGGATAAGTACATGGGCAACCGTTTTTTTGAAGCCGCAAACAGGTCTAAAACCCATTTGCGCCAGCAAAAAAGTTTAGTACATCTGGTCCATAATGTCATGGCCTCAACTAAGCGGTGGTTGGTCCTACTCATTGTGCAGGCCGTACATTAGATGGCATTTTTACAAATAATTCTTTGTTGACTAAACCAGACACGTTACCGTTGAGCTGGTCTGATCATAATGCAGTATTATTTAATATAAAGGTTTCTCATAATGGATGCTCAGCTACACGGCCGAGCACCTGTCAAATTCATCAGACCTGGCCTAAAATTGAAGCTGTTCAATTCAATCAGCTCCTAACTGAGTCACAGCCCGATTGGATTGAAGATTTTGATCAATCAACCTCCAATTATTCCAACTGGCTTCATTCCACTTCTCTTGCGTTGGCACCTGCTAAACCAGTTAATCACAGAAGAACTAAACATTTTGGCACCATGGTTTTCAGATAAGCTGAGAAGTCAGAAACAAGTATGCAGGAAACAGGAATGGAATTGGAGGAAAAACTGTGATAAGTTAGAGAAAGGCCAATACAAACAGTGTATCACAGATTATAAGATCCTGTTTGAGGCAGAAAAGTCCAGGGAATTTACCCAGGAAAGTGAATCAGCCAACAATTATGTGAAAGAAATGTTTCAGACAGTTAGGAAGCTCTCCAATTTTCCCTGTAATAACACGACAGAAAGAAGTCAATCTTTATGGGGAAACATCCTTTACGACCCAACTTTTACCACGCAGTGCCTTTACAACGCAGGTTTTTCAACGCAAGTCATTACAGCAAATTGCGCTGGGGGCGCTGTAGGATAGGTAATAGTTTAATTTACTATACAACACCTTCCCTACTATCCACGGGGACTGGAGTTGGAATAGTAAATTAAACTATTCACTATCCAGCACCCCCCAACGCAAGTCGTTGTAACGACTTGCGTTGAAAAACCTGCGTTGTAAAGGCATGCGTGGTAAAAGCATGCGTTGTAACAACGTACATCCATCTTTATGCATCTCATTGGCTACTTTTTTTCAAAACAAAGTTGAACAGATTTGTAACAGGTTCTCCTCTAATTCCAAGCTTGCTTCAGCAGAAAGCAGGCCTGCTTCCCCTAATACAAAGAAAAAAACACTTACTGAATTTACTCCTCTGATAAGGAACAAGTAATTAGAGCTGATCTAATCCACTACATCTGGCTCCCCCATTGATCCTTGTCCTACTTCCATTGTTTAATTGGCTCCTGATATAATCGCAAACCATTTAACAAAAAATCTAAATAAAATGATCAAATATGGCTATTTTCCTAAACAATGAGAAAGCATAAATCCTTCCATTGTTAAAAAAACTAACCTTGATCCTCGGGACCCTAACAGCTATCGCCCCATTTCTAGGCTTCCCTTTCAAACTAAAATTGTAGAAAAAGTCTTGTACCCGCAATTGGCTATTTTCACTCAGAAGCATCAGCTCCTAGATCCTATTCAATTTGGGTTTAGGAGTGGTCACAGTACAGAAATAGCCCTAATAGGGCCACTGAGGAAATCAGGGCTACTCTTGATGAGGGTGGGAGAGAAGCTCTCATCCTATTGGACCTATTAGCTGTATGTGATACAGTCAACCATAGATTGTTGGTTGGCGATCTCTACAACATCGGAATCAAGGTAGCCGCACTTGCAGTTCTAAGATCCTTTCTCAGTGAGAGAGTTCAAACAGTATCTTTAAAGGGGTATGAATAATAACCCTTTTCCCTGCCTTGTGAGTCCCTCAGGGGTCTTCGCTGAGCCTGACATTTTTTGATGTATATGTAATGGCACTGACTGGCTTGATCAAATCATTTTGTTTCTCACTTATATCCTATGCGGATGACACCTAGATTGTAATCTCCATTTCGAGTAATGATGACAACACCAGCATATGTTTCCATAACTGTATGTTAGCAGTCAGTGATTGGATGGCTAAAAACAGCTTGAAGTTAAACTCTGAGAAGCATGATTCCCTTGTGTACGGCAATCCGGTCTCCTTTTGGTCACCAGCTCGGTGGCCGCAAGAACTATGAACTCTTTCATTTCCAACCAGGAAGGTGAAACACTTAGATGTCCTAATGGATTACAAACTCACCTTTCGGAATCCAGTGAATGCCACTATGTCTTCCTCCTTCTACTCACTGAAGACAGGAAGAAAATCCTCCCTTATATTTCATCAGTCATGCAAAAAACTGTTGTGATAGCTCAAGTCTTGTCAAAATTAGACTATTGCAATGGGCTTTATTTGTATGCAATTGCAGTTTCCAAACAAGTTCCAATCCCTTTAAAATGCAGTGGCTTCTGGGGATCCCTACATTTCAATCAGCAAAACCTGCTTTGTGGAAGCTACATTGCCTACCTATTAAACAAAGGATTAGCTTTAAAGACTTGTGCATCACTGACAAAGCACTGCATGATATAGGCCAGGAAAATGTCAGAGATAGTTTTAAGTGATCCTAACAGGCATCTGTGCTTGAAGGACTGCCAAAAAGTGTGTTCCCTCCAAATTCAAATTCTCCTCATGGGGCGGGAGAAGTTTTGTGGTCTGTGCTTCTAAACTGTGGGTCTCCCTCCCCCTGCACATCAAATCCATGCCTGATCTTCTGTCTTTTAAACAACTAGTTGGGCTATTGAACTCTGTTTCAGAGACAAAGTGTTAGACACCTCCAGGTTTTTGTATATTTTAGAAATATCTTAAAAACAAAATATTTACCATCAAAAAGAAAATCGTTTTTAGTGAGGGTAATCTCAAGGAAAGAAATAATGAAGTCAGTCGGAACCTGTACTGCAGCTGGTCTATGATTGAGATGATCACTAATCACACGAATACCTCCCATCAGGGGTATATAGTGATTTTAAATACAATGTGACCAGCAGTTCGATGGTGGATCTGAATGTTCATTTTCAATCAGGTTGATAAAATGAGTTGTGTCCTTCACATAAGTAGTAGTGAGTGGGACCATGTCCTTGATGAAATAGTCAATGTATTTTCATAGGGGTTCCGGGATGGAACCACAGCCTGATAGTATAGGCCTGTCTGGGGTGAGTCTAGGCTCTTGAGAATCTTGGTTAGTGTATAAAGGACTGGTGTATGGGAGCTCTTATTATTATAGAAGAGGAACACATTATGACTTAAGAAACCCTCTGGTTCTGCAGCATCAGTCAGTGTTTGAATCATAGCTTGAATTTCAGGAAGGGGTTTCTGGCTTGGGGGGTCACAGTGACTGATGTTGCTAAGTTGTCTATAAATGTCATTGTCATATTTGTTTTTGTCCAGGATGACTATTCCACCACCTTTGCCTCATAGCTAAATGAAAAAAATATATAATCATTGGCTTTGAGATCCCAGAGGGTTTACCTTTCTTGAACACTGATATTGTACGGTATAAATAAGTGGTTATCTTTTAGAGAGTCAAAATCATTGAGTGCCAATTTCTCAAATGTGGTAATCTCTGGGGGCATCAAGTAAGAAGGTGGCTGGAAGATGGATTTTGGGTGTAATCCTGTGGTGTCATGATTTACAGTGCTATCTGTGTTCATAAAGTAATATGTGAGACTGATGTTGCTGATAAATTGCATTATTGCAGTGTAAATCATGAACCAATCTGGTCTCTCAGTGAACACAAAAGAGAGGCCTTTACTGAGTAAGGAGATCTCTGTGGGGGAAAGGCAGTGTTGAGACAGGTTGTATATGGGTATTGCAGAAGGTTGATTGGTTAATAATAGGGACTGCAGTGGTAAAACATCCGTCTTGTAGGCGTTGTCTCTGAGGGAAATTGTTCTTGCTCCTCCCTCTCCCTCTGCCTCTCCCTCTGTATCCTTAAAGGCCTCTGACTAAAACATGGGATTATTGTTGTGCCTGTGCCGCAGTGCTCTGAAAACATAACCATCTGTTGGTACTTGAATATGCCCAATGGCCCTATGTTGCCTTTCTGTGTCATCTGGAATGGAGTGGTAAAAAATCTTGTCTAATAGGTAAGGGCATGTTCTCCCTTTACAGTATTTTTGATGTCACAATAAACTTTAGTGTACTTTTTTGGGGGTTCAAATTTTTAGAAGTCTTCTCTTGACAAACAAAAAAACATAATAATGATATGAGAAACAAATGTACTGAACAGTACTTATTGCCTGCCTTTCTGTTTTCATAATATTTGTTTTGTCTTATTCCGCGCACAAAATAATGTGTCTTGAATTAATACAGACATATTGTTTTTTGCATTGATAAATGTGGCAGTGAACCATTGTTTTTCTTCATATACTGTCTCACCCCAGGCTCTCCAAAATTGTGGCTTTACCCTTGTTTATAGGGCTGGAATAATCCAGCCTCATGGATGTCCAGGCCATCCAAACCCAGTCAAGTCTTCCCCTCCGTTTTCTGAATCTAGTAGATGGGCTTTTTGCTCCAGCTTAACTTATTCTTCTTCTCTCAAATCATTGCTCTGAATGGCCATCTATCTGGCCATTGCATCGTCACACCATGCAGCTTCTATACTGTTGGGGAGTTCTGATTTATTCACATTTGTGTCTCCGCCTGTG
The DNA here is from genome assembly GCF_964263255.1 of Lissotriton vulgaris. Taxonomy (NCBI): domain Eukaryota; kingdom Metazoa; phylum Chordata; class Amphibia; order Caudata; family Salamandridae; genus Lissotriton; species Lissotriton vulgaris. Next base: position 801,259,180 of record NC_141695.1, on the reverse strand, counting down.
GCTTTGTTCAACTTCATACTGAGGGTATCTGGGTTCTACTTAGTGTGTGTTCATTCCCGTGAGTACTTTGCCTGTGTTGTCAGGTTGACAGTTTCCATTCCTTTGCGCCTGTTGGTGCCTCCCTTGGAGTAGGAATCCCCTCCCTCTGTTTTTGTCTTGGGTCCTAAAATCTTTAGATCAAGCTTCTAAATCATGTTGTGCACAAAGGAGCATAAAGCTTCAAAGCCAAATGAAAGTAGCAGAACTTCCCATAACGAGTAGTTCATAGAACTCAGCCAAGTCCCATTAAATCCACGTTGATCGGCATACAGCTGCACTAGCAATCTGTCAAATCAAAATAGCAAAGAAAATGAAAACTGGGACAGCAGCAGCAGGAGCCACAAGTGTCAAGGGGCTGGGCTTGTGAAAAGGATCCAAAGAAAAAGTGTAAAAGGTGAGTGACTACCTAAGAACACGAACTAATATAAAAGTAAATAAAACATGTTGTAAACATTGTAAGATGCTCCTTTCTCCACAGATCAATCAAGTGGCTGAGTTCTTTGGTAAGCAGGTTCAGCTCCTCCGTTCCCACGGAAATACATGCAGCTTATACTTTTTATCACACGGTTAGCTACAGACAGTCTTGTGTAGTTAGATTCTGGAAACATCAGGCATCGTTCCATAAACCTTAAACACAGATCCATCTTCCACATATACATTTGTTTCACTGTGAGAACAATGAACTACTAACTAAAAGGCAAAGTCACTGTTAGGTAATGCATTTGTTCTACTACGAATCAATCATTATTGTTTAAAATCCACAAGTTATTCTATTCAAATGTTATATGAAAAATAAGAGAAATAGGAAGGTCATGATATTCAGACTTGAAATGTTGCTTACTAACGTAATACATGTTGTTAGACTGATGATGAATGATGGAAAGTTGAGCCTCAAAAGTCTCTTTGACTCTCCTGGGTACCTTGGACGACAACTCAAGGTCTACCTCCGAAGAGATGGTTTAAGGTCTGAGCCACAGTTGAGCACCATACGCACAATAGGCATCAGTGTTTACCAGGGTTATTGTAGCTTCCAACGCCAATAATAAGCCACTGCTCTCCTACCAGAGTTCAGCACCGTGGATAGCTCCGAGGCTGCCACTGGTTCGGAATGCTTTTTCACCCGGGGATTTATGGAAGTAGTTCAGTGCCAATGGGAGCCGGATTTAAGTGGAGCAACAGGCCTGTGCTTAATTACCGACGGGCTTACAGGATCTATTTTTTATGAAACAAGGAAAAGTTTAATAGTTTGCTATTAAAACTGAGCAAAATGTGTTCTTCCGAGAGCGTTCTGCTTGTGCTCAAACCTTATATCCCTGAAGTTGCTGGGATCGCCAAGCTCTCGTGTTTGTGGCCCGGTGCACTCTAGCCTCCTGGAAGAGACACAGACCATGTTAAGGTATCAAATAAGCCGACCCCCAAATGAAAATGCCTATAACTTTTAAATCGCTTGCAGTGGTTTGACAATGCCAATGGCGCTAGACTGCTGCAAGGCCTGACAAGCTTTGATGGCAGACCCTAAAGCCTCTGACCACGGTAACATTGCCAACAACTTCACGGATCCTATGGTCCTGGGCCTTAGGGAGCACTTTAGTTGGGGGGCGAGTTAGTACTCGCTCTATCCTCCAGAAGGCAATTGAACCCAGTTCCATCTGATCCAAGAGCCATAGGTGGGCCTGTGGTTTCATTACCAAGCTCAGGTGGGAGGGGCTCAGGTGCCGGTGGTGGTTGGGTCTTTGTGCAGTCCAGCTGGTCAGTGATGTGACCCTCAGAGTGTGGCCTCGGTTACCCCTCACATCTCACTGCATGCACTCCAGCACTCGACAGCACCCTACACCCAGAAGGGGAATGCTGTCGGGCTGCTGCAGTTGGATTAGGGGGTTCCCTGAAAAGAAATAGGATTTACGTTAGTCCTTTCTGGAAAGTCACTGCCTGCCCCGTGTTTACTCAAAGGCACCTGGCCCATTCGTTCTTGGTTATACAAGTGCCCTCTGCTGCTCACCGGCTTGGTCACTGAGACACTAGGGGTGGTTTCCTTGTCAGGCACGCGGACGCAGCTGCAGGTTCTCTGGTGCAGCCTTGGGGAGAGGAGCGGCTCTCAGTATGCGTGAACACGCTGGTACCACAAGTCACACCAGTATAGTTCTTTAAAGCCCATGCTTGGACAGGCCAATGCATGTTCAGTTCTGAGGGAAGCTGGGCAGGGATCCGCGCCACCCACAAAAAGAGCAACTATCAATGTTTTGGAAATCAGCCAATCAGAGGAGAGTACCGGTTCAACTACTTTTCTCCAGAAATAAACTGAGGAAACCGGTTTGACCTCGAGCAGGATGGAGTTTGGAGCATCTTGACAGGCTCCCTCACACGCATCTGGACAGGGCTGATTGGATGGGAATCTTTATTACCCCCAGCCAAGCCAGGAAAGGAGATGCGAGGCTGGAGGCAGCAAAAAAGAATGTGTCAGCACAGAGCTCTTTCCAATGGACATATTTATTCCATGTTCGCGCTCCATGCATACTCCAGATGGGGGTGGAGTGGTTCGACTTAGAAGGGGCTGTGTCGAGTTTACATTGAAGTCTTAGTTGACACCCTGTGGTATATAACAAAAACCGCAGTGAACCCAAGCATATTAAATCACTGCCAACAATCAGGCATTTAGAAGAAATGTCGACCGAGGATACCCCCTAAATGTCGAGCTCAGGGACAATTTAGAGCCACCGTTCTTCACGAAGCAGCCTAGGGCTTGCAGGGGGAGCACTGCATGCTGGGGTTCCTTCCTATTGGGGGGAAGAATATGGGAATTTCAAAGGCATCTGTTAAAAAAAGACCTGATGAGGCAGTTAGTATTGTCAACTGTGAACTTCTGTTCCTACACTAACACGGATACAAAATCACAGCAACAACCAAATATAGTCATACAGGCGATCTCATGCACTGGCACCCACACAGCCAAATAGGGAGACAAAAATACAAAAAGAGGCAAGTAGGCAATCACACAGACAGGCAACCAAGACCTACAGGCAGAAAGGCCCAAACACAAATAGGGGACACATCAGATCAATGCCTAAATATATATAATTACTGTGTTCGTTCATAGAAATGCTCTAAATAGCTTGTCTAGGAACAGTAAGCTAGGCTCATTGGAAGATAAAAATATAAAACGTGTAGGAAGGATTTCGGAAAAGAGGGTAGTTCGTTATTTGTACAAAACGGAGATCAGGATCCCTACCAGTGTAAGACAGTCAATCTACATGTATTTATTTAGTTGTATTGTTTTAACGTTCAGCAAACTGCATAAATGCCGCATAAGGCTATCAGGGGTAAAAGGAAAACCAAAACACGAGCCATGGAAGCAAAAGAAGTGCTCTATACTACCAATGCTATTCAGTAAAAATAGTCCATCGGCCTGCCGGGTGTCAACTGCTTCTTGTGTCATGGGGGTGATTTTTTCAGTGACAAGTTGGATGAAAAACCCTCAGACATTGTCCAGCGGAGTACACTGTCTGAAGGCATCTGAATGATTTCGAGAGGAAAGGAGGGGGTGTGCTTAGTAAATATTCGACAAGTAGAATGCTTAGCAGATTCATTTTCAGATTTTTTCTAACTCTTATCCAATTATTTTGTATCCAGAGGGACAACGGTAAGGAGTTCCAGCGAATTGAACCATGTACAAGACAGGTTCTTCCACCAAATATTTTTATTTTATGCGGATAAACTGATAGGAGATTCACTAACGCTTGTACAAATAAAGGACTCTTGTGAGGTTTGATGGTGCATGACCTGCATGACCTTGGAGGCCATGGACCATGACCATGGAGGTCACACAGCAGTGTTTTTAATCGTGATCTCTTCTGGACAGGGAGCCAATAGAGTGCAATAAGGGATATGACACTTACATATCATTTGATTGTCAGCTGACCAATATAATTCTACACTCTTCATATATATATTAGGAAGTACTGGTAAAGGAAGGCACAGCAGTGCGAGGATGGAGGGCTGGCTGTTTGGGATAATTCAACAACAACAGGCCATTCTTGCGGATTACTTTGTAGGTACGCAGAGAGCCTGTTGACGTGTGATGACACTTTAGAAAAGAGAAAGTAAATGGTCTTTGTGGGGTTTGGCCGTGTGAGGCATGACAGTTTGATGCAATCAGTGGAAGACAGCCGTGAGGTAGCGGGGAGGTTTCCACTGAAGGGAAGAGATAGAAGAGAACAGATTAGTAGGGTTGGGTAGATGGAAATGCAAAAGGAGGTATTGATGTTGTCAAGGACACTACTGCAGAAAAGGAAAAATAAATCAAGGAGGAATGCCTGGGAGATTCTAGTAGGAAAAAGTTGGGGTGGAGTTTAAGAGAAAGTGAGAAGAAAAAACCAACCTTGTGTGGTGGTTGCAGTAGGATCTTGTGCATGACTGTGTCAAAAGCTACAGCCAGTTCAATCCGGATTAGTATGAAGAAGTATGGCCAGGGACTACGTAACATCCCCCTCCCCGCCTTGCGTTTAACCAACATTTATTAAAGATGGACATGAGAGAGGATTTCTTTGGAAGTAGGGTCGTACAACCGACAGCCGTATTTATTGAAACTTAAAATCAAATAAAAATTGAAATAAACAATAATTTAAAAAATGTACGCAGTAAACGTCGCATGACATTCGATTACAATTAATATGTACAGATATCAGATGGCTAACCTTAACATACTTCTAGTACAAGATATTTCCTATTGGAGTCTAACATCTGAACCATAACCATACATTAATTACTTTTCTGCGTATCCTATTTGGGCCAACAGCAAGGTCGCTAACTGGTGTCAGATCCTTATCAAATTAGCCACACCCTCCGTAGGAGTGCACATGCGCAGAGGGCCTGTTTACGGAGAGGGTGCTTCCCCCTCCGGTTACCCCCGTTCCCTCCATTACCTCCATTAAAGGGGGCCCTTGCACTATGTGCCATTTAGTGACATCATTGTGCCCGTGTGGGGTGGCCAACCAGCCAAGAGAAAGCGTGACTCCCTCCTCCCCGCACCCATCCAGCCAACCGGATGTACCGCCCCTGGAGTTCTACGAGAGACCACTTGTCCCTTCCTCTGGGCGACCCCATTCAAGAATGGCGCCGCCCTCTAAGGATCTTAAATTTACTGCTCACCAATCATGACCTTACAGCCAATGGCCAGCGTAGTTATAAGGGTCTGAGGAAGGGTTTTTCATCCGGTTCAAGAAAAGGGCGCGCAGCTAAGTAAAAGCGCAATGCCAATTCGTAATTCTAAGTAGATTGTGAGGTGCAAATAGGGTGAGGGGATGAGCCCTATAACCCCTCAATGTGGTGTCAGCCTAGGCTGACACTACGTACAGTAACTAACAGAAACCCATGCACACTCTAATAGATAAACAGAGATGTCAGTGTAGACACATTGAGACAAATGGAGACAAAGCGTTTCATTTACAAACAAATGATTGGTTATCTTGGAATCAGTCGTTAGAAAAGGTGTCTTTAATGTTAAAGAGAACCAGCCGACACTTGTTTCGTCGCGTCTGGGATAGTCTTCCCACGACTCCTTAGGGCTAAAGAGAATTGCAGTATCGTTGGCAGAGTCGCTCCGTCTCTCAGACAGCAGGCAGTAACAAACATCCACACAGAGAATCAGCAGGACACACAAGTAGGGGCTTAAACAGGGCAGACCTGTGTAGAAACAGTGAAAAACAAAAAGATATACTGAAATACATGGAAACAAACACACACCTGATAGCAGGCATACAAATGGAGACAGATATAAAGAAGAGACAGAAAGGCTAGCAGCTTTTATTCTGTATTGATTCCTTTGTTAAGAAGCAGTAAGTATTTCAAAAATACCATTTTTACAAGAAAGTAAAGAATATGGGCCAGATGTAGGTAGCCAAATACCGGTCGGTAACGGCCTACAATCGGTAAAATCGGCCGTTACCGACCGGTATAGCGAAAAAGAGATGTAGGTGTCAAAAAAATACCGAATCGTTAAATATGAATCGGTAAAATTCCGATTCTGTATTTACCGAATACATATTTACCGAATCGTAATTTACCGATACGTTATTTACTGAGTTCTTATTCACCGAATCGGTAAATAAGAAATCGGAAAAAATGCCCATCGAGATGTAGGAAAGGCCAAAAATACCGAATTCATTGAAATTCGGTATTTAAGAGTCGGTATTTCCCATGGACTGAAAGCAGGTGGTAACCATGTGCATGCTATAAAAAAGGCCCCAAAATGCAACAGTGTTGGCAAAATGGCGGCACTCTATGTGATTGCGAGGAGGCGAAGGCTACAGGCTGCAGGTCTGAGGGTATGGCAAAGGGAGGAGCAGGTGTACAGGCAGAGGATCACTCTGTTCCAATTGACTGAGCCTGAGATACTCCAGAGGTACAGGCTGCACCCCACAACCATCATGGACCTAATAAGGGACCTCCACCCATACCTGGACCACCCAACACCCAGGGCCCACACCATCCCACCCCATGTCCAGGTGCTGTGTAGCATACACCTGCTGGCCTCTGGGAGCTACCAGAGTGTGATAGCTGCAGTAGGAGGTGTATCCCAGAGCTGTCTGTCCTGTTTTTTCAGGAAGTTCCTGGATGTCATGACGCAGAGAATGGGATATTACATCCAGTTCCCTGACACACCTGCGGAACTTGCTAAAACTTAAACAGGCTTCTATGGACTGGCACACTTCCCGCATGTGATAGGCTGCATTGATGGCACCCACATTCCCATATGCCCACCTGCAGCCACCGAACACATATACAGAAACCGTACGTCTACTCACTCCATCAATGCGCAGGTGATATGCAATGCAGGGAACATCATCACAGACATAGTTGCCAAATTCCCAGGAAGCACGCACGACTCCTACATATTCCAGAATAGCGGAATATACACACGGCTACTTAATGGAGATTTTGGAGATGGATATTTGCTAGGTAAAAAAGTGTTACACACCCTGAAATGGATGTCAGCTAAATGTGCAATGTGAATGTAACTCATGTACCTCTCATTCTCTCCCAGGTGATAGTGCATATGCCCTGCGTTCCTTTGTGCTGACACCGTACCTCAACCCAACCAACAGAGCAGAAAGGTGATACAATGTGGCACACAGGTCCACTCGCAACGTAGTGGAGCGAACATTTGGACTCCTCAATAGCAGGTTCCGTTGCCTCCACAAAAGTGGAGGTGTACGACAGTACACCCCCATCCTGTGTTGCAAGATAATAGTGACCTGTGCCATTTTGCACAATCTTGCTACCAAGGAAGGCACAGAGGTGGAGTTGACACATCACGAGAACATAGATGACGACCAAGAACATGCAGAGCCCCAGGCAACAGGACCAGCAGCACTAGATGGTAGATTGAGACGGACAGAAATAACATGACGGTATTTCTAGGTAATGTATGACACATACACAGGTATATTTTATGACAAGTGTAGTTTAATCAGCACTACGTCATCATTGTCACATCTGAAGAGGATACATGAATCTAAGTCAATGTCTCTGGCTGCTCCTGCTCAGTTTCCGTCGCTGTGTGCAGTTGAGTCAATCTGCCACATAGGTCAGTGCTTGCGTCTACGCACTACATTGCGGGATTTTTGTGCCTGTCCTTCTGATTCCCTGCTGGTGCCTGACCCAGCATGGCTGTGCCTGCCGCTCCTGCGCACCTCCGGTACAGGTGTGCTGTAGCCACTCCTGCTGGTTGACCCCTCTGTCTCCTCCACACCTGTGTCACCAGCATTGCCTGTGTTGGTATTGAGCAACTGCTCCATCGCAGAGGTCACTCTTCCCATGCCCCGTGTCAAGTCTGTGCAGCAGTGCACTATTGCATCCTGCATGGAAATAGAACGTCGGCACAGTAATGCTGTATTAGTTGCAAACCTATTCATGGCCTTTGTTTGTTGGCGCATACACTGTCGTTCCCTGCCACGCTGTAGATGATCCCTGTCCAACTTATCCGACAGTACTCCCATGTATGTGGAGATGTTTGTGATCCCCTTTGAAATTTGCTCCATACTCGATGCTATGTGGTCTATGCCCTTGTCCATGTTGGACATTTTGATGTTCATACAGCGAACCTGCCTATGCATGGCTAGCAGTGATTTGGCCTGCTGGCGCTGTACTTTCAACATTGTGCCCTCCAGGCCACAGAAGACGCTCTCCCCTTCCTGCCCCTCCCCACCCTCACATGCCCTCCTGCCAAGGACACTGGTGCGCGCAGCGCCTGCTGCAATCGGTGGTCTTAGCCTGTCAGCCACTGGTGCACTCTTTTGGGGGACTTCATCCTCATCCTCAGATTCAGAGGTCTGCAGGATCCTCTGCGGGGGCTCCGCATGCCTACTTTCTCCTCCCAACATGAGCTCCCTGGACATTGCTATGGGTGTGTTTGACAGGTCAGGAGATCCAAACAACAGAGGGGAAAGTGGGATAGGTGTTGTGGGTCGGTCTGGAGATGAGGCCTCCTGGGTGGTGTTGTTGCCTCCATCAACAGCGCTATAAAAAGTTTTTCTCTTCTCTTTCTCCCCTCTCTTATTTGCTGGTGCCCTCTCCTCCCTTGGTGGTGCTGAACTGCGTGAAGACTCTCCTGTGGAATGAAATTGACATAGGGTCAATGTTGTTGTTCATCTGTGTGTAGTTCTTAATTAAATAGTCTGCACACCTTTGCACAGTGCACATTGCTTGTTTGGTGATGTGTGTGGCATGCCTTGCTGAGTCATATGTTGTGTACTTTGCATCTATGTATACATGACTACGTCTACCATGATGCATTGCTTCCACCAAGTCTGAGCTGTTATGCAGTGTGATGTTTGTACACAGTGGGTTACGGGGTCAGGTTGATGGGGGTGGATATGGGTACATGCCTCTTACCTTGTTGCTTGGTAGCTTTTGCTGTGCTATCCAGGTCTCCTATCCCATGGATGCATTCTGGCTCCATGGTGGTTTCCATTAGCTCCTCAATCGGTGTCAGCTTTGGTGCTTTGCTCCTGCCACCTCCAGTCACACCAGCATCCTTTTTCTGGGCAGCAATCTTTTTTTTGTCATGTTGCGCAGGTCATACCACCTCTTTTTTATGTCCTCAATCTCCCGGTGGGTCACACCAATGGCATTGACTTTGGCCTGTATTGCAATCAAATGTTCCTCTTCACAGTCTCTGCAACATGCAGAGACTGTCTCCCGAAAATTTGGCTGTAGTGGCTTACTATTTCTTCTACAGCCACCTGTAGTTCCTCTGGGCTAAACTTGATCTTCCTTTTTCCCTCCCCACCATCCTTTTGGCCTTCATGTGTCTCCATTCTGTCACTCTGCTTGCCTGTGGATACTCTGCTCCTCTCACCTCTGCAGAATTGTTTGTTCTGTTGGTTTGCACCTGCATGGGTGTGGCCACTCCCAGGTACTGGGGTGGGGTGCTTCAATCTGATTGGTTGGATTCACAGGGCCTTGGTTGTGGGGTGTGTAGACTGTCCCTGATTGGTTGGCAGGCTCACATGGCGTGTTTCAAACTCCCGATTCGGTAATTACCGAATCGGATCATTCCGAATCGGTAAAAACCGAATCGGATTTTTCCGAATCGGTGAATCCCATTCATTCCTATGGGCCATGAGGCCCATAGGGATGCTTGCGTTTCTCCGACTCGGTATTTACCGACTCGGATTTTTCCGAATCGGTAATTACCGATTTGGGTTACCGAGTCATATCGAATCGGTATCTTATACCGACTTTTGACCTACATACCATTTACAGATTCAGGAATAACGATTCGGTATGAGTCGGTATTTAGGAATCGGTAAATGGAAATTACCTACATTTGGCCCTTTATAAGGACTGTGGTTGCATAAAGGTGTTGAATTGAAGGTGCTGGAGATTGCAAACAGTTGTCAAGCAATGATACAGTTTAGATCAAGGGCCGGAGGCAGAAATAATAAAGAGTGCATGCACTCAGCTTCCAATATGTGTATACCAACCAAGGGAGTTAAGGCAGTGATACAAACATGCATGTGCTAATGATCATAGATCTTACAGTGGGTGGCAGCCATTAGAGGGTGTGAGGGGAGCAAAGGTAAGGGGAAATCAGGGACGGCACAATGCTGAGTCCGTGTTGATCGAATTAGAGTACCTTGCCATTAAACAGTGAGTTTGAGGCACGTGTTTAAGGCTGGTGTGGAAATGATTGCTCTGAGGTCAAGGGGAGATCATCCCAGTGAAATGGGACCAAAAGATAAAATGAGGTGTAGACTGAGTGCTTGAGGCTTAGGAACAGGGAGAAGTAGAACACAGAGGTTAATGAGGCGAGTCCTGGAAAAGAGTTTACATAAGTAAGAAGAATAGGCCTGTGCACTGTTTTAAATATCAGAAGGTTAAGCTTAGATTGAGCTATGTTGCTAGCCAAGAGACAACTTGAATGTGGGAGGGTGCTGGTTGCGGTGAATACAGGTAAAAAAGTTAATAACTCTGTCTAGGTTAAGTAAGCATAATTTGGTAGCCCCTATCTAGCTATGACCAGTGAGTTAAAAGCGGGTGTATTGGTATTGAATCAGATGGTGGGACATTGTTTCCAGATTTTAAAGTGGTGATGAAGACCGGCAGTGAACAAAAGAAACTGCAGGTGCATTTCTGAGTTGTATAGTTAGCCTAGGTTTAGCAAGAGAAGAAGGATCAGGAGTATGAAAGGATAAATAAATCATTGGTGGTAAGAAGAATGATAGGCGACTCGAGGCTCTGCATTATGTAATTTCTGTCTTCAATAAATTGCACTTACAGGATTGAAGAGCCTTAATGATGCAAACATTTCGAGATTTAAGTATGGAAATTGGGGAAAGGAAGAAAGAGGAGAAGGCAAATAACACTAGGGTGTCATCAGCGTGAAGATGGTACGAGACGTCAAAGGAGACAATAATGTCCAGGTTTATAGACAGGTGTTGGACTTGGCCCTTCTGGCAGGTTCACCCCTGAACTTTTTGCCTAGTGACTTCTGGTCTTTGCCCACTTTGACACTGTGGCGCAGTGTAAAGTGTGTGCGCTCCCTGAGTGTGTGTGTGAGATTAGCCCGCTTTCCCATAGGAATGCATGGGGAATGTCTGTGTCCCTGATATTTCCTGATGCGTGAGGCGTGCATGCTCAAGTTTGGTATGTGCGAACTCGTGAGAGTGAATGCTGCGCAATGGTATGTGCGGCGTGTATGTGTCTTGTGCGGAAGCGCCACTGCTAGGAGTTGGCATATTAGTGTAAAATATGCCTGGCTTGTGATAGGCTGGAGCTGGCTGGGATGCCAGGCTCCAGGAAATCTGTGTGGGTCTGCCCCGGTGGTGAATGGCGAGATTAGCATGCTGATGTGAGGGAGGGGCTGCACCTGTGTCCTGAATGAGGCTGGGTTTCCCCCACACAATGCTGGCTCCGCCCCCTGTGGTGCGACTGATGACCCTAGCCTGCCTGGTGAATGAAAGGGGTGGTTGAGCCATCAAGGGTACTCCAAAACCAGCTGCGACTGGTTCTCCCCCCCCACCCTGCACCTGAAGACAAAGGAAAAGGTGTATAAAAGAGGGGCTGTAACCCCATGAAAATGTTCTTGTTCTTGTTGACACTTGAATCTGCCAGGGGCGTGCTGCTGCTGGGGCCCAGGGGAAGGCTTGCCCTCCCTGGGCCCTGCCCAGCCCCTGGACTACTGAGGTCCTGGACCCCTGAAGGACTTTTCCGTTTTCCTGCGTGCCTAGCGCTTTCCTTTGGCCCCTAGCGCCTGTGAGCGCTTTATTTGGGGCCTCTAGCGCTTGAGAGCGCTTTATTTCATCCTAGTGCCTGGGAGCGCTTTTATGTCCTTTAGCGCTGGGAGCGCTTTATTTTCATTTGGGCCTTTGCTGAAACCCTAGACCAGGGGGAGCTTTATGGCCTGCTAGCGCTCGGATTGCTTTTCTCACCTTGGACCTGTGCCCACCCGGCAGTTCTCGCCCTCTGCTTCTTTCCCCGGGATTTGCCTCAGCAGCGCGACCAGAGCCGAGGAGGGAGGATCGTCAGGGAGGCCGCTCTGCTATTGGCTGCCGAGTCAGCCCATGCCCAGAGAGAGAGAGGGGCAGGAAGGCTCTCCCAACACAGCCCGGAGCCGAGAAAGGAAGACTACAAGCCGGTGAGTGGGGGGCCGGTGTCAAGAAGCAACAAGGAGGGCATCGGGGAACTTTGCCGGTGCCCGCCCCTCCAGGCCCCCAAGCGTACCCCTTCCCTTGTCTGGACTGGCTGCGGTGTACGCATCTCACGCCAGATGCATGAGATTTGGTAGGGTCCATTGCCGGTAATCGTACGGAGCGCACAGGAGCGTTCCAGAGGGCCCAGACTTCGAAAACACAGTACCTGGGCCCTAAAGATAGTGCCTAAGCATCAGAGAAGGGGTCATTGTCTTTTTGAGTCCCCAGGAGGGGGACTCCAGCAAAGAGGCTCACAGTTGTTTTCAGAGCCCTGAGAGGCTCAAAAACGCCAGTTATTCAGGAGCCCTGAGAGGCTCCTACATTTTAAGGGGCATTTATTGATTTCGAGTCCCCAGAGGGGGACTCCAACGTTTGTGCCACATTTCTCTTGAGTGCCCCCATTGTTGGCTAAGAGTCCAGAGAGGCTCTTGGGTGACATTGCATTTGTTTAGGGCCACGAGGCCCCCAGCCCACAGTTTGCCAGAGCCTGAGAGGCTCCAATGTTGTCCCCACCAGCATTGCTTTACAACTGCCCAGCACTTTGTGGGCAGTTGCCACGTTTAGGTCCCCTGACACTGGGACACAGGGCGTCCTATCCCTAGAGAGGCCAGTTGGCCTAGGGGCAGTCACAGGTGGTGACTTAAGTGAGTTTGGCGCAATTGTTCTTTTTCTGCACCTCTGAATGTGTTTTTATGCGTCATGTGCCTTGTTCTTACACCTCTGAATGTGTTGTTGATGCATCATGTGTTTTCCTTCCTTACACCGCGGAATGTATGTTATGCATCATGTGTTATGTGCTTACACCCCTACAGGTATTGTGATACTTAGGTGGTTGTTTTTCTCCTAGTGCAGGTGGTGCTAGTGAGGTCCTGGTTACCAGTAGTTACTGGTTGTGTACTTTATGTTCTATTTTTGTGCTACAAGTATTGTATTCTAAGTTCTAAAAGTGCTGATTCCTGACAGTGGTCCATGTGGCCCTATCTTGTACATATCCCTTGTAAATTCTGGCCGTGCCTGTTGACACATTGTAAAGTGTGTGTTTTTATCTAATGTGTTTTGGTGTAATACAAAGGCTATTTTTATATATAACCTTGTGTGGAGTTTCCTTTGTGGTGGGCCTTGGGTGTTGTTGCTGGGGTGCGTGTGCAAATACTTAACTCACATCGCCTCCAAGTTTAGCCTTGCTGCTCGCGCCACGTTACCTAGAGGGTGAGCAGGGGTTATCTTGGCGTGTAACTCCCTTGCCCTGACTTAGGAGTGGTGGTCTCTGACTGACTTTGGCGCAAGCCCTGGCCAGCCAGGGATCCCATTTCTAACAACAGGTGATTAGAGTGTCCAGGTTTGAGCCTTGGAGATGCCCACTACAACAGACCACTACAACAGAGGTGGGCGAGAACATGTCAATAATCAAAAGGCAGAGGACGAATCATTCGAAAGCTAGAAATAGAAGCAGCCGAGTATACTACTGAAAATGACCAGAGAGGCAAACGTATTGACCATGGTACAATGATCGATTAGGTCAACTATAAGCAAACGAATAGGTGGACAAATAAGTTTAGCCACTAAATTATTTAAGTGCTGAAGTGAATGATTGAAGATATGAGAGAAACATTTTATTGGTGGGAAGAGCACAGAAACCAGAGAGTCAGGTGTATTGTGATTGGTTAGGCCAGACATACCAATATATTAGCAAGACATTAGAGAAAATGGGCTGTTGGGATGCAAATCTCAATGAGACAGAGAGCAGGGGTTGTCTTTTGGCTTTCTCATGATTTATAATAATACAGAAGACTTAAAAGAATTTTAGGTACATGCCAGTGGTTAGAGGCAGACTGACAATACGAAAGAAAGCAGTGAGGATACATGAGAAAGAAGCATGTTGTTTGATGATTTGAATGCAGAAAGTGTATGACAGCATATGAGAGATTACCAGCTGTAAGTAAGGGGATAGTGTCATGTTGGGGACATTTATTGGAATCTCTGGTTGTGGAGGGCTACAGGAAAGAGGAGGAGTGGGTATTGAGCAAAACCAAGAGATTAGTCTTAACAGTCTATATTGTGGGATGGAATTATTCAGCAAAGTTACTAGCTTAAAGGGTAGAGTTCTAGTATATTGTGTGAGGGGAAGTGGGTTGTAATTGTATAGGTTGGGGTATTATTTTTGGTGACCTGTTATAAAACCCTAGTAGTAGCAGGTTTTGGCTGGGTTAAAGCTGCTCTGAGAAGCTGAGTGCATGTTTGTACTCTACATGCTCAGCACTAATCCTCGATTTCCTTCATTTCTGTAAACGCAGGCAGATGTGGTCTGTCATTTTGGGTGCAAGCGCCTGCCCCCTCTCTCTGCCCCCTTTTTTGAAAGCACAATGATTGAATGTCATGCTGAGGAAAAGGTCAGCCTGACAGACACACACAATGTCAGCGTCAGGCAGCCCCATCAAGGGCATGGCCTGGAATGTGTGTGGAGGAAGTAACTGAGGATTGCGCTGGCACTATACAATGCCAGTGTCACATAGGGCACAGACTGATGTGTGCTGAACTTGTCAGCGAAGTTATGGACAATAAAGTTTTCAACAAAAGCAGTTTTTTTGTTCAACACTCTTCAGTATTTTATTCATACTTGTTGAAATTTGTTATTTGCGAGTTTCATAGATTTTTTCAATCAGTCGGAATATTTGTTCAGCAATTGTATTTATATCCAACTTATATTTCAAAAGAATACATTCCATCTATTCCAATGCATTTCGGCCGCTTGGCCTTCATCGGGGAAGTCTGTGGAGCAAAGATGGTATCTATCACTATACAGTGCGGGTAATTACATATACAGTATAAAAACAAATGAAACACCAGAGGTCAAATTTAAACACAATACATTGTATACAGTGACTAACACAATTTCCAGGAACGTGTTTGTAATGCCTGATTACTTGGTACCCCTGAGTTTACGCGCTAAACTGTTAATTAATTACTAGAATCTACATAATGAAACAAAGTTTCTGATCCCAAACATACTACCAATGTCATATTAACATACCCGCTACTACCGCAGAGAGGAAGAGTCAGAGAAAGAGCATAAGTAACATAGGAGGGAATGTTTTAAGTGTTACTGGTAATGATAGGTAGGGTTAGGGACTAGACCATGATAGACTTGTTACTACCCACTAGGAAATATACTCATATTTCAACGCTCGGCAAACACGAGATGCACAGTAAGATAGGTAGTATGAGAAAGACTAGCACTTAGGCCCTTCTTATGGGCCTCAGATTTATAAAGTACTCCATGTGGCCATATTTAGAGATCTCTGCCTAGTGGAGATCTGTGCCATTAGTGAAGCTGCCGCCAATGCAGCTCCTCTGCAGACACTGATGGTTTGCTCTGTAAGTGTCATGTTCAATGTACCCGGGCAGCAAAGTTTTTTTTATTTTTAAAAAAGCAAGCTCTTAAAGTGGGAGCTTGTTTTTGATAAACAAAAATAAAATGTCCCTGACATGCTGGATATTTTCCTCTAGAAAGTGGGACCCACCCTGGTGGTCCCATACAAAGAAAATACATCAGAAAATCCACCTTAAATATGGTGAACTGTCTGAGATACTTTGACCGACAGCCCGATGTCAGTCGTCCTGAAGGTCAAAGGTTTCAATCGGCGCAGCCTGTGGAAGCTCCACTAGCAGAAACTTGACAGTTTGCCTGACTCATAAGAGAGCAAGTAACTGGAGGTTTGTGAGAATTAGGTACTTTGTCATGTTTCTGGCGAAGTACCCTGTCTGTCAAAATCTAAATAAGGCCTACTGCACTCTTTGCTTTACACTACATGCTTCATCAGGTAAACCCTGCCAAAATGTGTGTGTGAAGCAAAAAGGTCTGGAATGGGTAGGACAACATGGAAAACCTTTGTTCAAAAACTGAATCCTACTGTTACTCCCAGTTGCAAGGACAAAACTAGTAATCCTTCAAGGTTTTCAATGAAAGGAAATACTGAACTATTCAGGATCTTGGTGGGGTGTGTGCGTGTGTGTGAGTGCGGGGTGGGGGATAAATGGAGGATAGGCAGGAGGGTACAAATACAAAGCACTGCCCCCCGGCCAACTCACAATGTT
This sequence comes from Lissotriton vulgaris, assembly GCF_964263255.1. Lineage (NCBI taxonomy): Eukaryota > Metazoa > Chordata > Amphibia > Caudata > Salamandridae > Lissotriton > Lissotriton vulgaris. The sequence goes on along the minus strand of NC_141695.1, from coordinate 801,242,855 downwards.
ATATTCCCGGGTGAGGCCTATGTAGCGAAGCAGCTTTCGTTGGTTCAGCTCTTATTTAACTGTCAATCTGAATAGTTCAGTTGTGCTTTCTCAGAGACCCCTACTCACATTTAAACCAGAGACGTCTGTGGTGGGAAGGGAAATCTGCCTCAGTTGAGTAGGTTTACCCTATGTATTGGCTGTAGGTTATTCAAACTTGTAGGGTTAAAAGTTGCTGCCATTGTGCATACCATATCTCCATAAAAGTCAAATATGTTTTCTCTTCACACAATGTCGGTAAACTGAGAAGCGGGTGAGGACATTGAAGAACAGGCAGTTTCTCTAAATATTACAGAAAATTGCAGACAGCCAGTTATTATGAAATTATTACAACATGACCTCCGGGCAACGGTTGTAGATGTTACCTTCGTTGTCGAGACACACAAAGCCTTCAGAACGGAGGTATACTACTCTTGGATTAAATTCCCACCTGCAAAGCACAAAGACGGTTGTTTCACACTTACATTGAAGATGAACCACCTAAAGAGTATTTCCCATATGTAGACATAGAAGTCTCATTAACTTACCAAGAGCACATTAATTGGTTTAAAGGCACCCTACCCCACACCACAGAAAACAGGAGACTTGGTATGCTCAGCAAAGAAGGAGCAACCTGCCCGGTTTCAGCTTTATATACACAGCATCCAGACATTGCAACTATACCAGCAGCAGGAATGCGTACACTTGATAGACATTTAGTAAAAATTTACAGAAATCTTACACAATACATGATGAGAACATTGACAGTCCAACCTGTGAGGGCTGCTCAGGCTGTACAACCTAAATTTGCTACTACAGGCATTAGCCCTTAAACGCTGAATGCCATTATGGGAAACATTCCAACCAGCTGGGAGAAAATACCATTCTGGATAGCTCAGCTCAGCTTGAAGCAGTTTTTCCCCACACGGGCCCACAGGAAAAACGCAGAATACTAACAATTTGCTTGCCAATGGGGATGGCTCCCCTGATAGAAGATTGTGTCACTTGGGGTACTATCTTTGCCGCCATTTGTACCAGAACTCATGGTACCCCTTTAATTGCATTTATACCAGATGTTTTAAAACAAATACAGAAAGAGTATGGGGCAGAACCTGCCCTGGACCTGGGGATGAAAGTAATGGGCAATTCTTCCCAAGTTTCTGCAATTATGTTAAGTAACATAAAGAGGAGGCAGCAGCAGGGGCTTTATGCTTTACTAAGTAGAGATAATCTCGGAGCCAAACCTGGGAAACCAATAGTTAAGAGCAGTATTAAAAGTTTAACTCTAAGCAAGCACCCAATTCTTCCAAAAAGAAATGGGACACTAAACAAAAATATAAACTAAACAAAACACAGTCACAGGGTGGGTCTCCTCAACACAAACACAGAGAGAAAATACAATTTGAAAAACCGTGACAATATTAGGAAGCCTGACGGGTATAAGGAAACTGATACACACCCCTCTCGTTCCTTTCAGGAGTCATCTGAAAAACATTCGAGAGAGATGGATGATCACAGCACAGATCGGAAGAGCGAGTCATGCTGAAAAGGGAGACACATCACAGTTTGGACTACATCATTAAACAAGAGGACAAACAAAAGACTTCTAAACCTCAATTTAAAAAGAAGGTGGTAGCCGGTACTAAAATTAGAAATGCCCAGACAATGCTGGACAGCGCAGCAGTAGTCACAAAAGCTCCCAAGAACCTGATGGATTATCTGGTGGTAGTAGCGCCGAGTAAGCATATCACAGTGGAAACACCTGATACAAGGGTAAGTGACCCACATCATTTATACGAAATAAAGCTCCAAATGGAGGGGGGGCATACCCAGAGGAGTAAAGGGTCTCTTTTGGGAGTACCTGACATATGGTTAAGACATTCTTGTGGCTGAAAAAGATTGGCCACCTGATTTCGTAATGGGGGAAGATATAATGTTACCTGCCTTGTCCTACCTTGTATCCCAATCAGTTAATAAACCCTATGTGCAGGGGTGGGCTAGCTCCTGCACTTGACGATGAGTCACCTCATCACGAAATTCCATTAAAATCCTTTGCTCTACCACAGAGACCACAGGGACAATACAAAACAACACTGGATATGTCAAATTGATTTTTCTCCCAAAATATAGTGCCTGAGACCAGGTATTTGACAAAATTCTCAGCTCTATGTTCTCAAATCCAATTTTGTCGAAGATCACAGGGATATAAGAATAGACAAAGTTACTTAAAATGTTTAATGAGGAGGCATTGTCCTTTGTAAACGATATTTAACTGGTTGACGATGAATTAATGAAACACTAGTCTAGAGTGAAGCACATTATCCTTGAGTTCGCTCACCTGGGTTACTCCAAGCTATCCTGGTAATTCTTCTAATTATTTTGTTAATTTGCAGCCTTTTCTGATTGTATATTGCCTCGAACTTGCCAGGGGAAAATGTATATCCCCATCATCCTGTTTGACTATTCAGGATGACGATGTTTACGATAATTTGAAATGTAATTATGTATCTGTTAGAACAATTCAAAAGTGAACAAGAGGGCAGTGAATAGCCCGATGGATACTGAAGAGCCTTGAGTTGTACACATAAAATAGAGGAAGACAAAGGCATTGTCAATGTGTAAAACCACTTACTTGACTTAGACATTAGTGTGGCTATAGCCTACTTCACACATGTTTTGTTTTCTTGCTCACGCTAACATTGCCCAAAGGAAGTACCTGTTTCTCAGGTGGAGCCACTTTTGTATCTTGGCTCCGGAGGCATGAAAAGCTGTGAAGAGCTTGCTCAGTCCGAATTGATAACAGCTGCAACCATTTGAAGGACACCCTTTGTTGTTTCCATTAATTCAGGCTACCCACTGAGAGTTCTTAGTGTAAGAAATAGACGTGTGACTTCAATTGAAACTTGTGTATCCTAGGGTATAATTTGCATCTCGCCTTCTGTTTGTGTGCTTACTGCACTAACAGTTGCTAGAGGAAACTCTGGCAGGTTGAACCTGTGATTCAAAGACTATTCATGTTTCATTTTATCAATAAACTCTTTTGATTAACATGTGTGCAGATTTCATTTACATGGTAATTAATTCAACATGGATATCTGTGTGTGTAGAAATAGTATAATCTTTAGAAAACAAATGGAACCTATGCTAGCTGAATGGTACATTTACATCCAGGCCCTACCTGTCTAGGAGCTAGAAATGTGTACACGCCCAGCTATGCAATTAGTTCCAATTATTTTGTAATGATGGAGCAAGGATTCACACGTTAAGCTACTGGCTTGTATCATGAACCTCGGATAATGTTAATAAAATAAACAATATGTTTGTCTTACTAATTTTGCACATTTTCTATTATACGGGGTGACCCAGTGACACTTGCCTATGTGTCTATTAACAGTAATACGCTTGCGACTAAATATGGCCGCTGTTACGCGGGAATTTAGACTGCACATGCGTCGGTCATACCACGTGACCTACTCGCAGTTCTGGTGGGAAAGTGTTTTGCTCATGCGCAATACAGCTGATATGGCCGCTCTGTGTTCCCACATGCCTTAAAGCTTGCATTGTCGCTTTCGCAAAGCTGTTTGTTCTGCACTTACCCTAATGCTTTAGATATTATAAAATAATGGGAATAGTATAGAGTGTTCATGGTATACAGTGAAATCATTTATTCTATGTTCTAAAACTGTTCTTTTCCATTTCATGTAACACTTCGGAAACTTGGCCTGCTCTAACGTGATATACTCCATCTTGCCTGAATCTGAGTCTGCGCGAGATTTGCGAGGCTCCACAGAAATGACCTTTGGACGGAAGCCAGATGGCAACCCAAGCCAAGATGTGCCTGGGAAGACAACTTTAACCTAGTCGAAGAAGCCAAACTGTACTACATTTGTAACAATTGTATATGAAAATTGTATTCACCATTGTTATGTGAAAACATATGTCATGGGAAAGTAAAATTTGAGGGGCGGGTAGAAAAATTCAATTAAGGAGCATGAGAAAGCTAAATTTTAGGTGGGGTGATGACCTAACCTCCTCCTTTGTCCAATCAAAATTGGGGATCATTACACTTGCAACATTGGGGGGGTGGTACACTGACCCGAAAAACAGTATAACTAGCGTAGGTTTAGCTAGAGAATTTGTCCGACTTGTCCGAATAGCTGACCTGTCACTGACCCAACGTACTCTATAGGTGACTGAACTCAGAGAGCTGCGAAGCACTCTGTTGGGAGGTTCGAGAAACCCATTCGGGGTTTATGCAGACTTAAAGTGCTGGTGAAGCACTTTGCTGGGAGGTTCGAGAACCCAATCGGGGTTATTGGCAGATTCCTTGCAGAGAGGGAGTAGCGCAGGCATTGCAACCGAAGCTGCGGTGTTGGTCGTACCCTTTGGTGACCCCGGTCCTGATCCAATTTCTGGGGTTATCCTGTCCTGACTGTCCATGAGCTGTACCTGCTCGCCTACTGGCACCTAAGTCCTTGAGGGTCCTATCTGGTCTTTTCCAATCTGACCCGTGGCCAGGGTTGGTCTTCACTCTATCCTAGGTAGATATAAAGTCTGTGTGAGTGATTGCTTATCTATATTTACATTTCTAATTCTCGAATATTGCAAAGCATAATTGCATATGTTCCTTCTTTCCCCTACCCTTTATATATAAGATTTTCATGAATTACTCGTCTATTAGAATGTTCCACTTTTTTTACCTACCTTTAGTTAATGCTAAATTGTTTCTATCTTAATTATATGTTCCTTATCTTACTCTCCCTTTAGGAGATAAGCTGAATTGAATAGTATGTTCCAATCTTACCTACCCTTTAGTTTTTTTTAGCTAAATTAAATCTCGAATTTCAATAAAGTTTCTTTGACTGCTCTAAAGACTTTTTTAGAATTTAGCAGGTTCCCTTTCTTTACCCTCCTTTAATCAGGTTGCGAAAGATTGTTATCAAAATATAGCATATTCCTTGTTCTTACTTATCCTTCAGTTTAAAGTCCTAAATGCTTGGCATACACTGTCTCATTCATAGCTATATATTGTTTTTGATGCTAGTTATTGATAGTCTTATCACATTTAATTTTCTGCTCATGACATATGATGATGAAGATGATTAGATAAAGGTTTTCAAAACTTCCTGAGTCTGTGGTTATTATAAAGAGTACAAACTATTTTATTGGATATTATTCTGTTATGACTGCTTATCTTTTCAGCTAGCTCCCTGATCCATTGTGATCTTAGGTACCTGTGTTGAGGATTGGTAAGTCAGGTATATTAAAGTAAATAGAAAGGAACAGGGTTACTGGTAGTAGAGTGTAGGTTACCCGACTAAATAAGTGTGATAAATAAATTATGGGCCCATGTGTGCATATTTGGTAATAAACAGTCGGGTGACCTGCGCGCTCTATCAGTAACATTACAGAACATTTGGTCTAAATGATCTTACTTCTTTGTTGATATATCTCAATGTAAAGAAGTGCGTGTATCTAGCAGATTTACATTCTCACCTCCCTATCTTTGTTGTCGAGAGAGCTAATGAAATGCCACACCCATGGCACACAGTGCTCATTTAGACCAACTAGAACCAACATGTGAGTTTTGTGCTGTGGGCCTACACTGGAATTTTAAAGACGATCACCAGTTCATTGGCTTCTGTAGGGATATTGAATTATTTTGTCTAAGGGACTTGTAAAAAGTAAGTGCTAGGATGAAGGCAATAAACTAATTTGTGCTAATGGAAATTTTATGGGCTGGAATTTTCAGTTCACTGATTACTTATGCCCTTTGTACACCTGTATTTCTCTGGGTCAGTAATCCAGGCCCTGTGGTGGAATAGACTCTCTCTGTGTCAAAGCCAATCAACTCGATTCTGGTTTACATGCACTATGGGTCTTGGTATTCATGGTCATTCAGTCCAGATTCCAAGAAAACACTTTTTTAACTAGAAGTTCCATGATACAAATAAATAAGGACTTCGTTTTCAAAATAACCACCTTCTCTTGATAAGATATAGAGTTTTATATAGCGCAGATGAGACCCGAGTTGCTTGAGGGTGAGAGTGTTGTGGTCAGAGACCTTTTCCACCGATATAAGTCTGGCCACAGCGTGGAGAGTGGCTTTCAATGGGGTTAAGTAAGATTTATGGGCATCCGTGATCATCGCGTTTCCATAGTCCCTTGGGTCCAGCTTGGGTAGGAGTGCCTGAAAAGTTTCAGCGCTCCGTCTATCAACCTATTGTTTTTACTTTGTTCGTCCTAAATTGGCAGGTTATGCCCAGACGTGGGTCTCTTGCTCATATTGCCACTGGATTCAAGCTAACCTGATTGATGAGGAGTGTTACCGCGAAATCGGTCCCAGGTCGCTAGTTTCCGGTCCAGAGATGACCTGACTTGTTTAGCAGTTCAAGCGGGGCTGTTCCCATGACTGTGCCACTGGAATCAAGCTATCCTGGCTGAAGAGGGGTGAATTCATTTGCATATGGCCAGATCTATACTGGGGTGGCACTGTGAGCAAAAGAATGATGGATTTAACTCAGATCTTTTGACTGGGGGTGAATGTTTTGATTTGTTCTGCTTTCCGTCCATCAATTGAGTGTCTTTTTCTGTTCCCATGAGGAAAAGGTTCAAGACTGATTTGCATATGGTGGCATCTGCCCTGGGGTGGCGAAGTTTGCAAAAGAAAATGATGGATTCAACCAAAATTTTAATGGAACTGGGGGTGAGTGTCTGAAAGTTTCAGCGCTCCATCTATCATATCCTTGTGTTTGCTTTGTTCGCCTTAAGTTGGCAGGGTATGCTGAGATGTGGGTTCCTTGCTCACTTTGTCACTGGATTCAAGCTAGCCCAGTTGATGAGGAATGTTACCCCGAAACCAGTCCCAGGATGCTTATTTCGGGTCAAGATATGACCTAGCTTGGCATTTCAGCCTGGACTATTCCCATGAGGAACAGGGTCAAGACTGATTTGCATATGTCTGGGTTTGAACTGGGGTGGCGAAGTGAACAAAAAAATGATGATGGATGCAATCCAGATCTAATAGTGATTAGGGGTGAGTGTCTGAAAAGTTTCAGCACTCCATCCATCATCCTATTGTGTTTGCTTTTTTCACCCTAAATTGGCAGAGTATGCCCAGATGTGGGTACTTTGCTCACTTTGCCTCTAGATTCAAGCTAGCCTGGCTGACAAGTGGTGCTACCCTGTAACTGGTCCCAGGATGCTTGTTTCCGTTCAAGGGAAGACCTAGCTTGGCAGTTCAGGCTGGGCTGTTCGCATGAGGAACAGGCTCAAGACTGATTTGCATATGGCAGGGTCTGAACTGGGGTGGTGAATTGAGCTAAAGAACGATGATGGATTCAACCCAGATTTAATAGTGACTGGGGGTGAGTGTCTGAAATGTTTTAGGGCTCCGCCCATCATCTCCTTGTGTTTGCTTTGTATTTATGCAATAACATTTTGAGACTAGACACAGTTTTTCTAACAAATAAAGTAGGAAGTTATAGATCATTAAGTGACTGAAAAATAAAAGTCCATTTACCAGTCATCTTACAGGATTATAATTATAAATATGAATTTTCGACTAGTCCTCATAATGGGCGGGGGAGGGTATTGGGAGATAGGGTTATTTACCAGCATCATTCCACGTCATAACAGTATAAAGAGGGAAGTCATTACAGGAAGTCACACACTTTACCGCAGGAACCATTAGATGGAAGACACCAGTGTGATGGACACATTGGGTGATGGGGTTTTGTAGTATGATAATCGAGTCCTACTAGGCTAGGTGAGAAAATGCCACCAATTAGGTTGAAGACTGAAAAGGGACATGTCATAATTTATCACCACTACTTTTGTCTAAGGCCTGTGCCTAAATGATTGAATGATTAGTGTAACCCCATAATATGAATGATGTCTCTGTAACTTGAGTGGTAGCTCTAGTGTTTAAACCTGTAGGCCTGATTTGAAGTTTGGTGGACAGGTCATCCATCACAAATGTGATGGATAGCCTGTTCCCCTTATTACAAGTTCATTAGATTATAATAGGCTGGACGGGAAAGGCATCACATTTGCGATAGAGTTCCAATCCGCTAAACTCTAAATCAGTCCCTTGAGATCTATCTAACCTCATGAATAGTTTTTCAGTCTACCTCTAGGATTTGGAGATCATTTTGGCATCCTGTCATTTCAAATAAGTATAACTAAGATTCTACCTGGAAGGAGCAAGAAAAAAAGTAAAAGACACCAGAAGGGTCAAACTAAGACTGATGCCATGTCTATCTCAAAAAGTGATAGAAAGTCATTGAAAGTGTACCCTGAAAGTCATCTTGATTTTCAACCAACTTTTTCAGAACGTGAACAGAAAAACATAAAATGTTGCCACTATTACTTCCGACATTTTGAGGGCGTATCCCAATGCAACAATAAACCCCATGGAAACATGAGAATAATTTTAGCTGGTTGAATGCTGACACCTAAAGACATTAAATAGTGATTTATAGTTTTATCAATGTTACTACCGCATCTAATAGTTTGATTTACACATGATATTCCTTCAGAATATGACTAACTCTCTAAGTTCTGATGGGATTCTGAATTTCCTATGAATTTAAACATAAATGTTACCTATGTCAAAAGTATTTAAAACTATTATACTTCATTTTCGGTATTTAACTACTTTCTGTTCTCTGAGAACACCCACCCTGATTCCAAAATACATTGTGGATTGTTTTTTTCCTAAGCTTAAATGTGACAAACATTAATTAAGATCATAAAGTTCACTTGGTAAACAAGCAATCACTTTCCCCGCCTAAGGCTCTATCTTTACACAATATGCGCATCAAGAGAAAAATATCTCAAGAATCTAAAGTTATGAGGATCCCTACCATTCATTCTGAAGGTAAACAAAATGTTCAAAATTATGAATCTTTGCCCTTCAAGAAAAATTCTGAGGCACTACTTTAAAAACAGAGTTTGTCTTCACAATAACAAATGGATTTCTACGAGTACATCTCTATATTCAGAATTCCATCAAATCAAAAGAGACTGCAAAGTTTCCAAGGGTTTCCATAAACCAGGCAACAAGGTCTTGACTGCAGCAATATGTATCTCAACTGCCTAGCAAGGATGCTCTGGACCACAAGGAACTTGTAACTTGTAACTACAAAATGCTGCCACCCTCACAAACCTATAGGTAGAGGTGTAAAAGAAGAAGTGACAATATTTAGTGAAGGATAGAAAAAGGTACCCTCCTGATGTATGGCCAGTTAGCTGCACTGGTCATAAACTGTAGATATTATGATATTAATGGGTTGAGTTTGAATTTTCTGGTAGCCATAGTGAGGGAATGTTGAGAGAGTGCAGTCTTTGTTGGGTTGCCCTCAACAGGGGGAAATGGGAAAAAAGATTGGATCACAGGGCTAATACTCAAGTCTATGGGAAGTCAATTCAGAGAAAAACCTAGAGGAAAATGTTGAGCAGAATGAACAACTGGTTAAACAAGAATTGAAATCCAGGTACTGTGCAGTTTTGAGTGAAACGCAAGATAAATTGCATGGTTTCAAACACTGCATAATACTGAAGAGAGGGGGAATACCTGTATGCCACAGAGTTAGTATTGTGTCGCTCTCCAAAAGAGAAAAACTCAGGAATATGTTGAAAGATCTATGTAAGAAAAACATAAATGAACTGTACAATTATCACCTTGGGTTGCTCCAATAGTCATCTAATTTAAAGCATCGGGAGACATGAGACTTTGAATTTATGAACGCAGTCTTAATTAAGCCATATGGGTGGACAATCATCCATTGATAAATCTACATTAAATGGTTTCTATGTTAGCAAAAGCATCTGTATTTTCAATACTTGACTTAGTAAATCCCTATTATTAGGTCTGTCTAGAGGAGGACCACTTTTGTAGCACCTGAAGTGATGTTTTGTTATTGTAGAATACTCTTTGGTTTGGCTAGCACAGCATCCGTTTTTCAAGCAGTGATGAAAGAGACTTTGGAATGGAGCTAATGTGCAGTGGAATTTCAAGATGACATTCTGATTTTTGGGAGAGACAAGGAAGAACACAATAAGAATTTGAACAAAGTGTTGGAGGATTTGTGTATAGTCTGACCTTTAAACTGTCCACATGGTCATTTCTCAAACTGGAGGGCAAATATCTGGGGCATTTGATTAGTGGCTCAGGCATACAGTCCAACTGTAACAATTTTAAAGTTATTTGAGAGCCACTAGTCCTGGTGTTCAAGGAGCAATTTGTTGCCTTTTTTGGTTTAAGAGAATTTTATGCCAAATTTGTTTAAAATTATACGACTAACAATGAAACTTTTAGGTCACTATTAAAAAATACTATAGTTGAGTGGGAGCAGGGGACCAAATGAGAGCGTTTGGCAAAATGAAAAGAGAGATAATCAATGCACCATGTTTAAAACCATTTGTAATTGGTAAGGAATGGGGAGTAATTGTGTATGCTAGTAATTGCGGTTTGGATGCAGTTTTGATGCAGTGAGATAAAGATGAAGAAGGGATAGTAACATATTCACCAAGAACATTGCGAGAAGCTGAAAGTAATTACTCTGTCATAAAAAGAGAAATGTCATTTTGTGGATGAGGTCTGAACATTTCAGAATGTTCTAGTTGGGGCCAAGATTCATGTTAAAATAAACAATTAAACAGACATAAATTAAGACCTAAAGTAAGGTTATTTTAAAATCATTCATGGCTCACCCGCCAACTACATTGCCAGGGTCGGCTTTAGAGCTGGTGGTGCACGTTGCGACAATCTCTTTTGGCGCTCTCCAATGAGCTCGCCCCGAGGCCAGCACCAGGTGCGGCTGCACTGGTTGCACCGCCCTAAAACCGGCCCTGGACAATGCCATTAGTGAACTAAGAGGCAAGTCAGCAGTCATGTCAACCCCGTATGTGGCCTAGATTCCTATAATAGATGGAGGTTCATTACAGTGTATTAAATCGAATATAAGAGGTGCTTGTGCAGTGCACATCCTGAACTCAAGAATTGAAAATGGAGCTCCTATGTGATAAAAAAAAGGTTCAGTGAAATAAAATACTTGCCAAGTATCATACAAGTTGGACAGACAGGGAATCTGCTAATGATTTCATGTTATCGGGTGTCACATTTTAAAATTCTGCCACCAGATGGGTATCTCTGTCTCTGTCTCTCTCTCTCTCATTTACATCAACGGTCACTTTTTGTCTTTCATTCTTAGCTCATGCCGTAAAAAACAGACACAAACAGATCAGATCCAACTCAGGGCCCCTAGACCCAACCGTCAAGCCAAGAATGCATTTATTTGGAGGGTGTCACATTCTTTAGCCCACTCCGCCACCCCAGTTCAGACATGGCCATATGCAAATCAGTCTGACCCTGTGTCTTATGGGAACAGTCCAGCCCGAACTGCCAAGCCATGTCATTTCTGGACCGAAAACAAGCATCCTGGGACCGGTTTCTGGCTAATCAGCCATTATCACCCAGGCTGGCTTGAATCCAGTGGCAAAGTGAGCAAGGGTCCCACATCTGGGCATACCCTGCCAAGTTAGGGCAAATAAAGCAAAACCAAAGGGGATGATGGACAGAGTTTTGAACATTGCAAATGGAAGCATTTTTAACACGTGGAAAAACGTTGGAAGAGAACCAGTCCTGCATACATTATGGGCAAATCTGACTGAAAACAGAAGACTGAGGCTTTTGCAGCACTTACCCGGACTTTTCTGCCCTGCTGATAAAACAGAGTCACTGCATGAGGAGGCCAGGGAGGCACTGCTGAGGACCCAGAGCCATACCTGAGCCGAGTTAGACCTCGTGAAGTAAACAATGGCTTCTCTGGTAGGCAATCAGTAAGTCCAAAGGTGCAATAAGCAATTCCGAAGACTTCATCATGGCACTCGAAGGAAGCAGTCTCTCACTGTTACGCTAAAACATGCTGCAATGAGAATAGAAGATCAAGAGGGTCAGGTCTGTAAGAATAACTATGGATACCGGGAAGGGACAACTCAAAGTCAATTGAAAAACACACTGAAGGATTTAATCACCAGTTACTGTCAGAAGTCAAGTGTTTCGCATTGAGCGAGACAGAAACACGATCACGTCTTTATATTTTCTACTTTTGTGTGCATGATTCGTATTACAGAAAAACAATGTCATAGCCTTGTTGAAAGTGTATTGACGGATACACACACAATCAGATAGTCCTTCTCCCATTTAGCCAGAGTTCATTCTTTATGCGGTTCCCCACCATCTCGTCTGGAAATTAAGGTGAGGTGCACACTCATATAAAAAGTTGTTGCCATCGCCAATAGATGACCCGATTTTTTTTTAACAAAGAAGTCTTGGAATATGAATGAACTGCTAAAAAGAAAAGGAGTGTGACATGATTTTAAATGTCAACACATCAATACCAGTACGCATAATGTAATAAAACAAATTCAATAAAAATAAGCCACAAATCGAAAATATTTTGAATTCTAAAATTGCAGTATATGTGAATTACAATTCAAATGACTACAGATTGAAATGACAGAAGGTAAATGGCAGAGAAATGAATGCATGAACAGATTCCCCCCCAAAGAAGGGAGCTCATTTGGGAGTATTTTAGATACTAAGGCAGTGGGTACTCCTTCAAAGCACAACTAATATTTAATTGTGTATTCTGTAAAGCAAATCACATCTATATGAATAGTACAGATAAACATTAGACACTAAAAACGCTGGTGAAATGTAGTCCTGTTTGGTTACAAGACAAATTTTTCTTTGAGTTCCCTTTAGAAAGAAAATCACACTGAAACATATTGATCTACACCTGCATACCTACTGGTACACATCCGTTCCTAAGTGTGCACCTTAATTATTGACCTCATAGGTGCTACGCATCCATTAATGCCAGAAATCATAATTGCTCAGTAATTTCCCTTCAACTAGAGACATGGCATCAATCAATCAATCAGGTGTGTTGTAAAGCACGACTACTCACCAGTAAGGGTCTCAAAGTGCAGGGGGAAGGGAGCTTCCGGTCCATTGAAAGTGCTGTGGTTCAGTCGAAGAGCCAGGTCTTGAAGTCGTTCCTGAATTGAGACAGTGACGGTGATTGCCGGAGGTGGAGAGGCAGGGTGTTCCAGGTCTTTGCTGCAAAGTAGGAGAAGGATCTTCTTCCAGCTGTGGTCTTGCAGATACGTGGGACGGTAGCCAGGGCCAGTTGGGTGGAGCGGAGGTCTCTGGTGAGTGCGTGGAATGCGAGGCAGTGGTTAAGGTACACAGATCCTGCGTCATGTAGAGCTTTGTAGTGTGTGTGAGGAGCTTGAAGGTGATTATTTTGACTGGGAGCCAGTGGAGATCTTTCAGGCGGCCGGTGATGTGGCTGAGGTGGGGGAAGTTGAGTATGAGTCTGGCGGAGGCGTTCTGAATGTTGTACAATTTCTTGAGGGATTTCTGGGTGATGCCGGCATCGAGTGAGTTGCCATAGTCAATTATGTGCGTGGGTGAACGTCTTTCTGGACTCGGTGGGGATCCACTTAAAGATCTTCTGGAGCAGGTGTAGCGTGTGGCAACAGGATGATGAGACAGCGTTGATCTGGTGGATCATGGTGCTCGAGGAGACCAGGATGATGCCGAGGCTTTGTGCATGGTTTGTGGGTGTTCCAAGTGCTGGGGGCCACCCGGAGTCATTCCAGGTGGAGGGGTGGAGCCCATGATGAGGACTTTGATTGTCTCTGAGTTGAGCTTCAGGCAGCTGTTCTTCATCCAGGTGGCGGCAGCCTTTTTCCCATCATAGAAGTTGTTCTTGGCAACTGTGGGTTTGTTGGCGGGGGAGAGAATCAACTGGGTGTCATCAGCGTACAAGACAATGTTGAGTCCGTAGTGCCTCAGGGAGGAGCCCTGAGGCACTCTGCAGCTGATCTTTGTGGGTTCAGAGTGGAAAGGAGGTAGTCTTATTATCTATGCCTGACTCACTGTGTTCGGCCGGTGAGGAAGAAGCGGATCCATTCCAGGGCTTTGTGGCATGGCCATAGTCAATGTACATCAGTCCACCCCTTTTGTTGGTAAAATGGTGAGCAAGGTTTTCATGTAAACATTTGCTGGAACTTCCAGTGATGTTCTCCACAGTCAGACTCACTAGGTCTATTTCATATGATATTACATATATTTTATTGTCTGCTAGATGTACTGCAATGTTGTTTTGCATATATTACTCTAGAAAGGCAAGGAACATTCCTGATTGGTGCGAACAACTGGTCATGTGTATCATAATGACATTACAGCTCCCGTCCTCTGACTCCTGATTCGCCTACCAGGCAGAATTGATTCCTCTAAAAGATTTGGTGTTGAGTTCCTAACAGCCAAACTTATTTAAGTCCTCAAAACATCCAAAGAATTCCTTACCTTTCCAACAAATTTCTCTACACACCAAACAGTCCTATTATTCAATCCCCTAAACTGATATTCTAGCATCTTAAATTTCTCTGTCAACTTTTTTCTAACCCTCACTGATTTGCTCTTTCCACAGTTGTTCCTGTTTATATATGAGCTCTTAATTTCCAACCCAAATTCACAGCTTCCAGGTACATCATACTAGTGCAACCTAGCAAAATGGAGTCATTTTAGGGATCTGTTCAAAACAGGCATCACCAAAGTTATCAAAGCTCTCAGCCTCCAACTAACAAGTAATCTTGGTATGTATGTAGCATATCTATACTACTATTATAAAGAGAGAACACAAACCTTTGAGCTAGGTAAACTCGAAAAGTACACCACCAATCAAAACACCCAAGACATCTTTGAAAACCTCAGGGCAAGCAGAAGGACATAGGCTATTAAAAATAAAAAATATATACGTTGTTTAAAAAATTTGGAAATAAAAAAAAAGTAGTCCCTTGCAAGTAGCGCCGGCCGCGACGTCTGCGTGATGACATCATTTGCGTTTGCGCTCCCTGGCAACACTTCCGGAAATGGCACCGAAGATCGCGACCTGCGGCCCTGCTTGCTGCTGGGCGAAGTGGCAGCCTGTGCGGGCGGGGCGCATAGAGAGTGGCGGTCTGTGCGGGCGGGCGCCTGGAGAGTGGTGGCCTGTGCGGGCGGGGCGCCTCGAGAGTGGCGGCCTGTGCGGGCGGTGCGCCTGGACAGTGGCGGCCTGTGTGGGTGGTGCGCCTGGACAGTGGCGGCCTGTGCGGGCGGGGCGTCTGGACAGTGGCGGCCTGTGCGGGCGGGGCGCCTGGAGCGGGACCGGCGGCTGAGGTAAGGATCAGGCGGGAGGGGGGGCCGGGACGGGAGGGGGCCGGGACGGGCCGAGGCGGAAGAGGGCCAGGGGCAGAAGTGCACGCAAGCCTCAAATGCTGCCCCCAGCCCCTTTCGGCCCCAGGCAATGCTGGGGCGGGCTGCTAGTTAGTAATACAAAACATTATGCTGCTCGATATTGCTTCTTTGTAAAGTTGCACTTGACTACGATGGAACAAGACCACATGTGTGGCTCATACTGCTAACCTCATTACTTGAAATTAGCAGGTTGCCAAATACTTTTAGTTTCTTCATCCTTTGGGCAACTTTCTTTGTTATTCTTCTAGGAATGTGTATGATGGACAAATTGTAAGGTTATTCATGCCAATGAAATTCCAGTAGGATTCTAAGCTTCAAGCATTGCATATTAAGCTTCAAGAATTACACTTTTGTTCACTCAGAAAGTTCCTTTCTATCTCCCTTCCTTGTAGTCCCTTCTTCCACCGCCAACTTGTCATTTTATGCATATGGAATAATCTGTCAGTTACCACCCATGCGAAGATGAAAATAAGACCGGCACATGAGCATGCATAAATCTTTGAAGTTCAGTATAACCAACCAAATACCCATCCTAATGAGATAACTAGATAACATATTCACAATGACAATGATGAATAGCCGAAAATTTCGATTATAAGAGAGCACGTGCCATAATCCACTGGGGTCATATGAACATGCCAATACCTTTGGAACATTTGAATGTTTTCATGTGAGTGTGCAACAAAGCACTTTTGCAGTCTAACACTTTTTTTGTTAACTTCTTGGTAGTTGGTTTTCTAGTTCCAACATTCAAACCTGCTTAAGTTCTCCTACTCTTAAAGTATACTTTACATTTACCTACAATGCAGTTCGGTATTGTCAGGTCAAACTAGCCATTGTTCTCAATCTGCTTGCATTTTCCCTGCGCCCTGTTTTACTATAAAAAAAATCATGTCTATATCTGTTTCCATGGTGCATCACCAGCGTTTATTTTTTGGGTGGGGTTTATCGTTTCTCTTACGTTCTGCCTTTCTCTTCTTGTCTAGCTCTTTGTTTTCTGTGGGGAGTTCAAAACAAAGTACCATCCCATACCATAATCTTTAAGTTAGCTGGTACCAGCAGTATATATTTGTTCTGTAATTCTCATAGCAGACATTTGATCTACATATGTTTCGGATTCCTTATTCCCAAGCTTCCTTCAGAATATCATATCTGTGTTTATATGCAAGATACTGGCTATGATAGCATAGCTTAGAGCGCCAGTTTGCTTCAATGCCAATGTCCTCACCACTGCGAAAATCACCAATAGTTTCTTCTGACAAATACTTTTATCTGCATCCCCAGATGTTAGATTGGATCTGGAATTTAGAGGTACTGGCCCCATACCGGTACCAGAAACAGTGCCCTGGTGACGTCACTGGAGCCATAAAGTGCCCATCCCTGCATCAGTTCCCTTTTTTCTGAACCGACTGACACAGATCTGGAGCCCTCCTCTCTATGAGGTTTTTACCTCACAAATGAAAAAATATCTCCATGGATACCATAGGGGATCAATGTTACCTCCAGAAAGGCCAGGCTTTAAGCCCTGACACACATGCGACAGGCAGACGTCTATTAACCACCCACATATGGACTGTTTGTGACTTTTTTGGCCCTTGTCATGGATTTTTTTCCTAAAGCCTTTGCCTAATGATTAGCAAAAGGGAGGTCAAACTTTTCATGGCCTGAGTCAAGGTGGACCGATGGACTTGGAGAAGGTCCAGGTCCAGCTTGACTTTCGTTCCCGGTTGCATAACCTATCCTCGAAGTCAGCGAAGGAATAGAAGTGATATGAGAAAAAGAAAGCAGTTGAGCACACCAAGATACTTCTTCTTCCGAGCCTGAATTAGTGGAAGATCCTCCTCCACGGGGCATCCAACAGGATCCACTGGTACCTGTCGCACTGGCGCCTAATACAGTCCTGCAACCCCAGCTCCACCAGCACCACAGCCTTGTCTACCAGCGCTGATTTACCTGGATTTATCGGCGCAGGGAGCAGATCCTTCTGCCTTACTGCATGAAAAGTGGGACATGTTTGTCCTACTTCGGTCCCCTTTGGTGTGCCTTCAGAGGATCTACTTTGGATACGGCCTGCGGTACCTCCCCTGGCAAAGAGCGTATATTTTATCCAGCCTACATTTTGACAGGCTTTGCTCAAAGCCGTCCCTGCACCAGGAACTTCACAGCCGATACCATAATAAGTGCTGACAGCAATGCTGATCCCAGGGCTGCGGATTCCACCTCCACCAACACAGGCGCTGCCTACTGCTCCTGTCAAAACTCATCACTATAGGAGGGAGGCACAGAGATGGGTCGAGAAGGAGACACTCTGTGTGGGCCAAGATTCTCGCCAAGATCATTTTCAAAAGATAAGAGACATCTTCTGCACAGACTCTGAAATGTTTGCAGGAGACGATCAGTTGAAAACAGCCAAGCCTGAGGATGGAATGCACCTGCTCCCTCATTAGTCACTCAGATACCACTAACTACTTAGATTGGACACCTCAGAAAATCCGGGTTCCCACAGAGATGTCATCTTTTCATACTGTAGTAAGGAAAACAGTGGAAGTCCTAGAGCTACCCCTGACTTTTGTATAAGCTTCCTCCAACATACTGAAAGAAACTCCCCTGCCTTGCACATTGGCTTCAGAGGTACTCCAATCCATATAGTGAGGCATGTCTAGAACCCATTAAGGATGCATAGAGTAAGCCATCTTCGATGCTTGCTATGAACAGAGCAGTGGTTGCAAGATATAGGCAAGCTGCAGGACGCCTTCACTGCCTATTTCACCATCAGCAGAGAGTCTGGTCGTCATCCAGGACTCATCAAGTGTCAAGGAGAAATCTGATGTCCTTTCCATCTCACCGACTGGAATCAGAGTCTAAAAGCTTGAAGTTATTGGCAAGAAGACTTTCTCTTCTGGGTTTCTTGCCTTACCCTGACTAAACACTTTGCGCTTACATGCCTGCTATTCTCATGCTTTGTGGGATATGACAGTGCTCTTAACATGAACCTCCTGAATCACTGAAGGAACCATTTTGTAGAGGTCATCCAAGCTGGACAGGAGGCATCCAAGCACTTCATAAAAAGCAGGTCATGACATGGCAAATTCTGTGGCCAGGGCAACGAGTTCATCTCAGATGCTCCGCAGCCATCCCTGGCTTCTCAGGTCAGGTTCAAGTCACCCAATGATTACGCTATTTTTAAAAAATTTTTATTTATAAGTTATCAGTGGCTGTGCCACAAGCAGGACTTCTTGATTATTTTTTTATTTTTTTAAATGTTATTGAATGCACAAAGTAAATTACATACATCACAATTTTCAGTGTCAGCAGTTTTTCTTTACATGGTGACATATTGCTTAAAAACAGTGATGTGGTCTCCGGGAGGCCTGGACTGGAGACGGGTTGGAACTGGATGATGAAGACTGGCAGTCAGCATTGTCTTCCCCGAAAGAGGTAGCCATTCCCGCCGGTCTCCGTCTCGTCCAACTCAAAATTCTTCATCGGGTGTATGTAACCGGTCCTCGTTTGGTTGCCATGGGTTTCTCCCCGGATGCGTTATGTAAGCGCGGATGCGGTTTGAGTGCTACTTTCCTCCATATCATTTGGGAATGCCGGGAAGTGGCTGCGTATTGGACTCGGGTCCATGCTGTAATGGAGTGTGTCACCGGGGTTGCTCTGCTGCCTGAGGCCCGGAGATGTTTGTTGAATGTGTGGGAGCCGAATGATTACAACGTCGCTCAGGCCCGGTGGGCGGCCCTTGGGAACATGATCGCAAAGAGAGACATTGCGCAGTTGTGGGGTTCCCAACGGCCTCCCACCGTGTCGGTATGGAAGGAGAATATGGACTGGTGTATGTTTAGAGAGAAGACTGTGTATTTGGCTAGGGGCAAGCTTGGGGCGTGGAATAGAATCTGGGGCCAATAGAACGCATATCGAGGAAACATTTGTACACCCCCGTTAGAGGAGAATCTGGACATTTCCCTATCCCCCTGATCCGACATTCCTGGTATAGTCTACTCTCTCTCCTGATTTTTTGACTTCCCCACTGACTCCCCCCTGGCCATCTCTATTGCTCACCTAGTTGTTCATCTTGTATTGAAGGTCCCCCATTGGAGCACGACTTCGACCATAATGTTTTCCGCCTTGAGACTTGTTTGTTTTTCTCTCTGTTCTTTTCTAAAAAACAAAAATAACTTCATCCTGATTCCATCCTGTGTTGCTGAGAATTGTATCCTGTGTTATTGCCAGACCTCTAGGAGATCGGCCGCAGTTTTGTGATATTCAATGATTGCTTTCCTGTGCTCTAGCGGCCGGCCCCTGTGTTTGTAGGCCCATTGTGGTAACTGCACAATAAAGTTTAAAAAAAAACAGTGATGTGAAACCCAACTCAAATATTCAATACTCAAAAAGATCCCTGAGGGGTAGGGAGGTTGGGAGGGGGAGCCTCTCTCATATGTTCACAGTCAATTCGGTGCACTTATCAAGTTGAATAGGGGTACGTCTCATCTTCTCTATACAGTATCATGGGGGGTTCTCAGAACTAAAGGACAGTTCATGTCCGGTCTACCCTGAATACAAATGTTTCATACACTACGGTGACAGTGCGGTGCTGGGGGTTATAAGAGATGGGGATGTAGATCCCTCGGTCGCCCGCTGGAGCCCAGGAGAGGAGGATGGAGATGGCTCCTGTGCCAGCCGCAGGTAACAGCGATAGATATGCCATATATCTTTGGGTCGTGAGGACGGTGGTTGAAGCGTTGCATAGATTTCTGTTTGCATATCACAATATGACATGCTACGAATCCACATGTCTTTCGTGCGACTAATTTTGGTTCCCCAATATATGGCAATTTCTCTTTTGGCTAGCAAAAGTGCTATGGCGACAAACCTTCAGTAACATAGTTTTATAGGACTGACTATTCCCAGTGAGGCCAGCTATGGGGAGGGGGGAAGCAGAGTTGAGATCACATCAGAGATCATTTGGAACACATCAACCCAAAATGTGGCTATCGGGGGGCGCGTCCAACTCATATGAGCGAAGTCCGCCTCCAAGGCCTGGCATTTGGGGCAGTTGGATGGCTTAGTGGGGTCATATTTTGGTCAGTTGCTGCAGTGTAATATATTCCCTATGTATGAATATAAAATGGAGGAGTTTATGCATGTGATTGAGAGATACCCTTCGTATTAGTTCATGACAACAGGACCATTCTTTATCAGCCAATCAGTTTTCCTCCCATCGTCATTGTACACTCCCTGTCCCGAGCCTGCTTAAGTGCCAGACACGCCCGGTACAATTTAGTGACCAAGTGGTCCCCTTCTTTGTCAGTTATAAGTAGCGTAAGTGGTGTGAATTTTAGAGGTGGAGATGGAAACATACAGACGGTCGAGCGGAGTGCCCCGAGCAGTCTAGTCACCACAAATGAATCCATATACGTCAGTTCATATTGTGTGGATAGGTCTGTCATGGTTATTGCCTGTTCATCTGGGAATAGGGAACCTAGGGTGCATAGCTTGAATTTGTTAAGTGTACATTGTACAGCCGTCTCAGATGTAAGTGGCCGAAGCGGGTTTTGGTGTGGTGGGAGCTCTGGGAAATATAAGGAGCCTACGCCAGGCCCAGCATGTGGTAGATAGGGCTGAATATCTTTAGGGCCGAGTGAAAACAATGCCCCCAGGGGAGTGGGAGAAGCCAAGTACTGTTCAGGTTTATTGTATGGTATGCCGGAATCTGGGTGGAACCAATGATAGGCAAACTGAGCCTGCGCGACCAGACAGTAAAGGTAAAAATCTGGGACTGCAAATCTGCCCCGGCCATAGGGCAGCATTAGAGTGCCCCATGCAATCCGCGGTCTGCGTCCCCCTCAGACCAGCCGGATAACCAGACCTTGCAACTGTGTCAAGAAGGCGTTAGTGAGTGGGATGGGTATATTAACAAAGAGGTATAAGAACCAGGGTAGGACATTCATTTTGATAAGGGCGATACGACTTGCCATAGAGATAGAGATTGGCAGCTGAATCCATCACTCAACTTGAGAGCTAAGTTGTGTAATTGCTGGTCCTTAATTAAGGCGCATGACTTGTTCCTTACTTTTGTGTAGTATAATGCCAAGATATTTGGTGGTATCCCCGCCTAGCGGAGTGGCAGCTCCACCTCCTGGAGTGGCAGAGTCAGTGATTGGAAACAGCTCCGACTTATTCCAGTTAATGCGCAACTCAAACATGGCACCAAAGCGATTTATTTAATCAAGGAAAGGCTGCAAATTTGTGTTAGGGTGTCTAATGAAAAGCAGTATGTCGCCCGCATACATAGACATTAGTAGGTGTCCTGATTGAAACTGGAGGCCGCAAAACAGGTGTTTCTCCTGCAGGTGTCTGACCAAGGGGTCCATGGCTAATATAAAAAGTACCGGGATTAGGGCAGCCCTGTCGGGTCCCTCGTGAGATAGAAATCTGAGGTGATGGGGAGCCATTCACCCAAATCCGAGCCATGGGGGCCACATATAATAGCGCAATCAGTGCAATAAAATTGTCCGGGAGGCCCAGTTTGCGGATCGTAGCAATGAGAAATGGCCACTACAAGGAATCGGAAGCCTTGTCTGTGTCGAAAAGAGCTATCGCCGCAAGGACGCTTGGCTCAATTCTATTAATAACTGAGAAGATCGGTCAGATATTTAAGGCAGTAGACCTGTGTGGAATGAAACCAGATTGTATGGATATGCTATTAAGTGATCACAAGCTCTTTGGAGAGAAGGCAGACATAGTCTTGGAATGTGTTAAAACAGCCTAAACAACAGCAAGATCTTTGGGACTCCAAACTCCCCAAAAAGAATTTTTCTCCTTTCAGAATTTCTACAAAAGTATCCTAATTAGGCACTGCCAGACAACACGAGTCCTGCAACAGCAGCAAAACCCTTTGGTCCACTGTTACAAGGGCAGAGAAAAAGGCTGAAGATGCCAATCTCAACAACGTTCCTCCACATCATCATCTTCTTCCCAAGCACCCCTTGGGAAATACCTTTGGCTTGTCCCTAAAGGAGTATGTCTGCCTTCTGGGAGACTGGGTATCCCTCTTTCTACAGCTTGGAAAGGCATAACATCAAAGCAATACCTGCTTTTAGTCGACGAAAGGGGATGTTCCAAGAGGTCCTTCTCCATGTCCCTCCTTGACAATCCTCATTGCAAGACCATCTGCACATCCTCCAACAAGAGTTGGCAGCCTTGCTGCAGAAGGAAACTTTTCAATTGGTGCTAGAGCAGGAAAGTGGGTAGGTGTGCTACTCTTGTTACTTAGCAGGCCTAATAAGGCATGCTGTCTGCATTCTAAGCCTGAATCATAGGCTCCTGAATGTGTACCTTTGCGAGGAAAAGTCAAAATGTTGTCCCTGGCTCAGTTTATGTTTGCAATGGAAGTGGCAAACAGAATGTCCCTTGACATTCAGGATGCTTCCCTTTATATACTGATCCTGCAGTCACACACGAAGTCCCTGTGTGTTATGGTAGGTTCCGAACACTATCACTTTGTGGTGCTCCCATTTGGATTGACATCAGAGTGGTGAGTCCTCCCATAGGTGAGGGCGGTTGTAACAGTCCATATCAGGAGGTCTAGGATCATGCTATTCTAGCAACTTGGTGCCTGGCTGCTCAAAGCCAAGTCTCTTCAGGTGGTTTTTCACCACTTGCAGGCAACAACATATTTGATGATCCAGTTGTTTTTTTCCATCAACAAGCCAAAGTCTCTTCTGGAGCCATCTCAGTGCCTCCAGTTCATAGGGACACTACTGAACAAAACATCACTACAAGCCTTTCCGCCTACTCAGTGGATCTGTGACATTCAGCTTATGATTTCGATGTTTCTAATCTGTCAGTTCGCTTCCTGCATCCTCTTGATCACATATGCATTCTGGCACATGAGTTATCTGCAGTGCAGTGGCGGCTGCTTGCATTTGAGAGTGGTGAGCGATTGGGCGAATATTTTGACCCACTCTCAATCATGGCCGTTTACAAACAATGTTTATAATGGGCCATGATTAAGAGGTTTGAATATGAGGCACACAGCAGTGTAAGTTTTTTACACTGCCTGACAGTGGGCAAAAAACCTATGTTAAGTTTACCAACAAAAAACGTACCTACTCCTCTCTGGTCCCGCAATCTGTGGCTCGTAGGCAGCGAGGGGTCTCAGAGCGAACTCCCCTAATTCATCAAGACGCTGCTCTCATGTTGTTAACCAGCGTAAGAGAAGTACCAGGATTGGTTGGACAAGACTGGCTCAGTGTTCCAACAGGCACTGGAGGCGTGTGCTTGCTCTCCACCCAGCTGTGTAAAACAGATAGGGTTGGAGGAGTTTAAAGTGCGCATGTCAGAGTGGCTGTCTTAAGTGACATGCTCACTTTAAACTAGAGTCAGCACAACTCCTCCCCTGCTGCCCTGTCCCGCCCTGGCACTAGGCTCGGGGTGGCGGCACTGAAAAATAGAATGGTAATATATTCATTTTGTTACTATTTTATTTTTCATGTTTGCTACACTGACAGCGGGTGGGGAGGGGTGATCATCCTCCCTAATGGAAGAAGCACCACTGCTCTAGTGTCGCCTTTGCAGATAGTGTTTCCAGAATGGAGGAGATTTGGTACAACTCATTGTGATCTCCAAGGATGCAGCAGCAGGACTAGTTTGTTGGTTAGTGGAGGAGCACATGTCACAAGAGATATCCTTCGGCCTTCCACCAGCCATGACCACAGTAGTGATGTATACATCCACTCTTGGGTCGGGTGCTCATCTAGAGGAGTTGGAGACCAGAGGCCTCTGGTCTCTAAAGGAGTGTATACTTCTCATAAACTGGATCGAACTAAGGGAGATTTGGCTATTGCTCAAAGCCTTCCTCCCTTCCATCTGTAGCTACTCTGTCCAGATTGTGACACACAATACAACCACAATGAGGTATGTCAGTAAGCAGAGTAGTATAGGGTTACATCTCTGTGGAGATGCATTGAGGCTCTGGGTCTTGGTGCATCACCATGGAATATTGCTTGTTGTCTACCGTCTGGGTGGTTCACTGAACAACAGAGCCTGTAGCCTAAGTTGGCGTCACCTTGCTGAGCATGAGTGACGTGTTCACCCTTAGATGGCCCAACAGATATTTGCTTTGTGGAAAAATTCTCAAATTGACCTTTTTGCTACTCACGAGAATGCCCATTGGCGATATTCTGAGCCCTCCAGTATCCATGGCAGTGAGCTAAAGGAGAAGCGTTTTGGTTGCAGTGGAGTTTTCCACTGCTTTATGAGTATCCTCTCATACCCTTCATTCCTTTGGTTGTGAGGAAGATTCACTAGTACTAAGTACAAGTTATTCTCATTGCTCTGAACCAGCCAAGAGGGTGCACCCTTTTCACCCTTTGCACCCTTTCCAGTTGTCCCGCGTTCTATCTCCCACTCAGGGTGGACCTTTTCTCTCAATCAGAAGGGCAAATGCTGCACCCTACCCTCTACAGCCTCCACCATCATGCTTGGAAATTGAGCAGGGACATGTGAGTGATTTTTAGCTGCAACCAGATGTTGTAAATATGATCTCATCAGCTTGTCATCCTTCAACCAAATCAGCTGGGAGGTGGGGATTATCTTTTCACCCAGCATCCTTTGATTGGCAAAGCTGATTCAATATTTGGACTTTTCTTAAACCAAAACTTGCCCAGTGCTTTAGTATGATTTTTAGATAAAAACAATAAAAATTGTCAGCAGAAGGACAGAGTCTGGTCCGGGAATACAAACCAGATGAGATAGAATCTTATCTGTGGCCATAAAGGGTATTGAACTATTTCCAGTGAATCTGCTGACTTCCAACTCAGTGGTATTTATGATTGGTCACTGAATCAATCGCTCCCACCCACTGCTATTTGGAATTAAAGCCTAAACTCGGACTGTGTGTAGATGTTAATTCTGTTCTCATTCATAAGATTACCAGAATAAGGTAAGGGATGACAGTGAATGAAAAGTGTCCCCTTCTTGACCTAGTTCCTCCTTTGAACCACTTGTTTCTTCTTCTTCCAGTAGAAGATATTCAATCCCCCCGAAGCCTACTGATTCTCAATCTGATCCAGTACTGGCAAGGCTTCTTAAGTAGTTTGTGCCACTTCTGGCTTCCACCATCTATCATCCCTTAAATATTCCCTAACAACAAAAATATGTTCTAGTTCTGCTAAATTGAAATGTCTTGTGCACTCCCCACTAAAAGCATCTAATGTAGATCCGACTTTGCTGACCAACTACAGGCCAATTTGCAATCGACTTGGCCTGATTAAAATTTCTGGAGAACATTGTTCACAAGTACACTGACACTTAGGCCCTCATTACAAGTTACAATGAAAGATGTCAATGCACACTGGTGGCCCTCAACATTTTGAACAGGTGTAGCACTGAGACTGAGAAGGAACAGCACCTGGTGCACTTGCACTCCGAACCTTTTCATAGAGGTTGGCACCTGTCTGCTGTATGGAGCATAGCTAGTCACTCTGTGGCGAGTCTGCTCCAAATAAGAATGACCTACCAGGTGACGGCTACTTCTTAATATTTGGAATACCAAAAAATCAACACAAATAGCAGTTCTCCAAAAGACAGCAACAGGACTTTCAGAATGCTGCCTTGGAATGTCACCCAAGCAAGAATGGTGTCAGAGCTTGCATATTCATTAACTCATTCACCTCAGTGACTTAACCACCCACTCAAAAGATCTGACTGTAACCTATAACAGTGGCGGCTCCTCCGCTTTGGCAGGTGAGTGTCACCCCCCCCCCTGCCAGCAGCCTTAAAAAAAATAAAGGGATAATAAACTCGGGGTTATTATTGTTTTATTTTGTTTCCAGCAGATTCTTTGGGAGCAATGCCAGGGGGTATGACAGGATCTGAGGGGAGTGGATGCACACACTGCCTTCAGTGCACATGTGGGTTTGGCCGGCTGCCTCAGGACAGACAAACCGACATGCAAACTGAATCGGTCTCCAACCCGTGCTTCGTTGCTGAGTTGGAGTCAGCAGGCCACAGGCTCCCAGTCTAACTGGTAGGGCAAACTGAGGGCATTTAGGCCAATCCTGATGCTGCTCTCATGCTGCTGACAGCATGAGAGCAGCAGCAGGATTGGCTGCAGGGGAGTCTGGGAGCTTGTACCTGCAGTGGACTGGAACCAGAGAGGAGTGGAAGACCAGCGACGTGGCAGGTAAGTTTTATTTTTTTTAAATGTGTTTGTTTGCCGTCTCAGGCCCTCCCTTCCCTCCACCCCACCCCTTTGCCCAGACACCGGCCACTACTGAACAACATGTCACTCATGTCTTAGATGTACAATGAATGCTAGTACCATTCTACCTTGCCGGATCTGCACTGTGGGAAATAAAAGACTTCATGTATTGCCTTCTGTGAGAGAGGGACGCTTGCTTTGCTACTGCCCTATTGTCCCGATGCTGTGAGGAAGTAAAGCATGCCCTGCTGCTGCCTGATTTGTACCTTTCCTGTGATGGGAACATCTTGTGCTGATGTTTTCCTAGCTGTACCTGCCCTCTAAAATTGGTCAGCTTGGTCTGTTTCAGCCCAAGGTGTCCCTGTACTATGAAGAGAGGTATTTCCAATGCGGTTACCCATTCTTTTCAACATACAAAGGATATTTTGAATGCACTAGCATAACATGCCCAGGCCAGTCACAAGCTTTTATTGAACTAAGGGCAAAAACTAGTTGAGGGACCCTGATGCAGAGACCCTGGTTTCAAAGACAGATTCCCAGCTTGATCAAACTCTGATCCTGGACTTTTCTTCCTTTTGTCTAATTTTCTGTGATCGTCACATTTGAGAGAATCTTGAAATAATTCAGTTCAAGGTGTGCATTATACAACCCATCCAGGATCAGAATTGAGCAATGTCTATTAAGGAAACCTGGTTTCAACCCTGGCTTCCAAGCGTGACCAAATAGTGTGACGCTGGGCGATTACTTTTCTTCCCTGCGCCCCCATTTCCACGACCATCACATCTGAGAGCACCTTCAAAAAATGGAGTTCACAATGCACACTGTACAACAATCACTCTGGTGCGTGATGTACAAGATCATAATTTTGCTCCATCTCTAAAAAAAGTTGGCTTATATAGGAGAAACAAGACAACTGACTTATCTCTTCAATTATTAATAAAGCTGTCACAGCAGCAAGAATGTGGTTCGCTAATTCTAATAAACGGCACTGAGTGCAGTAGTATACTCTAAGGAGCTAAAGTAGGTCAATCCAAAATAAACTTTTTATGTAAAAGTTTGTACCTCAGCTGCACATAGAGTGTCAGTCAGTAACACTTGCAGTAGGGCAGTAGGCCCAGAATGAGCTAAGAGCTGTCCTCCTCAGTGTCCACAGTGCTGCTTTTCCAAACATGATGCAAAAAAGACGAAGCTGCAAAAAATGACTGGGCCCGCCTGCCAATAACTTACTATGGGGCATATTAGCAAGGGCAGTATCGCCGCTTTAGGGGCACTTTTTGCTGCTAAAGCGGCGATTTTTTTATCGATTTATAGCGACCGGTTTGGGGCCCGCTTTGCATGTCAGCGATATTTAGCGCTAATGACATGCAAAGTGGGCGTACCCAAACTGGTAGGGACTGAAAGCAGTCGGTAACACAGCTATCGCCTATTAGCAATACCCGCGAAGCGATAAATAAACGCGTGCTAACCGCGATTAGCGCCAGGATTTTATACCTTGTAAAAACCTGACTTAGCCATCATAGTCAATTGGAGGTGGTTTCTAATGATGAATCCTCCCCTGCCTATTAGCAATCTTTACGTTAATGATAAAAGTTTTATCGCTGTTTCACTTATTTTTTTGGTGGATTTCGCCGCTGTCGCTGGATCTTTTATCGCAATGGAGATATACGTTGGTAATAACGCGCCATCTCTGCGATAGGATCCAGTGATAGACGGCGATAAAAAAAATATGCGCTAAGCGCGATTGGTGATATTTTTTGCACGCCCTTGCTAATATGCCCTTATGACTCTCCCATTAGCGCTGGTAGTGATGCAAGAGTTGCTCTGGTGTTGTGTTGGCCACGTGGTTTGCAATCTCAAGGCCTATGCACTCCCACTTCTCACAGCCAGTCATCTGCAAGAGGGCTTGGCATCGTGGCATTGCCTGTTTCATAGTGCAGGCTACAATCACAGTGGCTCGCCCTGCAAAACATGCTGCACGTGCTGACAGACTTGGGAAAAGCGCGTTTTAAGGCATCTTCAAGAAGTGGGACTGGATCAAATTTGCTCTGTCTGTTACTGCTTGATACCTATACTGCTGGTTTTAAAGATTTAGGTTCTGCTTAAAACCACAAATAAAAATCAATTACATGAGATTTAGGTTCTCGTATATTACGCTCCTCCTGTTTGATAGATTGTGACAATCTAAAGTGGCCTAATCTCTGGGCTGCAGACTCTGGGGTTATAAGGAGGAATCGCTGAAACACATAATTTGCCTCTATCCGAAACTACTACATTTATGCAAGACCAGAGGCTTTGTAACAAAGCTCATCAAATTTCTTGACTTACCCTATGCCATGTTAACAAGTTCAGGATCTGATTCTTATTCTTCATTGCTTTAGTTTATGTTCTTTTAATATTGTACTTGATTTATTTGTATATAATAACCTTATACAGACGTAATACACATAAGAAAAGATACATTCACATTGCCAATGCTTGTTCAAATGCATGATATGAGTGAAGGGTAACCCCTCACAAAATAAGAGCACAAAGTTTACTTTCAGATTTAGGTGTCAAACAACAATGTTTTAAATGGAATAGTCAGCTTTGTAAAATGTTAAAACATAGCGGAAAAGTCACCAGTGTTACTGCATGTTTTGCTGTGGTAATACCGTTCCATGTGATTGCAAGGCTGGGTCGTATTTAGGGTGACCAACTGGCATAGGTGCAAATTCAGGACGGTGAGTGTAAAAATGCAGGACAAAGGGTCAAAATTCAGGACAAAAATTCAGGACAAAAGGTCAAAATTCAGGACAAAACTTCGGGACAAAAGGTAAGTTTTACAGATACGTCAGAGGTGGTCGCGCAATAGTATATATGTAAGTAAATAGACAACCATCTAAGTACAAGTCAAAATAGGTTTATATTAGGTTGAGACAATTGTGCACTTCACTGTTTTTCAGTATGGCTGCAGCTTTCTGCCTTAGACAATTCAAAATTCGCATCTCGCTCCAGCAGGTACATTAATCACCAGACAATGGTGAACCACACCTGAATACAAGTGAAGCCGCTTTTATTGTTGATTGAAAACTACTGGATATATAAGGAACTTTGCAGTGCCAGCCCCCAGTAACAAATCCCCCCCCCCCTTTCCAGCCTCCCAGGGAAACACCCGATGCCCGGTCCGGCCAGTCCTGCCTTGCTATCACCCTTCAATGGTGCCCCTCATCTTCACTTAGACCGTCTCTCATGTGTATTTAATTTCTCTTATAGTGTTACTCACCCAATTATGTAGGGCAGGGTGTCGGAGTGCGTTACATCACACACATTATATAGAGACAATGACTCATATTAACGTGAAAGTCAATGTATAGGAAATGCTACTTAAGATAATGGGTGCTACAAGGTGTAATCATTCTTTTATCTATTATCCAGTCTTTCACTATTCATTCTGTCCTTTCATCTATGTGCCCATTTATATCCAAACATATTCAACCATTTGCAAACCTATCCACCATATATCCTTCCATCCATCATTACACTCATCCATCCCTCCATCCACCCTTTCAGTCATCCATCCATTATTCATCTATCCAATCTTTCACCCCATCCATCCGTACAGTCATCCATCCAGTCTTTCACCCATGCATCTATTCACTCATCCATCAAGCCATTTACCCTTTCACCCATCCAGCCATTCATTCATTCACTTACTCATCCATCCACCCAGTCACTTATCCTTCCACCCATTCACCCTTTCAGTCATTCATCCTCCCTTTCTCTCTCCATCCCCCTTTCACTTATCCATCCATCCATCCATCCATCATTCACCCATCCATCTACTCATCCATTCATGTATTCCATCCATTGATCCTATTACTCCTCCATCCTTTCACTCATCCATCCATCCGTTCTCTCATCCATCCACCCTTTCACTTCTTCACTCATCTATTCATCCTTTTGTCCATCTACCCCTTTCACTCATCCATCCATACATTCACCATTTCACTTATCAATTCAATCCATCCATCCTTTCACTCATCTATCCACCCATTCACTCGCCCATAATCTAAGCTTTCACTCATCCATCCATCCTTTCATACACCCATCCACCCTTTTACCCATCCATCTTCCCTTCCACCCATCCATCTACCCTTCCATCCATATATCCATCTATTTACCTTTTCCCTCATTCATACTTCCACTAATTCCATCCATCCTTTCTTTTATCTATCCATTCACCCTTTCAGTCATCCATTCATCCTTTCAGTCATCCATCCAGCCATTCACACATTCCTTCGCTTATTTACTCACCCACCTTTTCACATTATGAGCTGAGCCTTTGTCTACAGAGTTGCAGACAGAAGAGGCCCATGAAGAAGTTCACCCTCGCTGTGGTTCCTAAAGCAAGGGGTGGGGTGGGGTGGGGGAAAGTTCACTATGCCCTGCACATAGGCAGTCTGAAAACATAGAAGTCATGAGTCACACATTATGCACAGTGCCAGGATGTGAGGTGACTGTGGCATGGTGTTGTTTCCAGGGCTTGAAGTGGTGTAAAAAAACTGGGGGGTCTCTTCAAAGGGTGTGCTCGATGTAATTAAGGGCGTAGTTTAAAACACCTAGGCTAAAAATCAGCGCTAGCGTAGTGTTCCGCCCGACTGGTATTATGTTGTTTCTGTCATTGCATCCAGATATATAATACAGCAAGTATCATTACACCAACAAAAACCAGGACTATTGGCTTTGTCAATGGTTGTTAGTTGCTTAAAAAAAAGCAACAACCATGGCTTTGTTGGATATAATATTGAAAATACTTCAGTTAAAAAATGATGAGACAGTGAAAGAACGATAGCCCGTTCTTTTTAACTTATTTTACTATAAACTGTTTTCTTACGTTGCTAAAGTTGCAGCATTAGCCTTTTGCCTTTTATTTTACAGAACGCCCTGCTGTGCACCGAGGCATGAGGAGGACGCCACATCATTTACCAGCCCAGACTGCCCCATTGACATTCTGTATGTGGCAATCATCAGCTCCATACAGAATGACAATGGACGGGGAGGGGCTGCTCTTGTGCTCCAGGAGGAGCGCGAGGCGCCCCATTAGGGAGGTGAGGTCTAGACAGGGGAGCAGTGCTGCTCCCTGTGATGGCCAAAATTACGGACAAAAGGCGTCCGTAAAAGCTTTCCTCACGGACAACGGACGTGAGTTCCAAATTGTGGACTGTCCATGAAATTTACGGATGGTTGGTCACCCTAGTCGTATTTAAGTTTTGGACGGTGGCCATCCATTCTGCCATGGTGACAAAGATGATCAACTCCTCTACCCTAGTGCATGACTGCTTGCCATATTTAGAGATGCCTCGCAGCTACCTCCATATCTACATAGAAGACATTGCCACAGCAGCTTCCCTGAAGGTGCTCTAACTTTGCTGATCAGCGACATGTTTCAAGCAGTCACTATGCAAGTTTATCAGTGCTTTAAAATCAGACTTCCAAACCTGGAGTTTGCCTTTGAAAAACAAAAAACCTTAAAGCCCTGACACCTCAGGAGTTTTCTCCCAGGATGTGGGGGTCATTTTTAGGTCTCGGAACTGCGAACAGATTGCGAAGCAATCTGTCGTTCCGAGACTCTATTGCAATCATTCTGGCTTTCAAGGAGTCAAGGGAGACAGACAAGCGAGGTGCACGCGCAACCTTGGAACTGGGATCAGGTCGCGCGCGCTTCCTGTCTCCCATGGCTCCTTGGAAGCAGACTCACACGCACGCACACACATACAGACCCCCCTCCCCCCTCGCAGCACATACACACACTCACACACACACACATACAAAACATCCCCCCTCGCCGCAGCGCATGCGCACGCACACACAGACACCACCCCCCCTTCCTACCTCATCTCGGCGTGTCTTTGCGCTCCATGGTGACGTTCGCCAAATGAGGGTGAGCACTGGACAGACTGTCTTGCACAAGGACGGGCAGGTGCACAGTCGTCAACAGGCCCCCAACAAGTCACCGAGCGCCTAAGGAGGGGCACCCTCTTTCAACAGGACACACCGGCTTGCCCCAGTCGCGTGCCGTCCCTGCCTCTCAGATTGCGTGCCAGTGCTCGCGCGCAGCCGCCGTTCACAGCTGCGCGCGCCCCCCCGCAGCTGAAGCAGCAGGCCTAAGGTCGCCAGTACATAGGGAGAAGCGGGTTGCTTTGCTAATTGTGCCGGTGCTTTCTGGTGCTTAGCACCGGCACTTACCTATCAGGGCCGTGTCTACTGCATGTCACATTTATTCACATGCTATTTATTACCTCACTGACTGTTGCTGTTAGTGCGCCCTCTGTCGGCTCCCAGCCGCTACAGCATTGATGCCGCCCGAGACGATTGCTAAGTACCGCTGGAGCGATGAAGAAATGCTCCCGCGGTGTCACTTAACCACCAGAATCAAACTGAGCTGAAAGAATGGGTGACTTAACTGCTGGCGAGCGGGAAAAGAAAGATGAACACTGACTCACTGCCTAATAGTATGGAGACCCGGGCAGTGGTTATGTGTGTCGTGGCTGTGACCTTGCATCCTCCTCCGGAAGGAAGTGAGGTCGGATATTCAAAAAGTTGCTGGACCCGACTCAAGTGAGTGGTGTGCTCTTCACGTCCTAGCATCCGGCAGCATTACCGGCAGCAGTAACGAAGCATTCTGGTGACAACCAACACGTCTGATTGCAAGTAGGTTCCATGCACACGTACACCACCACTGCCATGCACACACAGACACCACCACTGCCATGCACACACGCACACCACCACTGCCATGCACACACGGACACCACCACTGCCATGCACACACGCACCCCACAACTGCCATGCACACACGGACACCACCACTGCCAGTGAGTGCAGAGTAGTGAGTAGTGAGTGCAGAGTAGTGAGTGCAGAGTAGTGAGTAGTGAGTGCAAAGTAGTGAGTGCAGAGTAGTGAGTGCAGAGTAGTGAGTGCAGAGTAGTGAGTAGTGAGTGCAGAGTAGTGAGTAGTGAGCGCAGAGTAGTGAGTAGTGAGCGCAGAGTAGTGAGTGCAGAGTAGTGAGTGCTGAGTAGTGAGTGCACAGTAGTGAGTGCACAGTAGTGAGTAGTGAGTGCACAGTAGTGAGTGCACAGTAGTGAGTAGTGAGTGCAAAGTAGTGAGTAGTGAGTGCAGAGTAGTGAGTAGTGAGTGCTGAGTAGTGAGTGCAGAGTAGTGAGTGCACAGTAGTGAGCAGTGAGTGCACAGTAGTGAGTGCTGAGTGCTGAGTAGTGAGTGCAGAGTAGTGAGTGCAGAGTAGTGAGTGCATAGTAGTGAGTAGTGAGTGCAGAGTAGTGAGTGCAGAGTAGTGAGTGCAGAGTAGTGAGTGCAGAGTAGTGAGTGCAGAGTAGTGAGTAGTGAGTGCAGAGTAGTGAGTAATGAGTGCACAGTAGTGAGTACAGAGTAGTGAGTAGTGAGTGCACAGTAGTGGGTGCAGAGTAGTGAGTAGTGAGTGCACAGTAGTGAGTGCAGAGTAGTGGTGCACAGTAGTGAGTGCAGAGTAGTGAGTGCACAGTAGTGAGTGCACAGTAGTGAGTGCACAGTAGTGAGTAGTGAGTGCAGAGTAGTGAGTGCAGAGTAGTGAGTGCAGAGTAGTGAGTAGTGAGTGCACAGTAGTGAGTAGTGAGTGCACAGTAGTGAGTGCAGAGTAGTGAGTAGTGAGTGCACAGTAGTGAGTGCAGAGTAGTGAGTAGTGAGTGCACAGTAGTGAGTGCAGAGTAGTGAGTGCAGAGCAGTGAGTGCAGAGTAGTGAGTGCAGTGTAGTGAGTGCAGAGTAGTGAGTGCAGAGTAGTGAGTACAGAGTAGTGAGTAGTGAGTACAGAGTAGTGAGTAGTGAGTGCAAAGTAGTGAGTAGTGAGTGCAGAGTAGTGAGTAGTGAGTCCAGAGTAGTGAGTAGTGAGTCCAGAGTAGTGAGTGCAGAGTAGTGAGTACAGAGTAGTGAGTAGTGAGTGCAGAGTAGTGAGTAGTGAGTCCAGAGTAGTGAGTAGTGAGTGCAGAGTAGTGAGTGCAGAGTAGTGAGTACAGAGTAGTGAGTAGTGAGTGCAGAGTAGTGAGTAGTGAGTGCAGAGTAGTGAGTAGTGAGTCCAGAGTAGTGAGTGCAGAGTAGTGAGTAGTGAGTGCAGACTAGTGAGTAGTGAGTGCAGAGTAGTGAGTAGTGAGTGCAGAGTAGTGAGTAGTGAGTGCAGAATCGTGAGTGCAGAGTAGTGAGTAGTGAGTGCAGAGTAGTGAGTGCAGAGTAGTGAGTGCAGAGTAGTGAGTGCAGAGTAGTGAGTGCAGAGTAGTGAGTAGTGAGTGCAGAGTAGTGAGTAGTGAGTGCAGAGTAGTGAGTGCAGAATCGTGAGTGCAGAGTAGTGAGTGCAGAGTAGTGAGTAGTGAGTGCAGAGTAGTGAGTAGTGAGTGCAGAATCGTGAGTGCAGAGTAGTGAGTGCAGAGTAGTGAGTAGTGAGTGCAGAGTAGTGAGTGCAGAGTAGTGAGTGCAGAGTAGTGAGTGCAGAGTAGTGAGTGCAGAGTAGTGAGTGCAGAGTGCAGAGTAGTGAGTGCAGAGTGCAGAGTAGTGAGTGCAGAGTGCAGAGTAGTGAGTGCAGAGTAGTGAGTGCAGAGTAGTGAGTGCAGAGTAGTGAGTGCAGAGTAGTGAGTGCAGAGTAGTGAGTTCAGAGTGCAGAGTGCAGAGTAGTGAGTAGTGAGTGCAGAGTAGTGAGTAGTGAGTGCAGAGTAGTGAGTACAGAGTAGTGAGTCCTGAGTCCAGAGTAGTGAGTGCAGAGTGGTGAGTCCTGAGTCCAGAGTAGTGAGTGCAGACTAGTGAGTGCAGACTAGTGAGTGCAGAGTAGTGAGTGCAGAGTAGTGAGTGCAGAGTAGTGAGTGCAGTGAGTAGTGAGTGCACAGTAGTGAGTAGTGAGTGCACAGTAGTGAGTGCACAGTAGTGAGTGCACAGTAGTGAGTAGTGAGTGCACAGTAGTGAGTAGTGAGTGCACAGTAGTGAGTGCACAGTAGTGAGTAGTGAGTGCACAGTAGTGAGTGCACAGTAGTGAGTAGTGAGTGCACAGTAGTGAGTGCACAGTAGTGAGTAGTGAGTGCACAGTAGTGAGTGCACAGTAGTGAGTAGTGAGTGCAGAGTAGTGAGTGAAGAGTAGTGAGTAGTGAGTGCAGAGTAGTGAGTAGTGAGTGCAGAGTAGTGAGTAGTGAGTGCAGAGTAGTGAGTGCAGAGTAGTGAGTGCAGAGTAGTGAGTGCAGAGTAGTGAGTCGTGAGTGCAGAGTAGTGAGTAGTGAGTGCAGAGTAGTGAGTGCAGAGTAGTGAGTGCAGAGCAGTGAGTGCAGAGCAGTGAGTGCCGAGCAGTGAGTGCCGAGCAGTGAGTGCAGAGCAGTGAGTGCAGAGCAGTGAGTGCGCAGGGTGAACAATTCCAATCCATACCACATAATTCCATTACACACCACATGCATACACTCTATAACACATGGCTAAAAGACATTGCCATATACAATGCCATTAGCTCTAAGTCAAATAAATCCGAGACCTATTGCATTTCCAATGCTTGTTATTTGTTTCTGTTTGGATCTACTAGACTTTACTGGGTGGTCCCAATCAGGCAAAAAGTACACAAGAACATCTGCTCTCGATGGAGCGGATATTCTGGGGTTCTTCGCTCAACAGCAGGATGTTCATGGGGCTGTTGGTCTAAGGTTAGTGGGGTATTCGCTGGCAGAACATGATGATTCACTTAACTGCAAATAGAAGACACCAATGGAAAGTTTGGCATGCAGCATACACATTTGTGGCAGAGTACCCGGTCTGCCAAGGTCTAAAGAAGGCTGTTTTTGGCATGTGTTAGTGGGTGTAAATGGCCAGTATCATTTCCTGTGATAAAACCACAGGCAGAAATAAGAGGCTCCCATATGACAAGTCACGCAAACAACTGCAATCACATGGGGCATTGCCACCGAATTTCTGCTCTGGCTCAGACCAGGTGAAGCATATTGACACATTCCTGAAATGTATAAAGTACCAATCTAAACATGTAAGTCCAACGAATGCAGTAAAACACCCATCTCAGCATCAAGAACCCCGATATCTCGGCTGATGGTGTTCAATCGCATCAATTCAGTCAGCGGGCTGACAGCAGTGAGGGGCTTTGAGGAACACTGACATCCGGGAACGGTGCAAAGAAAGTCATTTCTATTCAGGAGAAAGCATGGTGCCTGGTGCATGTTGATGGTGAGGCGAACTATATGGAGGTTATGAAAAGGAGGGGTACAACATCACATGCCAGGGGATGATGGAGTTCATGGGGATAGGGAACGTTCACCGATAGACCCACCTACTTGGGCAACAGTTGGAGGAAGCCTTCTGGCAGAGGTTCAAGCTGGTATGCAGTAGAGCAATCACCAGGCATATGAAAGGAGTAACTTGGCAATGTAATATGTCACTGGCAGTGAAATTGTTAACATTTGGAGGTCATAGAAAAGGTCTGTTTGTAGGCACAGACGGGGGTGAAGCGGCAGGGGAACTGATGGAGAGTTTGGTCCTCCATCCCTGACCCCAACCGCTCCGCAGGTCTGGGTGGTTTTGTACCGCTTGCAACAAGGAGTTTATTCAGTGGTATTAGAAAAAGAAAAATGATTTAAGAGTGATTATAAGGAGAGTATGCACAATCGATATAGATGAGCGTTAAGAGTTTCACAAAGAACATGTGAAAATGCAATAAGGAGGGATTATGAACTTTACACTGAAGTATTATGGTTGCTTAATGTATCTTCAATAAACAAATTTGAAAAAAAGTGAAGGCTGAAAAAGCCTAAAATGATCAAACTAAGTGGTTAAAAGCGTAGCTGGCCCCAAGTTTGTCATGGATGTAAACACACCCTATTAGTCAGGTCTTAAATTTACCTTTTGCCTCTAGTAGCCTGGTGAAGCCAAAACCAGTGGCTCACCCGCTTTAGCAATATCAAGATCTTCCCGGAAATGTGAAAATGATAAGAGCAAGAGGTTAAAAGCAGCTGCAATACTGCTGTGCAGTATTTTAGGATGCCCCATTGATTGAATCCTCTTTAAAAGAAACGAAACTGGAAGCTGCTTTGAGGGCAATACAAAGGATTTCACCTAAGGTCCTTGTCACACCTTTTTTGGAACCTCTCTGAAAAGACTGCTCTGTGGAACATCATTATTTTTGTCACCTTCCACTGCTCTCGAGCTTCTGCAGTTCTGTGCAGTTGATTTTGGCAACAATGAAAACAACAGGTCCTGTTACTATAAAGGTGGGATTTTATGTCTTGATGCCTTCAATCACCTAGGTCTTTGCTTTTCTTATGCCCTAGAGTCCCTCTTGGAATTTCCTTCATGTTTTAACAGGATGTTCAGTCCAGTATTACAAAGTTAAAGAGTTGGTTTTCTTGTTTCTGTTTTCATTTTTTTGTATTGTGATGATACACGGATATAGACACTGATTCTTTAAGCTGTGATGCAGGTACTTGTTATACACATAACCCCTTTACTTGTAACTAGTTTGGATCTTCGGCAGCATGCTCATTAAGTGCTTTGTAGTTATGTGTGTTTATCAATCGTTATTCCTCCTTTGTGGCAGCATAGACATTGAATCCATCTGAGCAGTGAGTCAGTCAATTACTTTATTCAATACTTATAAGATCATAAAGTACAAATGTGCAAAGATCAAAACATCCCTCCAAGTACAACATTAAAAAAAAATCATTAAAAAGTATCCATTGAAAACATACAAAGCATTCGTGATGACTGAACAATCGGTTAGAAACAATTACTAACAACATAGCATATAATTCATTCTTTGGTATTATACAGTCGCCTAGTTTTCCATGATAAGGATAAAAAAGACACCAAGGTGTAACAGACGAGGGGATCGGGCAGTGAATGTAAAAAAATACATTCCTATGCGGCATTGTGTGAAATTATATTTGTGAATAAGGGGCAATATGATTTTTTTGCAATATGCCACATAAAATTTACAAAAGAAAAACATTTGCACGTTTGATTAAGCGGAGACACCGTCACAGGGACAGAACGGAAGATCATGAATAGAAAAGATTCCCAATGGATAGGCCGGCATACAAGGGTTATAGATTGAGTCGAAACCCTGAGTAGGAGAAACCTGTGACGTAAATTTGTCACTGTGAATAAATATGAGAATTTTCCTTCCTGGACAATCGGTCCCTCTTAGTAAGATTATACTGATACTTCGACAGGGGGAGATTTGACAAATCTCCCCGCAACGCAACCCGCGAGGCTGCGCTGCGCGACAGGGACGGAGCAGGAGAGCGCCATATCTTCAAAGATATGGCTCTCTCCTCCCCTTTCCATTGCGCCTGCGCAGATTACAGCTGCCATGCACCACGCACACGCCATAGCGCTAGGGTGTGTGTGTGTGAAACTAGCATAGGTTTTGTATAGGAAAGGTACCCTTCCCATACAAAATACTATTCTAGACACAAGGGAAAGTGTTTCTCACTTTGTATGCGTGCTGCACAGTGCAGCATGCATGCAAAGTTGGAAAAGGAAGGAGAAATTAAAGCATTTCTCCTTCCTTGCACCTGGTTTAAAAAGGCGCAGTTTTCTCACGCTAAACCCAATCTACTGTTTTTAGTAAATTGGGTTTTAGCCTGGGAAAGCTTGGGTGGTTACATGGGAACGCCCATGCACCACCCTTGGCACGCCCCCACGAAGCAAAGTAACACGAGGCCGCGCAATGCGCTGCTTCGCATTACTTTTACATTATTTCCAGCGCTAAACAAGTTTAGCGCTGGAAAGTTAATTAGTAAAAAAAGATTTTGCGCCATTTTGCGTCACTTTTGTGCCGCAAACACGGTGCAAAATCTTAGTAAATCACCCCCTTAGGTTTAAATCTTTCATTTGCACTGTATGTGGGAAAACGGGTTTTGATCTCCTGTTTTGAAATTTCAGAGCAATCACTTGGCGAAACAATTAGGCACACTAGACCAAGGGAAGAGAGACTATTTTTGATATATGCTGTCCATGGAATCCTATAGGCATGTTCCAGAGAGAGACAATCTTCTACTAGCGTCTGAGTAATGAGAACAGATTCTCTTCTCCAGATAAAATGACATAAAATGATTAGTGCCAGGCTTATAGTGTCATTTATATATGGAACATCGATTTCTGTGTGACATTGGAGCAGTTAACGGGGAGCCCTACTAGTTTTTAGGTCTCGCCTGTCGATGCGTATGCGCATCGAGCAAGCGAGACTATGGGGGCTTATCCACTCTTTATCCAACTTGCAAGATATCGTGGCGATTCCTTGCAGTGCCCGTGACTTTTAAGCTCAATGCGCATGCGCATTGAGCTTAAAAGCGCGTGCACATGCCTCCAGCCGCCTGCCTTGCCTACTCTCCCGCCCCCTCACTTCTTGATTGCACGGCCGCTAGGCCGTGCCTCCCCTACTCTCCTCCTCCTACTCTCCTCCCCTCGCCGTCTGTTCCCGCACTCCTCCCACACCCCCGCTCCGCCCCCTGCCTGCCATGTCGTGTCGCATTTCTCCTCCCCCCTCCCCACAGCTCCCCTACTCTCCTCCTCCTACTCTCCTCCCCTCGCCGTCTGTTCCCGCACTCCTCCCACACCCCCGCTCCGCCCCCTCCCCTGCCTGCCATGTCGCGTCGCATTTCTCCTCCCCCCTCCCCACAGCTCCCCTACTCTCCTCCTCCTACTCTCCTCCCCTCGCCGTCTGTTCCCGCACTCCTCCCACACCCCCGCTCCGCCCCCTCCCCTGCCTGCCATGTTGCGTCGCATTTCTCCTCCCCCTCCCCACAGCAATGCCCTCCATTTTGACTCGCTGCCTCCTCCTTGTTACTAACTTGAGTCCTTGTTACTTTGGCCTGTCGTAATGTATCCGAAAAGACACGCCCCACAGTGGAGGTAGAGAATGTTTGACCCTGAACACCCTTAGAGGCTACTTGAGTTGGCAAGTGGCACGTTATCAGTTGGGTGAGTTTCGGAAGGGTTGGCAGCACCTTGATAGTTAGCAGCTGTGTGTGGAAATCACTGCTATCTGTGTACACACAAACGCTCACATCCGTGAACTCTCGCACGCTTTTCTGTGTCTTTTTGGCGAGCCCGACTAAGAAGCATTTAGCCTCTTTGCATACTCCCTGACCTGTGATTTGAACAACTTCACGGACAAATTACAAACTAATGTAGAGTATTTGAATTTCACGTGATTGTTAAGTAGAGAATGTTTTCGTTTTCTCTGTATCATTAAACACTCCATAGACTCGCAGAGTGAATGGAAACTTGTAAGCCGCTCTGTGTAAACCGAGATGCAGCTTTGAAAATCCACAAGGCTGTTCGGCTCGTCCTGAGTTCGCTGAAGCATGTTTGTGACTCATACGCAGTTGCTGTCTGGGTGTGTCGAGTATTTCTATCCCCCTAAGGAACACCCGTGCAACCGATCTACAGGAACCGATGATCTGTTCCGCCTTTAAAAACGAGTAAAAGAAACCGTTGCTACTTGGTGGTCGCATTTTCTAGGACAACCCTCCTTTCTCTTGAAGGGGTGCATGCTGCCTGAGCAGTAATAATAGTAGTAGCTTCAGAGAGGGACTTCGGCCAATCGAAGTGAGCACTACGGGAAAACTGAGGCGCTGTCTACATTGAGGCACTCTACACTCCTTGAGGCCGCTCTACACTCCTCGAGGCACACTGCACATCGAGGCACACTGTAAACTTATTTTAAGTCTGTTACGTTATTTTAAAAAAATGTAGTA
This sequence comes from Lissotriton vulgaris, assembly GCF_964263255.1. Taxonomy (NCBI): domain Eukaryota; kingdom Metazoa; phylum Chordata; class Amphibia; order Caudata; family Salamandridae; genus Lissotriton; species Lissotriton vulgaris. The sequence goes on along the minus strand of NC_141695.1, from coordinate 801,201,555 downwards.
GATTTTGTTAGAATTACATTTTAATTGTGATCAAAACGCACAGAGCAAAAACTGCAGCTTTCTTTGTGTATTGTAGTGGGAGATTGTGAACATTGAGGAGCAGCCATATCGTTCATCTTTGGGCAGAAATGAGTTTTCTTGGTGACTGAGGTTTGCTTTTGTGCCCTGGAGACTGAGTAGCAGTGAATATTAGCTGCTTCTGATGAGTAAAATCGTTGTTTCCATCGGCGCGTTTCACAAGTTTGCATGCAAGGAATGTTTTTTTTAAGTGATATTTAAGTGCCAACTCTTATTTCCCACCTTTGCAGTATGAGTTAGAGCTTTTAGAAATGTTTATGGCTTTTTTTATTTGTAATTCTTTAGCATTGGCTACAGGAAACAAAAATGCTAAAGATTTTTAAAAAAAAACCCATAAACAATTCTAAAAGCACTAACTCTAATGATGCGAGACCTATTGCATTTCCAATGCTTGTTTCCAGAAGGTATCCTCCTTAATCTGGACAGTTGAGCAGTTCAAATAACTCCAGATACCTGCCCCATAAGTTGCTGCCAAAACGGATTCAGAAACTTAAACTTTTTTCACCATATCAATGGGTTCACCCTTCGTTTTTTTTATGAGTGTAGGGCGATTACACTTTTTTCTAGCAATAAACCCCTTGTAGTAATCATATCGGTTCAAGTTAGTTGTCTATCAAAAGTCACCCCTAAATAGGAAAATGCATGCATTTGGGCTACCTTTTGGCCATCTATATAAAAGCTTGGGGACTACCTATCTTTCCATCGGGTGATTAAAATAAAGGACTTGGCCTTGTTGGTTTTTAAATCCAAATTACTCATAAATTTCACATGGACCTCTAGTAACTTTTTATGGGCTAGGCCAGTGTAGGCAATTAACACTGCATCATCTGCATAGAGAAGGATTGGAGTGCGTAGGTTATTGATCTTGGGGACATCCAATGTTGAGTCCACCAGGGAAGCTTCTACCCCATTAGTATAGATCATGGGTACTCTCAAAGATTTGCCATGGGGCAACAAATTACGGCCTGTGGTGTGACCGAGGGCTGTACTGATTCCAGAAGGGTGGAGGTAGGGAGTCTGGATGGGTCAGGGATTGTGTAAGGATGTCTAAAAAAAGGTTAAAAAAACAGGCAACCTTTTTTTGCAGGTTAATAAATGCTTGTCCGTTTATTTAACCTTTTTTATGGATATTAGTGCTCAGCAACTAAACAGCAGCTCATGCTGCTGTTCACCAAGGGTTCGCATGTAAAGGTCAATAGGGGCAGCAAGCAGCCCCCGGGCCGTACTTTGAGTATCACTGTTATAGATGGAAAAGATAAATGGGGCGAGTATGCGGTCCTGTCGGATGCCCCTGCTGATTGGAAACGACGTAGTGCACTCTCCCTGTCGAGCAGTCAACAAGGACCTAGGGATCATCAACAAAGAGAGCCCTCCCTTGGGCTTGTCTTTGACCTGCCAGTGATATCAAACCCATTGACCATATTCCCCTCTTGTCCACCATTTGTTCGGATAAAGACCTCCACATTTATACGTCTCCCAGAAACTTGCAAAATCTCCAGGAGGGCAATCCTCACCACAGCCACTGTCAGCCTCTACAAGAAACCACTGGGGTTTTCTCCTTAACCAGGATATTACAATCCATCAAAATACTTACAATACAGATTCCTTTAGGCTTTGTCAGTCAATGCTATCCATTCACCCAGGTCCAAACCTGAATATCTACTGCATGCCCTAAACTGAGCTCAGCTAAGACAGTTAATCTTCCTCCATGGCTGTGGAGTTGAATCACAATTCTAATCATGGAAGGAACCCTTGGCTTTGGATTGATTACCCAATTTCATACGCTTTGCATACAGCCTGTAGCCAGCTAATATTTTCTGCAAGATAAAGCCATATCTTTCTGAAACCAATTTTCCCCCCTCCGCAGGTCCTTGTCCTTTCCCACAGGTGTGTCTCACGCTCCTATCTAGCACACCTGGCACAACTGTGAACCATCTTGTATGCTGTTGTGCGTATAGTTATGGGCCAAAGGAAATTGAAAGGCATCTTACTATCTCACTGGCGCTACCTTGGTTCCACAGACTGGCTTGCCTTCAGTTCAGGACTAAAGACAAGGCCACTCATTCGAACAAGCAGGATTGCCTTTCTAATAAACCATGCCTTTAAAACACTGACAGACGCACTTTGTAGTAGGAACTCCCTCCACACAATTCAGCGGAGTTAGGTGCTCACGCCGGTAAGAAAGCCTCCTTTCTATGAAGCATGAGTTTGTATGTGCCCACCTTATAGGGCATATGATAGGAGTATTCCCCTGTATAATACGTTAGTGACAGGAGCTCCCTCCTGTGGAAAAGAGGGAACCTGCCACCAACAGTAGTAGGAGCAAACTCCTGTATAGAAATCCCAGTGGTGAGGTCTCCTTCACGTGAAAGTCTCCCAAATACAGGAACTTCGTCCTGTAGGAATACTGAGTGATAGGGCCTAGACTCCCTCGTGTTAATTTGTTCTATCTTTAAGCATTTTTTTTGCACAAGTACCTGAGTTATAGGAGCTCTCTCCTGAACAGATACCTGAGTGAAAGAAACTCCCCCTGAAGGTGTCTCACTGGTAAGAGCACACCGCTCATGTGAAGATGCCCAGTGGTATGAACCCCAGCTAGTTAACCCCCCTCCACGCACACACACACACACACACACACACGCACACACGAGCACACAGGAGTGCGTTCTGGGCAAGGTGGCCCAGGAATGTGACCTCACCTCAATGCACAAATATTGCAGTTACAGCAGTGCTTTAAATGGGAAAAAAATAAGTGCAGGTACTCATTTAAATGAGGTAGAGGTGTGTCGAGTGGGTGGGGCTAGGGGCGAGGCTAAGGGCAATACATGATATATAACAGCAAATAAAAGCATAACTCATTCAATCACTTCAAAAGTGCAAAAATATGTCTATATATATATATATATATATATCGCACTTTTTTCATCTGCTGTAATAAATTTGGCAAACTGAATCCGGGTGTCCTGGTCTACTTCTGGAAGGAGGAGGTATTTGGATACAATTTGGAGGCTAGTCGGTAGCCTGTCCGGGACCGTTCCGTGACAGCCCAGGGTGCACTAGCTGGCACTGGAGGAAGGAATATATATATATATATATATATATATATATATATATATATATATATATATATATATATATAAACCCAGATTGGTTCCACTCTCCTCTTGTTTTTCGGCGCTGCTGGCAAGTGCGTCGCTTCACGCGGTAGAACCAAACCGCAATGTATCCAAGCTGCGTTTGCCCCCAGGGCCTCCCGGGTTCAAAACAAAAGAAGCCGCCACTCCAGTCAATGTGTTTTTCAGAAATCCATAGTTTTATTATTCGAACCTCTGCAGCATATTATCACAGCGAAAACCAACGCGTTTCGTGAGCTCCCAACTCACTTGATCACGGTTGTTACAAACACTGTTTGCTGAGAATGATTTTAAAAGGGAGTCCCTCCCCCCCATCGGTCACATGATTTCGACCATGTGTTTCTGTGACACTATGGCCTTCTGGGATTCGTAGTTTTGACATTGCAAAATGTAATTTCATGTTATTTTCACAAGAAAAACTTTTTTCACACTCATTCCCACTGTTTGACTGTTTTTTGTAAATCATTATTCGTTATTTACATTCTCAATTTCTTATGTTCAGGAAAATTGAAATAAAATTCAAATGAAATTAAAAGCCCTCAAGTGGGCTGACTCAGTCATATAGATACATTGCTTTTCATTTGCATAGGGTATTTTTTGCAAATTCAATGTTTCCCTACTATGCATTATTTAAATCTTTTCAACATTCGTTTTCAAAATTCTGACAAACAATCATTGGGGTCATTTTGATTATCTCGTAGGTCCCGGTCTATTTCATTTAGACCTTTTGTAGCCCTCTGGTGGGCTGACATTGAATAGAGTGTTGAATTGTGTCAACAAATATCCCAGAGGTTAATTATATGATGGTTTGTAACGTGGGGTTATGGAGGGAAAGTAGTTTTTATGGAGTACATTCAGAGAAGGCTTTCATTATTTTAAATGTGTACATAGAGTTCTTCGGACTGGTTCAGACCAAAAGGGGTCATTGTTCGAAAATTCAAGATGTGGCGTGATTCCTTTTGGCGCAACAATTTTTCTCGATGTCCCCCCCGTTCTGTTGGGGGCAATGTTTCCAGTCCTAGAAATTTCAGATGTCGCCAGTTGCCATTGTGATTTGTCTCCATGTGTTTGGCCACAGCATTTCCTCTGTCCTTGTTTGTTGTGGCCCTTGTATGTTCTAAGATACGCTTTTTAAGTTCACAAATAGTGCTTCCTATATAGCGTAGCTTGCACGGACATTCAATTAGATAGACTGTGTATTGACTTTTGCAAGTGATTAGTTCTTTGATCTTCCAAATTTTTCCATTGGCCATTTCAATTTGTCTATATATTTATATATTTAAACGATAATGAAAGTTAACAAGAAATATAGCAGATTTTGAACTCTGCACTAATCTGTTAAAATGCAATTTTTAAGCCCAGAACTGAACAACGGAACAAATATCTGGTACTTTTAACTGAAACAAAAGTGCCAATCCTAACTTCAGCTGTCACCTCACCTTTTTACATCCCTCCCTCCCCTTCCTTCTGTGTTCATCATCTCGTTCCCCCCCCATCCACCCCAATCCATTGCTAGTTGTCACAGGAGGTCATTTCTAAAGTGCTGAAGCCTTGGGCAGGGCTACTTTCACACCCATGGATCCTTCGCTGTTATGTGAATGCAGACATTAGTGTTGATGGCACATACAAAGGGACGCATCTCCTGCGCTGTAAAAAACAAACATGAAAAGAAAACCGGCTTTGGGGAAGGTAGATGATTGTGTTGAACTGCCACTCGCTTAAGTGTGGCCAGTGCAGCACCAGCCTAGGCTATTTCATGCACCTGACGGAGAGACATTAAAATTGCCAGGTAGGTGCATTTCATTTTTGAAAGCAACATGTTCATTTTTGTCTGGATTCTTTTGCCTGAATTTTGAAAGAATTTTTACTCCGTTAAAACTAGCCGTTAAACACCTTAATGACTTTTGCCTAATGCTTGAAGCCTAAGGCTTTGACAAAATATCTTTGCCCAGGTGAGGGAATTATGAGTAGCGTTAAGTTTACAACACCCAGCAGCTGGTGTGATAAAGTCCTCACCTCTTTTATATTCCCATGCACATATTGGCAGGTCCAATATGTCAAGCAGAAAATACCCAGAAAATACCCAGAAAGCACCAATTCGTCATGCTCCATTTTGAAAGGCTTAGCTTAGAGTAGGTGATAATTTTCGCTCTTGTTAAATTCCAAACCTCCAGAAATCAGACTTTAGCGGTAAACAACGTTAACCACGAAACTTTTTCCACGCAGGGAATTATAACGCGGTCGTTACAACGACAGCGTAATAATTCCGCATACCATTACTCCGCAAGTCGGAACAACGACTTGCGGAGGGGGGAGAAGGTGTTGGACTTAAAATCCAACACCTTCCCTAGTGTCCGCAAAGACTGGAGTTGGAATAGTAAATTAGACTATTCCAATATTCAGCGCTCTCCCTCCGCAAGTCCTTGTTCCGACTTGCGGAGTAATGGTATGTAGAAATACAACGCTGTTGTTGTAACAACCGCGTCGTAATTCCCTGCGGAAAAAAAAATGCGGGATAACGAAGCATATTCCACCTGCTAAAGTCGAAAATGCTTTGTTATCCCACAGGGAATTACAACGCGGTCGTTACAACTGGATGTTGGAATAGTCTAATATATTTTGCATCTGTATCCATGGTTATCATAATCAATGCCTTAAGAGAAAAAACTATCATGCTGGTGTTTCCTTTCAATCAATCAATCAGACATTTACAGATGAATGATCATTACACGCGTAATCAACAGTGCAAGGTCTGGCTAGACCCTGCTCTGTTAATCACAGCGTGACACAAGCTCTCTGAAACCCCTGCAGTGTGAGGAATGGGAAAGGGGCGCCTCTGGACTTTACCAGCGCCTCTGCAAAAGTAGACTTCATGGCTCAGTGTGATTGCGATATCCGGAAGCAGAGCGGCAGCTGTCCTGCGTTGGAGGGGATACGGAACCTGAGCCTGCCGTGCCAGCAATCGGGGTACCGGTACTCTTCCTGACTACAGAAAAGTGCCGGTGCTGAAGGGCTAGAAAATTTGGAAGTGCCGGTACTCAGTGCCGGTGAGTACCGGCCCATTTAAAGCACTAAGTTACAGGAGCCATTTCCTCTTTTAGGGACTCAGAGGGCCACTAATGTAAGGGTGTCCCTCTCTGTCCAATAATATTAGAGTGGACTGGACTCTGTTTCTATACGAAGAAGGCCGGTGGAGATTAAGGCTACTGCTGAAAAGGCCACCCTCTTCCTCGCACCCCTGTGCCACCGGTCACCTTCGTCGCCAGCAGCCAGAAAGGACGCGACGTTCTTCTGTGGGCCTACTTTTTGTTTTGATCGAGTACGCCATTAAGCTATGCGAACAGAATGCCTCAAATGGAAAGGGTAATTGTTGTCGAACATTAGCAGCGAAAATTCCAGTGCCCCTATTATGTCAGGAAATGCTTATTAAATCGCAAGCGAGTTCGAGAGACATTAGCAAATTATTAAAACAATGCCGGGTAATCAGCTATTATGACAATCATTATGGGAGCGAGGACGCTCCTGGAGTTTAGGTAAAGCAAGAGCCCACGGGGAGCACGCGCATCACGCACCGACGTGAGAAGATAAAGGGCGTCGGTCGCTGAAGAGGAAGGCTGGTTTGTGGACCTGTGCTGAGCTGAAGTGTGACTTATTGCTTTAATCAATAGACCAGGTCTCGACAATGAGATTTGAAGGTTTGGAAAAGAGGTAATTAAAAAAAACAAAAACAACCCTGCATAAATCACTATTATAATCACTCAAGCACAAAATACTCCCCCCCCCCCCACTCCGCCGAACGTGGTGGGGGCCGGGGCCAGAGTCTCCCAAACAGGCCCGGACTGGCCGTTGCGGGCACCGGGAAATCCCCCGGTGGGCCGCATGGTTGGGGGCCGGTTTTGGCCCCCTGGAGGCCGTTTTTGTTACAGGGCCGTTATGCTGCAAAAACGGCCCTGTAACAAAAACGGCCGAAAACCGGCCCTGGCACAGAGCACGGCCACACCTCCTCCTCCTCCCGGAGGGGGGGGGGGGGGGGGGGGCCGGCCGAGCACTTTGCCAGGGCCGGTTCTGGTTCCCAGTCCGGCCCTGCTCCCAAATCTCACAGATATTCATTGGCGTCGGACAAACTAGAGACCCCCTCAAGGACAGCACCCCTGACTGCCAGGGGCTGCAGGGCTCTGCTTACATCCCCTAGTGGGACTGAACTCCAAGCTGTGAACTTCACACCCACTGAATGTTACTGACTCACCCTCCACAAGTGACATCGGTCTAATTTAAGAAACATACCTCCTTGAACGTTAACGTCATGTACAATGCTTCTAAATGGTCATTAAATCGGGAAACACCCCCCAGGCCCTCGTTCTTTTAGATCTTTCCGCCGCCTTTGACACCATCCTTCTCACCTGTGTCAAGGCGGCTGGCATCGGGGGCACAGCCCTGACCTGGATCAGCTCATTTTTAGGAGATCGTACCCAGGCCGTTCATCTCGCTGAATTCTCTGCCCTCCCTCACCCGGTTCACTGTGGTGTCCCTCAGGGTTCTTCTCTTTCTCCTCTATTATTCAATCTTTCCACTCATCTTTGCACTACAGCAAATGGAGGTCACCGTGTATAACTATGCCGATGACCTCCAACTTATCTTTCATCTTTCACACTCCCCTGTCAGTATTCACAATTTTCAATCTGTCATGCTGTTCATCAGTGATTGGATGAACTGCAATCATCTCAAAATAAATCTGGACAAGACTGAACTTGTCGTCACTGTTAGCACTCCCAGTCCTTGGTCCCCCATCTTTTGACCTCCGTCCCCGAGCACCCCCCCATGCCCTCTTCCTCAGTCAAAACGCTTGGGATCTCACTCAATAAACACCTCACTCCCCATTCTCAGATCAGCTCAGTTGTCTCTTCATGTTTTCTTGCCCTCTGCACCATAAGGAAAATCTCCTGGTTCTTTTCTCTCCCCGCTCTAAAACTGATTTTAATGGCAATGGTCCTTTCCCGGCTGGACTACAGGAAATATAGTGTATAATGGTGCCCCCGCATATGCCTTCCGCCGCCTTCAGCTAGTCCAAAATCAGGCTGCTCGCCTGATTTATGGGCTGCCCAGATTTCATCATATCACTCGCCTACTTAAATCTCTACATTGGTTGCCAATCAAAGAACGGGCCCTCTTCAAGCTGGGCTGCACTACCTTTCAGGCCATGGCGGGGCCTCCCCAGCGTTCATCTAATCCGCCATCAATGTTTATCGTCCTAACAGAGAACTTTGCTCCTCCACTAAATTCTTCCTTTCTGTCCCCGGTTCAAAAAAAGCAGATCAGGGGGTTTGAAATTTGCTGTCCTAGCCCCTACTTTCTGGAACTCCCTCCCCCTGTACATTAGATCCATTTCCTCCTATCTTGAATTCCGTAGGGCTCTTAAGACTTTTCTTTTTTCACACGCCTTCCCACCTCAGTAATCCCTCTGCTCTAGCCCTGGGGTAGGCATCCTCTAGCGCCATGAAACCGCTGGGTATACGTGCGCTATATAAATTCCTGTAAATTCAAAAATTCTAATTCAAAGCCTGGGGGTGGGGAAGCCCTGGGTTTATCAAGTGAGGAAATCTCTCAGTGCACAAATGTGCCTAAATGCACGATGAGCTAGATGTAGACTTAGTTCTAATGATAGCGCAATAACCACTCCACGCTGTATGTTGGCGTAAAAGGCCATTTTATTAGGACACAGTTGTTAACACAATATTTAACCAAACATCATTAACTTATAAATAAGGCTCCCTGTTTTCCGTTTTTACTGATTTTTACAGATAAATACAGACAGAAAACATTTTTTTTGTCTGTATTTATTTTTAAATGTGGATAAAACAGAAATTGTGGTGCTTTTTGAGTAATTCTAAATACTGCTTGCCATGACTGCCAGGCCAATAGATGAATGGATTGATTGATAAGGGGGCTAAAAAAGAAAGAAATGTTAGTAAAGAGGCTTTAACAGCAGGAGATATGCACAAGGTTGATACTGAAATGGGCATATTTTCATATAATGCACTGATTTATCATCTGCGGGTGTTTACAGCACCGTAACCTGGCAGACATTCAAGCATAAGTGCATATCTATTGGTTAATTAAATGTGGAAATATACTAATTTCAGCTTTATTTTTCCACAAAACTCAAAATAAATATGGATAAATACAGTTAAAATTAGCAAAAAATAAATATGGATAAATAGAGATGGAAATTGCAAAAAAAAATACCATAAAACTGGGAGCCCTACTTATGAGCAATCCCAAACCTCATAACTTTCATCCACCATTCAACCATTCATTCCCACACTCCTGTTACTCTCTCCCGTTTCACTCAGCCACCTCCTCCCTTATTCCATTTGTTCCTCACTTATCTTTCAACCTCCTCCAGCATCTCCAGTCGTCGCACTCTTGAATCCCACACCTCCATCATGCACCTGTATCCCCCTCCCCGAAGGGGTGAGTATGCCCATCATAGACTCCCCACCCCTCCAAAGTACTGTTAGCACCATAACTCAACCTGTCCTAAACTGGCACGCTATTACAGGGCAAAGCCCGCTTCCCACTCCTGAAACTTGTAGGGTGGGAGGGTGGTCCAAAAATTCTCAAACCCTTTCCTAATGGCGCTGAGGACAAGAAGAGGATGAAACCTCCTCCCCTGCCCCCTATAAACCCTTACCCAAAACCCTACCCCTAACCCCACCCCCTGACCCTAACTAACACCTTGTCCTTCCTGTGCGCGAACACCCTGGGGGGAAGACTGGTCTTTCGAACCTACTTCCCCTGGGGGCCGCATCGCGCAATAACCACTCCACGCTGTATGTTAGCGTAAAAGGCCATTTTATCAAGACAAGGTAGCTAACACAATATTTAACCAAACATCAATAACTTATAAACAATCCCAAACCTCATAACTTTCATCCACCATTTATTCCCACACTCCTGTTACTGTCTCCCATTTCACTCAGCAACCTCCTCCCTTATTCCATTCGTTCCGCACCTATCTTTCAACCTCCTCCAGCATCTCCAGCCATAGCACTCTTGCATCCTGCACCCCCATCACGCACCTGTATCCCCCTCCCCAGAGGGGTGAGTATGTCCGTCATAGACCCCCCACCCCTCCAAAGTACTGCCAACCAGGGAACCCCTGTAGGGCAGTTACTTGCCCTACCTAACTTTACAGTGCACCTTTTACCATTAAACCCTTCGACATTAAATGGACTTGTTTCACAATTTACTAATGACATCCCTCAACTCAACTCCATCATGTAATAAGCATTGCACCATCTGTGAAAGGTGCACTCCATCATCAAGAAAAAACAATGGCTCCTCCGGCCTCAATCCCACATGCACAACTACTTTGATCCCCTTCTCCCCACAAAAAAACCTCATCGCGCAGTTCAATTTTCTCCTGGCTTTCTCAACAGCAGCTGGATTCATAGCTCCCCTCCAGATTCTCCGTGGTGCAAACTCAGTCCATAAAATACATGCGCCGGCAAGATTGCTCCTTATGGCCTCCAAATCATGTTGCATCAAGTGTAACAAGCACACACAGACTGCTTTATCAAGTCATTTTCTCCACGGTGTATATCCAACATATCCGAGCAGCCTCTTTGAGACACATTTTTTGTTAGCCAGGGCAGTAACGCTCCCCAGCGCATCCCACTCTTTACCCACCAATGCACCACGTGGTGGCTGCTGCACAGGCCCAGGCTATGCCATAAACATGCCTGTCCGTGTATTTCGATGCCCAATGCACAAATGAGTGTCCAACTATCCAGGTAACAGTCTTGGCACCCAGACCATCCACGCAACCTACGAACAAAAACAAATGTTAGAACGAATGCAAAGTAAACACACAAAAATAGCTATCCTTTCCGTACCCCTTCTGACTACTCCCTCAACCCTCGTCCTGACTCATTTGTGCACATAGCTTTCGCAGCATTGTGACCTCAACTGCCCAATCTGGCGTAGATTGTCCCAAGACCAACCCAGGCGCGCCGTCGCAGCGCCAATGCGGAAGGAATGCATACTATACCTCGCGGGATCCTTGCCTCAAAGCTATTCTCAACACTGCCAACAACTGAAAAGCCGTCACGCGCTTCTGAGAGACATGACAAAAAATGTCACCTGAAGTCCTCCGCACCTGCCTAAAAAACCTCGCCTCTCCTGCACCGGACACACCCCAACACAGCCACTTTCACTCAGACACACCCACTTGCCCCTTCCGGCCTGGTCCATCTTAGATTGCCCCAGCTAAATGCCCAGTCTCGCTCCATCCAGACGTACATCCTTATACACTCTAACCGCCCTACCCCTCACCCCCACCAGCTCCAAAACCCGGAAAACCCCAAAAAACATCCATAACATTGACAAGCGAAACACCGCAACTTCTGACTCATCATAACATCAATTAGGTAACTCAGCCAACAAGCTTTGTAACAGATCAAAAGTAATTGCCTCCCTAGGCACCTCCCCCCTCCCCTATTTCACGTCCCCAACCTTTCAACATTCTGCTCAACAATTCACTTTTCGCTGGATCAAAAATAATATGTGCTATAAAAGGAAATCCCTGACAGTTTTCCTGCAATCGTAGTTTGAGACAATTCCTTTCTATGCAATACAGAACAAAACAAATAACTCCCTGTTCACTTTCGTGCCGTGACATGCGCCATGTCTCAGTGGTCCATCCCAAAAACGTGCCGAATTAAGACCATGCCAACCTGTAACTGCACCTTGTAGAGTCAGCTATCGATTTTTCGATCAGGCCCACTACTCTCACTCCCCCCAGGCCCACATGCCGGCCGGCACCTTGGTCTTGAAAGCCTCCGCTCCCAGGGCCAGACGTCTGAAGCGCAATGTCATTACTTGCACCTGGGATGTGTTGCGCACGAAGCCGCACATTCGAATGCATGTATTGCAGCATAAAACTTTGCAACAAGCGCAGCACCCTCAAATCTCTCACCTTCTGCCTGTTCACCAAGTCCACTACTGTCATGTTGTCTATGTGGAACAATACTGACCTGTCTCGGAATTCCAGGCCCCACACTGCCAGTGCCATTTACAATGGAAAAACTTCAAAAACACTATGCATCTCCCTTGCCTCAACCAGTGCTCTGGCCATCGCTCCGCACACCACCTCCCATCCCAGAAAACCCTGAAACCAGAAGCCCCTGCAGCATCAGAGAAAATGTGCACCTGCCAGACCATCCGGTCGTCCACAAAATCCAAAGATATGCCATTGAAGTCTGACAGAAACACCTGCCACACCCGCAAGTCCACCCTGATCCCCATTGAGATCCTGACTCTGTGATACGGCGGCACCACCTCTTACATGGCCATACCGAGGCGTCTGCAAAATGTCCTCCCAGCTCGCACCACACGACATGCAAAATTCAGGAAACCCAGGAGTTGTTGTACCGTCCGCAAGTCGTTCTTCTGCAAGAAAGCCTGCATGTCTTTCATCTTCTGTTCAGGTAATCTGGCCACCCAGTCAACCAAGTCCAACTTAATCCCCAGGAAATTCAACCTGCAGCTGGGTCCACCTGTTTTCTCTGGTGCCAATGGAACCCCAAACTCGCGCGCCATGACCAGAAATTGAGCAAGCGCCCTCCCGCACTCGTCTTACTGAGCTCTCCTGACAAATAGAGAGTCGTCCAAATAGTGAGACACCTCACGGTGCCCACTGTGGCACGTAAACGCCCACTGCAGGAAAGAGCTGAAAGCCTCAAACAAGGAGGAACAGAGGAAATCGCGCACCCCATGGTCAAGACTTTGTCCACAAAGATGGCCCCTTCGAACTGCATCCCTAGCAGTGAGAAATCTGCCGGGTGTATGGGGAGGAGGCAAAAACCCAACTTTATGTCACACTTCCCCAATTCCGCTCCCTGCCCACACACATGCACCAGACTGATCGCATCATCGACCGAAGGATACAGCACTCTGAGTCCTTTTCAGCAATGTAGTCATTAACAGACCGCCCTTCCGGCCATGACAAGTGATGTATTATTATTATTATTATTATCAACCTGTACTCCCTGGCTCCTTCTTCGGCACCACCCCCAGGGGCGAGATATCAGATCATCCACGTGTCAGTGGTCAAAGGGACCCACTATCCTGCCTTCCCCAACTTCTTTCTGCAACTTAGCTGCGACAACTCCCTGCAATTCTTTCGCAGATCTCAAATTCTCCGCCCACCTCTGTTCCCGGGGACCTTGGTAACCCACCCAGAAACCCTGCTTAAATCTCCAATGAATCCTCAGTGCGGCCTCTCTCTCGGGGTACTTAGAGAGCCACTGACCCATGGCCTCGATGTTAACTGGCGTAGGAGCCCTTGGGCCCAGCTTGCTCCCTGCCCTTAGTGATTCTCCACTGCTCTGATGGTGTGGCCATGGTAAAGCACTGTGTGAGAGGGTGGCGTCCTCCACATTTGGAACATTCATGTTTAAATTTGCAAAGGTGTAGAATCCCTTGTTGAAGTTCCAACAAGCCCCCGTGGTGTTCCCAGTGGGTTTAGGTGACTGGCCTGCTGTCCCTGTGTAAACACCCTGCACTCCCGCCCCAGTCTGGGCGGGACGCGGCTGAAAATTCCTATACGTGACCGGCAGGCCACTGGCCGTATGCGTCGATGCTGAGGACTGAGTGGAAGACATCCACTGCTCCTGATCTACCTCACCCCATGGCTTATCAGGATTGACACTAATCTTGATCCTAAACTCATCGCCATAACTGAGCCAAGAGAAACCACCAAAATGCATCTGTGCCTTCCGGATGATATCCATATACGTCAGCAACACTATCATAATATATACTCGCGTATATCAAAAAGGCGGACGTCCAGTTTTCCATTTTAATTGGAACACATGTCCGTCTCGTCAATTCCCATTCCTCCTCTTTAGAACACTCCTTGGCCTGCATGCTTCCAGATCCTATTCCTAGTCTTTTCCGACAAATCTGACCCCAATGCCATAGCTAAACCCATATACGGCTAGTTCTTACGGTGTTTGTCGTTGCCTTTGTCATCTTTCCCCTTCTGATCGTCAGTCTTGTCCGTCTGGACGCCTGCGCCTACCAACTGCTTACTCCCCGCCGCCTTTTCCACTGCCGGCTTAGCAGGTGCCCCTGCATCTCTCACCGACCCCTCACCCACACCCACCGACCGGCAGGTCTTCTTCCGCCCCCCTTGGGGACATCATCCCAGGCAGCCCACCAAGCACCCTCATCTGACAAATTTGTGGGCACCTCCCAATCCTTGCCTCTGGTGTCCACCGTCTTCTGATGTGCCTTCTCGCCCCCACCTGTGCTGGCCTGTGGTGTCTGTAAAACACCAAACTTCCCTGTTGCCCCTTTCTACCTCCCCCAATCCACACTGTCACATACTTCCCCTCTTTCAGCTCGTCACTGTCATCTTCATAATCTAATTGCTCAGTGTCTCCACCTCAACAGGTGCCCCAGCACCTCACGCACTGCTCCCTTCAAGCCCTTTCCTTACACATCAGGCACAGCCTCATTCTCCGATGCCACAGGTGCCCACTCCCTCAGAGGAGGGCAAGTCACCATGGACCCCCCTGCTACTTCTGCCATGCGTCTCGGGCCGTTTTGCGCACCACCGGCCCACCCAGGACTTTACCAGCCTCCACGGCTGGTTGGTGCCCCCCCCCAGGCTGTTCTAACCTGAGAAGGGAGAGGTTTAGGGTGGATGCACAGCTGTTCAGTTCAAATTAATCCAGATTAGGTTCTCCGTGGGTGGCGTTAATACCCCTAAAAACGCCTTCAAATAACAGTGAGAAATGTGATTCCAGTGGGTCACTGGGACCATCCCCTTGGGAACACTATTTACTCCTCTTGTAGAGAGAGGATTCCACACAGTTAGTTCAGTTTATGGCTTCATTTATTTGACAATGTTCGTTTTTCCAATGAATATTGGTTACAGCATATTCAATGTCATACGATTTCGCATTTTTTCATTATTTTTTCATCAATAAGGCTTCATTATAGTACATAAAATCCAATGCATTTCGGGCTGAATATTGAGCCCTTCATCAGGGAATAACACTGTAAAAAGAAAACATATAAGTGTAACTTGATACTGCAATAGGCATTGTGGCATACACTGTTAGTACATTTCAAAATCATATCAACAAAGTTTGTTGTATCTGTATAGTCATTTGAGAAAAAATGAATGGTAACTTACATGCCTGTCTTTCACTTTTAGTGGGTTCTAATGTTGAATTAAACCCTAGAAGAAAGTTCACGAAATAAGTTTAAAGAGTTCAACACAGTGGTGCGATGTGTTGTAGCAGGGCAAGATTAATGTTGTAAAGACTAACCTGTTGTTCGGTGAACGAAGGTTTAGAACAGCCACGGGCGCGGCTTCTGTATTGTTCTATCGTTACTCGTTGTAACGTTGTAACCGTTAAGGTTGTGTTTTCAAACGTGATTGCGGTCACGTGGTATACTGAAACTGTGAAAAGACTATGGGCCGACTAGTCTTAAGGAATGTTCAACTTTGTTTATTATCGAAATATGTGGTAATGGTAATATGCGAATTAGAAAATTAAAAAGATGTGTGAAGTGTTAATCATAGTTATAAAAAATATTTGAGTGATCTGTTTCTGACGGTCTCGAACCGTGGTGAGGTAAAGAATAACAGGTTTAGGCGGCGGTGAGTGAGGTGAACTAAGTCACGGCTGGACTAAAGTGTATGGTGTGTCTCTATGCAGTATAAGAATACACAGGGGTACCAAGGTGAAGCACTGAAGCAAATTTACATTTCATACGTTATAGATAACATGAAAATTCAATCCTTTCATTGAGTCCAAAAGGTTTTTGAGTACACAGTCTATAAATCCATGAATTCTCTCTTTGAAGTAGGTATTTCGTGTTGTCTCTGCCTTCTATTCTTTTGATGTTTTCTAGGATCAAAAATTTCAGTTGAGCAATACTGTGTTTGGATTCCATAAAATGTATCGCAACTGTGGATTTCACATTTTTTAGGCGTATATTCGATTTGTGTTCTGTGATTCTTGTTTTGATGCGGCGTTCCGTCTTCCCGATGTATAGTTTGCCACACGGGCATTTGAGAGCATATATGACATTTGTCGAATCACACGTAGCATTAACTCTTAGTTTGATTTCCTGACCTTTCATCGGGTGATTAACCTGAGATGGCCCATGTGCCATCAGGTCTCAGAGCCATCACGGCCGTCCCTAAACCTGACGTGAAGGGTCTCGCCTCCTCCACCCAGACCACACCCACCCAGAGTCCGGTCCCCTGGCCCAGCGGCCAGACTCTATAACACCTCCTCCTTGTGCCCGTGGGCGTAGGGTCTCGCCAAACCGTACCCACCACCTGCACCCCCCTCCCTGGCTGCACCCATGACCTGCCACCGCATCTCCGTCTCCTGAATTATGTGGCTCTGGTTCCTTATCTTTTCTTCCAGGGATATGCCTGTCCACCTGGGCAATGCTGTTGAATAGCTCTGGTCACTCATCCTGAAGGCTGCGAAGGCCCGGGCGCACTGCCACCTACCACTCCCTGCAGCACCTGATGAGAGGTGGCATCCTGAGAGCCCGCACCCCACCCCCCCTGGGGGACAGACACCCTCCCTCCACCACACGTGAGTTTGACGAGACCATCGTCCCATCGTCCCTCTTCCCCCTCAACTGACTCACCCACTGATAATACCAGGACCAAATCTTCACCCACAAGCCTTCCCGCCTCCCCCTCCTCCTCGATATCTGTGTGTGACACTGCCCCTGGGGCTTCTATAACTTGACCTCCCTGCGCCTGACTCAGCCTCAGGCCTGTCGCACTCCTCTCCGGCTCCTCGGCCTGCACGCGCTGTTTTGCCGCGATCCCCGTCCCTCCGACTCCGCTGTCGGTGCAGGCTCTTACGCTGGCCCCCGCGCATCAGTCAGCCCCATCCTCCGCTCAGACGTACATTTTCGTGCTGGTGGTGGCTCTTCTTGGCACGTCACCACCACAGCAGTGACCTTGGGGTAAATGTAAATGTAAGTATACTTGTAAAGCGCACTGCCGCCCCTTCTCGGGGCATCGTAGCGCTGTATACCGCTGTGGAACCCCTTCCTGGCTTTCCCTGTGAGATGCTCCCTACTGGGCACCCCAAGGTGAAGCCAGGGATCCCCAGCGCTATTTGGGCCATTGTGGAGATTAAGCAAGCTATTGCCCAGAGTTGCAGAGTGGGACCCATGATTAGAGTAGGCACCGAGGCGAGAATTATAGAGTCCACGGACATTGAGCCCAAGACCCTGCCACATCGGAAATTGAACCCTGGTCCCAGGCCCGACCTCAGCATCAGGGTCTGCCGCTCTAACCATTGAGCCACACTTCTCCACAACGGGTCTGGGTACGGGTCATCCCTACCCAGACTAGATGAGTGAGACTCCCACCTATGGTAAATCCAGCCAGACTCACACCGAAAGAGACCCGCATCCAAGTATAGAACCTACACACCCGGGAACGAACATGACAACGTATGTGAGAGGGTGCTCTAAAGAGAGTCTCACACACAGCAAGCGACACACGGGGGACTGGAGTCCGAGATCTACCACCACCTCTGCGAGATGCAGTCTCGCGAGAGTTCCTTGTCTTCCGCAATCATCCTTGGCTACAATGCATTGTGGTATTAGTAGTACCTGTCCCTGGCATGATAATAGCCCATCATTGCGCAATATGAACGTTAAACATTGCTAACATTCTGGACACTCTTGAGTCCGGCCTGCTTCTTGCTCAGACGGGTCCAATGTGTCATGTCTTGACATAAATAATGACAAACTCGTTGTATATGCTTTATACGTACTAAGCTTTATTAATACGTCTGTTCGAGTCCATGTCCCTACTCTATCTGCCTATTTCCTATCCAGCCTCCTCTTCCTTTGGCCCCGGCTAGCTCCACCCATCCAACTACTATACTGCTAACTCTCTCACATCTCCCCCTTTCGTAACAAACAAAATAACTGATTTGCTCAAATTTCTTCGATGAGTCTTCTGGGTCGTTGAATCGCGCGTCGGGGTCGCAGAGACGCACCTCTAGTCTCAGTCCCAGATCCTTCTTGAGGATCTCTCGCTTGACTCGCACTCTCCTGATCAGATCTGTCATGTCTTTTTATTGACTGGCACCCCAGTCATCTTGGTGAGCGATTCTTTCATGTCTGGAGTGCACTTCATGAAATGTGACACATTCCGGGTGATTCGTCTATGGTCGGACTCCGCCGTTATCATGGTACCTTTCTGCTGGGTAATCAGTAAGGGTTCTGCTCGGAAACGGCAATCTGTCTTTCTTGGCTGCTCTTGTTTTACTATGACACAGTCTCCTTCATGTAAGGATGGTGACTTCGCTCTCCTTCTTGCATCCGCATATGACTTCATTTTGTCCTTGCCGTGATGGTCCGCCACCACCACTTCTTGATGAACACGGAGGGGTGACACTGCTCTGAGAGCTCCCTCCCAGGTCGGTATGCGTGTCCTTATGGGTCACCCCAGCATCAGTGTGGCCGGACACTTTCCAGTGGTGGCGTGAGGAGTCGATCTATAGGCTCTTAGAACCTCATTGAGAGCTACTTGCAGGTCCCTTTTCTCAGTGGTGGCTTGTTGAAAAGTCTTTTTGAGTGTGGCCATAAATCGTTCAATGGTGCTGTTGGCCTGCGGCCATAGAGGCGTGACTTTCCGATGCTTGAAATTCAAATGTTTGGCAAAGGCACTGAACTCGTGCCCGTTGAAAGGAGGGCCGTTGTCTGTTTTGAGTACTTTGGGAACACCCCATGCCGCAAACACCTCGTTCAACACGGTGAGAGTGCTGGAGGCATTCGTTGAGGATACAAATTGGGCTATGGGGAACCGTGAATATTCATCAATTATGGCCAGGATATATTTGCCTGATTGCAGAGGTCCGTAGAAATCCATAGCCAGTTCTTGCCACACTCCGTTAGGTAATGGGGTCATTTGCAGAGGAGCTGGAGGATCTCCACGACTGACTAGCTGACACTGGGGGCAGTCTTTTAGAGTAGCTTCCACCATCTGATCGAGGAGGGTAAACCACACCCGTTCCCGGAGGGCACGTTTCGTTGACACCACTCCTCTGTGGCCTTCATGAGCAAGGTTGACAACACCCTGTCGTAGTTGCATTGGGATTACAATCCGCTGATCCCTTAGCACCAAACCTTCCTCGGTGGCAGAAAGTTCATCACACACATGTAGAAAGGCTTGCATTTCTTGTTGGGTAGTCGGATCGCTATCTTCCCCTTCACTGTCACGTCTCCACCTGTTCGTCTGCAATTGACATAGCACTTTCTGTAAGATGGCATCTTGTGCAGTGGCTTCCTGGATGACTTCCAAAGGAACCGCTGGTGGCTGCGCTTGATCCACCATGAAATGGATGTACTCTTCAGCGATGGAGTGCGGGTGTCGTGACATGTAGTCAGCTGGGTTCTCTGACTTGCTGGGCTTGTGCACTATTGTAAAAGTATACTCTTGCAGCCGTAGACCCCATCGTTCAATTCTTGGTGGCATTTTGGATCTTGGATTGCCAAAAATCGTGACAAGTGCTTGGTGGTCAGTAATCATGGTAAAATGTTTTCCATAAATAAAGACATGAAAGTGTTCACATGCCCACACAACGGCAAGACTTTCTTTTTCGGGCTGCGAATACGCTTTCTCAGGATCTGACAGGCTGCTACTGGCATAGGCAACGATGCGTCTTAAGTCTGTGTCATGTTTGTACTGCGCCAGAATCGCACCAAGACCCACGGGGCTGGCATCTACAATGATCTCTGTTTTCTTGTGTGGGCTGAAGTATGCTAGATTGTCAGCAGACTCCACTGCCTGCTTGATTTCTTTAAAAGCTTGTTCACACTCAGGAGACCGGACAAAAGGTTGCCCTTGTTTCGTGAGGGTCCGGAGGGGATGCCTGATGGTCGCATAGTCCTTTATGTAGCGAGCACAATAGCTGGCCAGGCCCAGGAATAACCGCAAATCACCAACATCCTGGGGACTCGTGGTTTCATTTAGGGCAGCTACCTTGTCAGGGTCGGGTTTCATTCCATCGCCTGAGAATATGTGACCAAAGAATTTAAGGGTGGACTGGTGGAATTCACACTTGTCTTTATTCAGTGTTAAGTTGGCATCTAGTACTGCATGGCACACTCAATCCAGAGCCTTGTTGTGCTCCTGAACGGTAGATCCATATACGAGAATGTCGTCGCTGTAGTTCAGGACATTGGGGACGTGATGGATGATCTGTCGAATGGCCTCCTGAAAAATTTCTGCAGCTGAGGAGATGCCAAAATGTAACCGTTTGTACCGGAACAGTCCAAGATGAGTTGCAAAAGTAGTGATGTAACCTGATTTGGGATGCAACTCCAGCTGGTGGTACCCCTTGTTCAGATCAAGTTTCGAGAATACTCTCGCTCCGTTTAGTGCATAAATCATGTCGCTTAGATGTGGCCCAGGGTGACGCTCTCTTTCTATAGCTGTGTTAGGGAGGCGCATGTCGACACATAGCCTCACTTTGGCAGGAGTGCCCTTCTTCAGTACGATGACTACCGGCGACACCCAGGGGGTTGGACCATCTGTCCTTTCAATGATGTCTGAGGATAAAGGTTCTTGAAGCTCATCCTCGACAGCTTGTTGGAGGTGAAATGGTACTCGGCGGGGATGCTGCGCCACCGGTCTGGTTTGTTCATTGATGTGAAGGCGAATTTGGCACCCTTTCATCTTCCCAAGCCCTTGGAACAACCTGGGGAATTTATGAATGATGTCTGGATTGTCACTGACCCTGTAAAGAATCTCAACAAGTCGAAGGCGCTCCGCCGTTGGCAAACTTAGGAGGCAGTCGGCCTCTGGGCCCTCAATTACGTGGATGAATGCTGGTACAGCCACAGTCTTGTGCCTGAGAGTTGTTGGAAACTTCCCCAGGCAAGGAAGAGGCTTCTTGGACATCCAGGTGAATACCCGAACATGGGCAGGACTCAGAGGTGGTTGTGGCTTCATCCTTTCGTACTCAGTCACAGGAATGTAATTCAGGGACGCTCCACTGTCCAACACAAATTTAGTTGCGTGGTTCCCCACGCTGATGTCCAACCGGGGCTATTTCTTGAGCTGATCAGGATCTGCGATCATGTTCGCATATTCAACAGTGTACTCAGATTCTCTCGACACTGATCTAGAGTCTCTAGATGGCGATCTCCTTACCCATTGAGATCTTTGCGATTCCCAGCTGGAATGTGAAGAGCCCGAAGACGACTTTGGTCTATCCTGGACTGCTTTTGCGTGATGTCTTCTGGTGTCAGAGCGAGATGGCCTCATCACTTCACTCCATCTCTCCTTTTGATAGTCTCCACACATCGCCTCGAAGTGGTTGTCCGTCCACATTTTCAGCATCGTTGGCCCATGGCAGGGCATGCATCTACATGTGGGTAATCATATCCACACCTGTAGCACCTCTTCGATCTCTCTGGTTTTCTTTCTCTCCGACCGGGGTCACGCCTCCTATATTTAGTGTGTCGGTGATGGGACAACTGTCGGTGTCTCCACTGTTTTTCTCTCGAGCTTCGGCGACCGCTGCTAGCCTGTACTCGACACGCCTGCTCTCGGCTTTCCGTTCTACCAGTCTCAATACTCTTGGCGTGTTCTTCCGCCTGATCATACACACAGGTCATTTCCTCAATGTCATCTAACTCATGACGTTTCCTCAGTAGTCGCCTTCGGAGCGTCTCAGAGTGGCATCCATCAATGATTTGCGATCTAATGGCGTCATCCGTTGAAAAAGTGTCAAACTCACAGTGTCTAGATAATCGACGCAGTCTCGTGATGAATGTGCTCATGGCTTCTTCTTTTCCTTGGCGCGCTTGATGAAACGCATGTCGTTCATAATCTACATTCCTCTTGTGTAGGAATTTCTTGTTTAGAGCTTCTCGCACCTTGCCATAGTCCCCAGCATCCGTCGGAGGAAGGTCTTTGATTATTTTGCTAATTTCTCTTCCAGCAAGATTTCGAAGGGCGATCAATTTATCCTCATCTTCCGTCACCTTGGACCCTTTGATGTAATTCTCAAAGTCCTCAACCCACTCCTGCCATCTGGGGCTATGCTCTCTCCAGTGGTCAGGGTTAAGGGTTCTGGGGGCCGCAGATGTGACACCCCTGTTATGATGGGTTTAACCTCATTTCGTTGTGGGGAGGTGGACGGAGTTACCATGGTGTCGGCACCACACTTTTCTCTTTTTTTTTTTTGGCTTGGCACATGCTTGTTTACGATTTCACCTGTGCGTTGGCTTGTGCTTGTTTACTATTTCGTGATTGCTTTGGCTCGTGCTTGTTTGTTTCTGACAGTATAGTGCACCAATGCTTGTTTATCACTGAAACGCCTGACTTCAAAATGGCCGCTCACAGCTTTCACATGAATGTCTCTTTGGCTTGCCTGACTTCAAGATGGCCGCTTGCTTGAAACTCTCATACTCCACGAGGTCTGGTTTCATTCATTTCTCAGCTCACTCGGTCTCACTGGGCACTCACCGAGGATCTCGTCTCCGGACACCAGGACTTATGCAGCACAGATCCCATTTCCAGGCCACTTACACCGTCAAGGTAGGCTAGGGGCAAGCTCTGATTTCTTTCGTCCGCAGCGTGCCGTTTCTCACGCATCGGGGGTGAGGCCCAAAGGCGGCAAAGTCAGCGTTTTTCTTCTGGTGCCTCCGCGGGGGCCACTCACTTAGTCGGGTATTCTCTTGCTCTTGCAGAGCACTTCAGGAGGACTGGGGTGTGCTCCCAGTTCCTCTTTACTGGCACAGCTCACAGGCACACTTGCAACTTTTTCTTTGGCGCAAAATAGCACGTCCAGTGCCGGAGAGGCAGCGCTTCACTTACGCTGCTCAGGAGGGGCTTTTACACGATCGCCTGATCGCGGAGCCGCTCATCTACCGCTGGCCTAGGGCTGTAGGAGGCGGCTGCGTGGGGCACAGACGTCGCGACAGCAACAACGTCTTTGCTGGTGCCCGGGACAGGGTCGTTCTCGATTCTGCAGGGATGGCAGGTCACCTCATCCAGGTTGTCAGTTGTCATGTCTTGACATAAATAATGACAAACTCGTTGTATATGCTTTATACGTACTAAGCTTTATTAACACGTCTGTTCGAGTCCCTGTCCCTACTCTATCTGCCTATTTCCTGTCCAGCCTCCTCCTCTTCCTTTGGCCCTGGCTAGCTCCACCCATCCAACTACTATACTGCTAACTCTCTCACACAATGTGCCAAACTCAATCCCCTGACGCTCTAGCAGTGGCGAGAGGTGTGTGTGTGTGAGGGGGAGTGTCCCGCCTCTGCCATCCCTGCTTCTTACATTACATTTTAAATAGATTTGCTGCCTTCGCTGCGCCTCGACTTCTCTAGTTGTCACGGCTGGCGATGAAGCGAGGCACCGAAGCATTCATCGTCTCCGATTAGACACTTGCATCATGTCAGAGTCTGGCTTCCTCCCCCGCCTTCGGGGGCTTTATTTGTGCTGCACACCGAAAAGATAAGAGTGCATGCCTAGGGCAAGGCATGGACATTGTAGGCAGCGCGCGGTTGCTTCCGCCACCAGGTTCCGGCATGGGGTGGCCTCCTCTCACCAGCGACTGCTCATCTGAGGGAGCTGTAGTGTAAGAGTGCTCGGGCCGTTCCTATGCATTTGGCCTTATTGTGGGGTGGGGGAGGGGAACTATGCATTCTTGGGGCTAACGCACGAGCTCGCCGAGCTGTGACGTACATGCTTGAGTGGAGAAAAATGGGGCTGGAGAGCAAAAATTGAACAAGCTTAAGTTGTGAAAATGTCTCAAAATAATGGGCCTCCGTTTTCCACGTGTAGTGTGGGTGAGTTATTCCAGGAGGGCTGGCCCAAGCGAGAATACAAGCAGTAGTACCTACCTAATTTATTGCACCTTAAATTAAGCACGAAAAGAGCGGAAGACCTAAAAACTAAAACCAGGACTCCACTTAAAGTCAGCACAGACAGATTATGACTTTCATTTTAGCAGCAGAAGCTCCATTTGACCAGTTATACAAGGTTTCCGCTAGAACCGGTTGAGGTTTGCGTGGTTTTGGGCATCGGCAAAAACTGAAGGAACATGATACTGATTGCATTATATAACCAAATATAAAAAAAACACCTTAAAGGAATCAACACCATCCGGCACTGGCTTCCGTCAACCCATATCTAACGTCTGGTTCCACCAGAACCCATATCCACGTGGTAAATTGCCTTTCCTCGAGGGTTCTGCCTGCCTCTTAACTATTTATGCTGAAGGCTCCAAATTGCTCAGCACTCAAAATAAGATTTTTTTTCAGAACTAAAATAGCCACGGGGCCAATGTCATCATGCCCATGGAGACAAGGTCGTCTCCTTGTTGTGTTTCTGGAGCGGTAGCAGTGAAAAGAGCAGAGAGGGCGATGCTTGAGCGGAGACCCCAGCTATGGGAAAACCCAGCCAGCAGGCCCTAGAGAAGACATTCATTAGTACACGAGTCACCTTCCCCTGCACGCCTAGCACAGCACTTCAGAAATGCAGAGAAACGTCTCTGCTGGGGGAATAAGAGCTAATTAAATTTATTGGGCTCGTTGGAGAAGAAATTATTTAACGTTATTCTCTGTAATATTTCAAAAGATTGGCGTCCGTGTGTACTCGCAGATCTCTTCCTGACATCTTTACATTCGATCAGGGAGGATAACTCCCACTGCACCGGTGAGACGAGGACTCCGCTCACCTGCGCAGGCAGAAGCATTCGGTTGGCCTCTGAGAGCTGTCCCTGTCTGTGCAACACGGGAAGGCATGCAAAGCCGCTCAGGTGGGAAATTGTGTACAGAGTACAGCAGCCACAACTCCTGGCCCAGAGCTCTCTCACTAAGAAGCTCATTTTGGATCACAGTGTCATGGCATTGTGTTGCATACACCATCAGAGGACGTATCGCAGCTGGGGAAGTGACTAATAAACATGAACTACAGGCCTGATGTCCTAACCCCTGTTTGCAAGCCAGAATGTGCAGATTGCACACCCACTGGTTTGTGAACATGGATGGAGATTGTGATGCGACCTATGTACAAAGAGGTTGCTTTGCACATTTTCCATCCGCAGCGGCTCGCAAAATGACCTTCCTCATGAATATGGCAGGTTACAATTTACAAACCCTTGGATTGGCTACAAAGGCAGGGATGGTGGCCTGCAAGGGACAGTAGATCTTCAACCCTGCATCTGGATTCCCAAATGGGAAACGTTTTTTAAATGCAGCCAATGCCTATTAAAAACACGGGTGGATGGGTCTTTAAAAAAATGCTCCCCATTTGGAAAGATGTTATTTGAGAGCATACTCCCTTAAAGGAACATTGGCTGCTTTTAAAAAACAATGAAAAATAGAACACGTTGTTCCATGTGTCTCTATCAAAATTACCCATGATGTTAAACTAACCGCCGCTCTTAATCATCTGAAATAGTCACAATTTATTGTTGCTCCAACAAGGCACTAGACAATACATTTAAAAAGTGCAGACGGCGCAGTGCCCATAGGTGCAAGTGAGACAGTTAAAAGATGATGCATATATTCATTGTCAGTATCTACCATTTACATTTTCAGTCCAGTATAAATACTGATCCGAAATTAAAAACAATTTCATATTAGATGATCCCCATGTTGTTCTTGTCTCTCTGTTAGTTCATATATAACTTTTCTCACAAAATAACATGCCAGATCCCCCCTGGAGACCATGAAATGACAGATCAACGCAGTCGCCGCCGCCTGCTTCCACACTCTGTGATATGCTCCGAAACTCTTCAGATGACTCCCCAATAGCATGAGGAACTCTGTAACTCAAGCCAGCTGGCTGGATTATCGCAACACACTGTACACAGGTACCCCCACCCAACTAATGAGAACACTCCAGATGATACAGAATTCAGCAGCCAGACTCATCCGCTACGTGCCCCAAAAGAACCCACATCACCCCCCACCTCAGGAACCTCCACTGATTCCTCATCCAGAAAAGATGCCAATTCAAGCTGTTGGCACTGGCCTACAAAGTCCTCCGTGACTGGGGACCAGCATACATCAGCCACTGCCTGAACTTCCACCAAGCCTCCAGGGACTATTGCTCAACCTACCTTGCCCTTGCACAGACACCGCACATCTGCCACAGCTTCAGTAGAGGCAGCTCCTTCTCCCACCTTGCCACGAAGTCCTGTAACAGCCTCCCCTCCCCATTTGGACATCACCCTCTCTGACAGGTTTCAGGAAGAGACTCAAGACCTGGCTCTTCGACTGAGACCAGCCATCTAGTGCCTGGATACCCTCACAGGTGAATAGCAGCACTGTACAAATAAGAGCTGATTGATAGCAAACATCCGGATATTCTGGTAATGAAAAGAACAACTGTGCCACTATTCCTCTCTGCAAGTATCCCTCAGTATGGAATGCTGCACAACATATTCAGCAAGTTATTCTTACTTCAAAGCAAAAACTCTAACCTTACAGAGGAATGTATAGCCTTTCCATAAACGCCAAACCAATTGGACACAATAACAAAGCCGTCCTACGCCCGCTTGCAAAGTCATCCGAGTTGAACGTTGTGCAAAGGACGACTCTGTTCTTGTATCCCGGTCGTATTATGAAGACCAGACCTCTGACCCTGTCCTCCATCTTAGGTCTCCAGTGTTCTTTGCTCATGTGACCATGATGTATATATGTAAAAAGAACAGGTGATGGACAGAAAGCAGAACAATGTCATACATCCACCCCAGTACAGAGATCTGGGCCTAAATCCATCGTTTTTTTGCTCACCATCCCATTTCAGTTTGAACCCAGCCATATGCAAATCAGTTTTGACCCTGCATGGGGACAGTCCAGCCCGAACTGCCAAGCCAGGTCCCCTGGACTGCAAAAAAGCCTCCAAGGACCGGTTTCGGGCTTTCAGCCTTCATCAGCCTGGATAGCTTGATTCCAGAGGTATGGAGAGCACGGGACTCGCGTCTGAGAATACCCGTCCCACTCGGGGTGACAAACGCAAAAACAACAGGTGATGGGCAGAATGCAGACCAATGTCATACATTCACCCTAGTACAGAAATCTGGGCCTAAATCTATAGTTTTTTTGCTCACCATGCCATTCCAGTTTGAACCCAGCCATATGCAAATCAGACTTGACCCTGTGCCCCATGAGAACAGTCCAGCCCGAACTGCCAAGCCATGTCTTCCCAGGACCGGAATCAAGCATCCTAGGACCGGTTTCTCTTCAGTCAGAATAGCTTGACTCCAGTGGCATGGAGAGCACAGGACTCACGTCTGAGTATACCCGATCCACTCGGGGTGACGAATGCAAAAACAACAGGTGATGGACAGAATGCAGAACAATGTCATACATTCACCCCAGTAAAGAGATCTGGGCCTAAATCCATTGATTTTCTGCTCACCATGCCATTCCAGTTTAAACCCAGCCATATGCAAATCAGTCTTGACCCTGTGCCCCATGGGAACAGTCCAGCCCGAACTGCCAAGCCAGGTCCTCCCTGGACTCGAAACAAGCATCCAAGGACTGGTTTCAATCCATATGTATCATATTTGAATTTCCGCACTTGCACTTATGAGCACTGCATCATCTGCATTTTTTTGATTTATTGTCTAGCAACTTGTTGGAAGAAAAACACATTGTGACTTTTTCAGAGGATTAAGAGTGGCATGTAGTTTAACCTCATGGGTAATTTTGATTGAAACCTGCAGAACCACTTGTTCAATGTTTCGTTATTCCCTGGTTCCGGTGTTTGGGCAGACTGAGTTTTGGTTCTGTGCATTTTTCTTTAAAAAAAACTATGTTTACTTGGAATTAATCATATGAGGGGCATTCAAGCGCATATCTTCAGAACGGCTGTGTGGGGTGGAACACCCCTAATATTAATTTTTGGTGGGGTAACATGTTCCAGGAAAATGTCTGGTCTAGTCGACATGAAGATGAATTTGTGCAGGGTGATTGTTTCTTTGGCTCCAGGGCCCAGGGCCAGGAGCGTATCTTCGGGGGGGAGATTGTGTAGTCGAACAACCCCCTAAAATTTATTGTCAGTCAGATAACATGTCCCCAGTCTAGTGAATAACTTGCTGGCATGAAGTCTGGTCTGTGCAGGGTGATTGTTCTCCTGGGTGGGGAGACCAGGGCAGGCCATGGCTGTAATCCTGGCTCTGAAAGGGCCCTTCTACATTGACCCCAGGGACTCCAAGTAATCAGAGCCGGACTGGGGAACCAAAAGCAGCCCTGGCAAACATGGTCATACCAGCTCCACTCTCTACATCTCCTTGTGCTCTCTCTCTCTTTCCATCCATCTGTTCTCTCACCCCTTCTCACTCTCTTGTCCCTTCCTCTCTTTCTCTGCCTCTTGAAGCCTCCCAGTGCCTGCTGCAATGAACCTCAGGGAGCTGGGAAAGTGACGGAGGCACTGGGAGCGACGCAGGGCTTTCAAAACCGCCTTCCAAGGGCTCCAATCCGCCAGGGAAATGCCCGATGGAGCACAAGGCCTGTCTGGCCCTACAAGTAATGCACCCCAGACTGAGGGGTACGAGAGACAGGCACACCTTCTGCACACGGCCGTTTCTCCCCTCCTGCTCACTGCGATAGGGTTCACCTATGATGAGAGAGATGACGTCAGTCAGTCAGACTCTTCTCAGGCGGCTCTGAAGAATCCTTTGGCAAAGCGTCCATCCTGCTCTGTCCTTCCTCCATCCCTTGAGTCCAAGAGTAGCTGGGACTCTGCACCCTCAGGTACCCTCCTTCTTTCAAGCAGTGATGCATGTGGGGTCTGCATGATGGTGCCTAGTGACGAGGAGGGGGCTGCTGCTCTGCTTCCACAGAAAAAGTATAACCACTACTGTGAGCAAAAATACAGTCTTGAATGCTTCTGTGTGTGTGTGTGTGTGCGCACATGTTAATGAGTGTGTGCACAGGAGGACGAGTGTGTGCGCACATGAAAATCTATATGTGTATGGGTGAGCACGTGGGTGGACATGACTGTTGATATGAATGTATGTGTGCGTGTGCGCATGATTGTGTACGCGTGTGTTTGTGCATATGACTGTTTGTGCATGTGAGTGCCCAGGATATTAATTTTTCATGTAGCACTTCTTATGGCACCTCTACTCCAAGTCAATCCAGATAGCAAAGAAGGAATGGGAAGAGAAATTCTGGGCGGACTTGCTGGTTGCTAGTAAAGATAAAGATGCTAGAGGGTTCTGGAAAATGATAGGCTCCCGTAGCAGACCCGACGATACTCTGAGAACTTGCACCATCCCACCCCAGAACTGGTTTCGTCATTTTGGGGCCTTATATTCAGCGATAGAAGGGCCCCTAAAAGAGCCAGCTCTATTCCCCTTCTCTACGGAGGATAGCTCCTTTGGCTTGTTCACACCCCGGGAGGTTGAGAATGCCATCAAAACCGTGGTCCCACTGAAAGCTGCTGGCCCGGATGGGCTCCCAGGGGATTTACTGCGGGCCTACCCATCTGATTGGGGCCAAATGATTTCGGCCCTCTTAAATGCCATCTTGGAGGGCGGCCCGATCCCAGAGTCGTGGAGAGGGGAAGTGGTAGTCCCCATATACAAAAAGGGAAGTAGAGACATTCCAGGGAACTATAGGCCAATAAGCCTGATTGACTCTACACAAAAAGTAGCTGGAAAAGTCATTCTGGGGAGAATCCTTCAATGGGTGGATGAGAATCAAGTTCTATCGGACTTCCAAGCAGGCTTTCGCTCAGGAACAGGCACAATTGAGCAGGTCTTAGGCTAACACTATTGCACTGGAAGGTGCTGGAACTGGGCAAGGGCAGTCTCTATTTGGCCTTCATTGACTTGAAGACTGCCTTTGACCTAGTTCCCAGGGAAGAACTCTGGAGGGTTCTCCATCGTTTGGGCCTGCCCCCGTACATTTTGTTTCTTCTTATGAAACTCCACACGAACAATTTCGCCCAGGTTCGCTGGGGGAAAAATGGCGAAACAACAGATAGGATCCCTGCCTGTAGGGGTGTCAGACAGGGTTACGTGTTAGCTCCCACACTTTTCTCCTTATATGTAAATGGTGTAGTGGAGCATCTCCTACAGGAACCTGCGGACGCACCCTGTCTGGGGGGTGTGCGGATCCCAACATTATTGTTCGCGGATGACACTCTGCTCATTTCAAAGACCCCCCAGGGGCTCCAGAAGTTGTTGACCCGTTTTCAGGACTTTTGCGTAACCAGAGGGCTGGTGATAAACGTAGAAAAAACGAAATATCTGATACTACGTCCACCAAGGAAATTAGGTCGCCCTCCTACTTTGAATTCAGTCCCTCTGGAGAAAGTGACCGAATTTGATTATTTGGGACTACGCCTGAATGATAAAATGAGCTGGCCTTCACATATCGACAAGATGGTCCTCTGTCACAAAAGGGTTGGGGGTGCCTTACTCAAGGAATATCATGCATCCCCCAGATCTTCAGTGGCGCCTGCAATTGAGATCTACAAGGCAAGGGGGGTTACTTCTGCCTTGTGGCGCGGAGGTATGGGGTCACTGCAATTTGGATTCCCTATCCAAGACTGAAAATAAGTTCCTGAAGGACCTCCTTGCTCTTCCCTTGAGCACTCCAACAGTTCCAGTGCTCTTGGACTTGGGCTGCAAAAGCATCAAAGAACAGGCCTGTCTTCGCCCATTGCTCCTATGGTCCCGCATATGGAGGGTCCCGGAATTAAAATCCTATGCCGATGGCCTATCAGAAATATTGAACACGGGGAGCTGGAACAAGATCAAGTGGCTGAGGGACATAAAATCTCTTTTGGGGGAACTGGGCCTAGGAGACTGCTGGACTACAAGATCTGCTCCTCCTAAGGCAGTCCTCAAAAAACTATATTGGGACTGGGTCTCTTGCCAACTAATTGGGAATCCACATCATTGCAATTCAATGGCAGCGTTCCTCAAAGTAAAGGATGTGGTATCATATGAACCCTATATGGACCTAATTACTATGCCAATGGACAGGGCCCTTTACTTCAAGTTCAGAGTTGGCACTCTTCCGTTAAGAGCAACTGTATCAAAGTGGAAGTCCTATGCTCATTTATCCCCCTTTTGCGCTTGTTGTCCAACCAGGCCTGAGACGGTGGCACATGTACTCTTTGAGTGCCCAGACTATATCCATCCAAGGAAATACTGGTTGAAACCCCTCTTCAAACGCCTGGGAACACGCATGCATTCGGTGGCTCTCCGAATTTTATTGACTGATACCTCTCCACTTATAGTTTGTGGTGTTTTCAAATTTTTAAAACGTTCTTGGTTGATTCGTTGCAATAGATTGACTATATCGATTTAATTCTTTTTTAGCTAATTTATCTCAGGGGGTTCCCTAAAATTTTACCTTTTTAAAATGAATGACATACCTGTACTTTTTCTAAATGTTGTTTTTTAACGTATGTTATGCTTGTAAGATATCTTTGCATATCGAATAAAGCTTTCAACCAACTTGGGGAGTGTTGGTGTCTGTCATAGGTGAAGACCTGACCTCAGGACACCCCCCACGCCGCACGGCTCACCAGCAGCGCCCCCTCGCTGCTGCTCGCTCTCCCTGCTCCGCTTTTGGCCCGATTTTCGTGCTCATTGTTTTTTACCTGTACTTGCTCCATTTTAGCCCGATTTTCGTGCCCACTTTTTGTTTTCTGTTCCTGTACCTGTGTTTTGACCTTCTGCCTTTGTATTTACTTGTGCTTTGTTTAGAGTGCCTCGCTAATCCCTCTGGTGCCCCCACCCACTCCCCGCTTCCCGCCGCTGCTCCTTCGTGGCCCCGCCCCCTTTTTCTTACTGTACCCGATTGGCCGCCCCGCTTCCGCCTCCCAGCTGCTCCGCCCTCCCGCTTCGCCTCATATGGAGCCCGCGCGTACACGCAGCGGTCACGCCGATTGTGCGCCGAAGGCGCGCCAAAGGCAAGCCCGTCTGCGCCCGTCCGCTCCTGAACCGCGCCCAGCGCCAGGACCCCTGTCCCCAGAGGAGGCCAGCCCATGCGACGGACCTACGACGCCACCAATCTCAACGACCTCAACCCAGGCCGGAACCCAGCCTGCTACTGAGCCACCCCGAAACGCACCCACGGACCCTTCAGCTGCCAAGCCTGCAAGTTCACCTGCATCCGGACCTGCACCGCACCCGACAAGCCGAGCACCAGCAGCAACCACCTCAAGTGCATCCTGCTCAACACCCGCTCCATCCACAGACACGCCGTCGAACTCTGGAACCTGCTCGACACAACATCCCCAGACGTCGCCTTCCTTACAGAAACCTGGATGAACGCCTCCTCAGCGCCTGACATCGCCATAGCCATCCCGGACGGATACAAGATCACCCGGAAGGACCGCGTCAACCAGACTGGAGGAGGCATCGCCATCGTACACAAGAACACCATCCACATCACGACCAACCTCGACGACACCTTCACCGCCGCCGAACACATCCACTTCCAGATACACACCGATCCCAAGACCACCCTCAGAGGCACCCTCATCTACAGACTGCCGGGACCACGCACACAATTCAGTGAAGACATTGCAGACTTCATCAGCCCGTACGCCCTCCCCTCCGCCGACTACATCCTCCTAGGGGACCTCAACTTCCAACTGGAGAACAACAAGGACAGCAACACCACCACCCTACTGGACAACCTCGCCAACCTCAGACTCAAGCAACTGGTGAACACCCCCACCCACTACGCCGGCCACACGCTTGACCCCTTCTTCACCTCCAGCAAGTACATCTCCTTCAGCCACTCCACCGGACTCCAGTGGACTGATCACAGCTGCATCCACTTCAGCTTCAGAAGAACAATGAACCACCACCACCCGCAACAGATTCCTCGCAGGAGCTGGAGCAAGATCACCACCGAGCAGCTCACCACCTCCCTCCGCCAGAACCCTCCCGCCAGCACAACGGACCCCAACGAAGCAGCCAGCAACCTCACTCAATGGCTCACCAACTGCGCAAATGATCTCGCACCACTGAAGAACCCTCCCAGCAGACCCGGCAGCAAGAAAGCCTCCTGGTTCACCGACAAACTCAAGAACTCCAAGGAGAACTGCCGCACCCTCGAGAAAGCCTGGTGCCACGACCAGACCACAGACAACATGACTGCCTTCAAGCACGCCACCCGCAAACACCACCAGCTGATCCGCACCACCAACAAGACAGCATTCACAGAACGACTGGACAACAACGCCCACAACAGCAAGGAACTCTTCAGCATCGTCAAAGAGTTCTCCAACCCCAGCGCCGGAAACAACGACATCCCCCCCTCGCAAGACCTCTGCGACTCACTCGCCTCATTCTTCCACCGCAAGATCGCCGATATACACAACAGCTTCGGCGCACCTACCACACACCCTACCACTGAACCAGCGCCCCCCACCACCACCCTCTGCGCCTGGACCCCGGTCAGCACCGAAGACACCACCCGCACGATGAACACCATCCACTCCGGATCACCAACCGACCCCTGCCCCACCACGTCTTCAACAAGGCCAACTCCACCATCGCACCCCAACTCCGGGACATCATGAACACCTCCTACAACACCGCCACCTTCCCGGAGATCTGGAAGCACGTTGAGCTCAGCGCCCTCCTGAAGAAACCAACAGCAGACCCCACCGACCTCAAGAACTACCGCCCCATCTCGCTCCTCCCTTTTCCTGCCAAAGTCATCGAGAAGACCGTCAACAGACAGTTGGCCGCCTTCCTCAAGATGAACGGA
This sequence comes from Lissotriton vulgaris, assembly GCF_964263255.1. Taxonomy (NCBI): domain Eukaryota; kingdom Metazoa; phylum Chordata; class Amphibia; order Caudata; family Salamandridae; genus Lissotriton; species Lissotriton vulgaris. The sequence continues at coordinate 801,167,554 of NC_141695.1, read as the reverse complement.
TCCCTTGACCCCTCGCAGTCCGGGTTCCGAGCCAACCACAGCACAGAGACCGCCCTCATCACAGCCACTGATGACATCAGATCCCTGCTCGACAAGGGGGAAACAGCGGCCCTCAATCTCCAGGACCTCTCGGCAGCGTTCGACACTGTCTGCCACCGCACCCTAGAGCAGCGCCTCAGCAACATCGGAGTCCAAGAGAAGGCACTGGAGTGGATCATCTCGTTCCTCGCCGGAAGAACCCAGAGAGTCCGCCTCCCCCCGTTCAGATCCTAAGCCACCGAAGTCATCTGCGGCGTACCACAAGGATCATCACTCAGCCCAACCCTCTTCAACGTCTACATGAGCCCTCTCGCAGCTATCGCTCGCAAACACAACCTCAACATCATCTCCTACGCCGATGACACCCAGCTGATCCTCTCCCTCACCAACGACCCCGCCACCGCCAGAACCAGCCTGCACGAAGGGATGAAAGACGTCGCCGAGTGGATGAAGAACAGCCGCCTGAAATTGAACTCAGACAAGACGGAAGTCCTCATCCTAGGATCATCGCCCTCCACCTGGGAAGACTCCTGGTGGCCCCCTGCCCTGGGCACCACTCCCAAGCCAACGGACCACGCACGCAACCTGGGCTTCATCCTGGACTCCTCCCTCTCGATGACCAGACAAGTCAACGCAGTCTCATCATCATGCTTCAACACCCTGCGCATGCTCCGTAAGATCTTCTGATGGATCCCCACCGAAACCAGGAAGACGGTCACCCAAGCACTCGTCACCGGCCGACTGGACTACGGAAACACCCTCTACGCCGGGACCACAGCCAAACTTCAGAAAAGACTCCAGCGCATCCAGAATGCCTCCGCATGACTCATCTTGGACGTCCCCCGACACAGCCACATCTCCGGCCACCTGAGAGACCTGCACTGGCTCCCCATCAGCAAGAGGATCACGTTCAGGCTCCTCACCCACCCACACAAGGCCCTCCACGACCTGGGCCCCAAGCTCCTCAACAACCGCCTGACCTTCTACACGTCCACCCGCCAGCTATGATCGACCAGCCTCGCCCTCGCCGCCGTACCACGCATTCGCAAAGCCACCACCGGGGGAAGATCCTTCTCCTGCCTAGCAGCCAAGACATGGAACTCCCTCCCCATCCACCTCTGGCTGACCCAGGATCACCTCTCCTTCAGGAAGCTCCTCAAGACCTGGCTCTTCGAGCAGTAGCGGACCCCTCCCCCCCAGCGCCTTAAGACCCCACCGGGTGAGTAGCGCGCTATACAAATGTCCATGATTGAAGAAAGAGGGAGGGAGTTCCATGCCTTGGCCCCAAGGAGGGAGAAGTAGCGCCTTCCTGTTCTGGTCATCTTGATGTGTGGTACCGTTGCAAGGGAGAGATGGGCTGAATGGAGGGTCTTTGGGGTGGAACAAGAGGTGGTGGTTCATGTAAGCCGGTTGGGTGTTGTCGAGGGCCTTGTGGGCGTGGGTGAGAAGCATGAAAGTGATTCTCTTCTCGACAGGGAGCCAGTTTAGTGGTCATAGGTGCTGGCTGATGTGGCAGTGGCATGGTATGTTGAGGACTAGACTGCCGGCGGCGTTCTGCAGTATGCAAATGAGGTTCTTGTTGATCCTGGCCATTTTGAGTTCGGAGTCCAGGATGATTCCGAGGTCTGAATTGGGGTGGCGAAATCAGCCAGAGAATGATGATGGATTCAACCTAGATATTTGACTGGGGGTTAGTGTTTGGATAGTCTCAGCATTCCTTCCATCATCCTCTTGTGTTTACTAAGGAGAGACAGAAGTGAGGTCAGGTGTGAGTTTGTGAGGCTCACAGTAACAGGCAAGTGGGTCCTGCCGCAGCCACCTGTGGCATGAGCGGGCGACCGATGAATCAACGTTTTTTAGCTGGCGGTAATCATATAGGCAGCGCCACTCGCCATGGTAATCATGATGATCCTGCAATGGTAAATAACCCAACCCCACCAACAGCTGACTGAACCACGGACTTGAGGCTGGAGTGGCTCGCAGCTGTCCAAAACACCTGCCTCATTGTGCACCTATGTAGCTGAGCCGATACGCGAGCCTCAATCATACCTGGTGGCTGGCATCGCTGCATGTGGGATTAGAGTCTGGTAATGGCAGCTGGCCACCACCTGCTGTCCACACAGCCATGCTGGAAAGTAAGTGACAAGCCTACTTTAAAAGCTCCTGACGTTGATTCCAAAATTGAAGTTCCCAATGTGCTTGCACACACGCGTGCACACACAAGTGACAACACACATCGTCGGAGGGAGGCGACTTTTCTAGAAAGTAACCTCACTTTATAATGCACATTGTCTTCATTCCAACGCTGGGTAGGTAACGGTGCACAGACTGCGTCTTAGTTCAGTAATTTTTATTAGACTGTATTAGGATTAGGACTGTATTATGATGTAGCCTTACGGTTAGAGTGGTCAACCTCGAAGCTGAGGAACCGGGTTTGAGTCTCGGCCACCATCCTGTGATTCTGGGCACATCAGTAACAAAAATTAATGTGTCAATCTGTAACGAAACTAGTGCTCATGTAAAGCACTCTGATACCCGTTTTCTTGGGTCTAGTCCGCGCTATATAAAACCCTAAAAAAATCTTAGTTGCAAAGTTTGGAGAGAGACGCAGCTGCAGAAAGGTTGCCTGTCATGCAATGGCAGCAGCACCATTAAGCAGACCTGCAAGAACTCCAGAGAGAAGTGCTGGCCTGAGAGGAGTTGAGAGCTGTGATGTGTGAATCACTGCTAAGCTGCAAGGCCATCCCTGTAGTGTCAGTGTGCAGCGGTCGTAGTCTGCATCTGTGGTGCACCTCTTCACAAGCTCTTTTACTTTAATATTAAACCGGCAAATGTTACCGACAATTTCACATTCATTTATCACTATGAGGCCCTTCAGAGAAGTTAGGGACTGATGCATCAAGCAAAGAAATAGCGATTCCTTATTTGCGATTATTAAGGAATCGCAAATAAGGACTCGCTGTTAGCTATGCATGATGAGGATAGTGAAAAAATAAAGATTCGCTAAAAATCGCTAAATACAATAGCGATTCCATGTTAAGGAATCGCTATTGTGAAAAATGTCTATTATCACATTTTGCGATCCCGCTATTTGCGAGATTGCATTTTGCAATCCCGCTATTTGCGAGATCGCATTGGGAGCAGGCTAATGACATCACAATCAGGAAGTCAATCAGCCCATACCTGCCACCTGTGCACAGAGGAACAGAGAGGCAGAAGCAGAGTGCTGGGGGAGAGAGCACAAAACACAAACTGTTGTTTGCTGACAGGTGGAGACAACCAAAATGTCCCAAACAGCCACAGAGGAGGGTGCAGTGGCCAGGAAGAGAAAAATCATGTTCAGTGAGAGTGAACTTGAGAACCTCATCGAGGAGGTGGCAAACAACCATGAGAAGCTTTTTGAGTAGCTCTCCCTTAGAGTACCAGAGGCTGAAAAAAGAAGGATCTGGAACAGGATCAAAAACGAAGTGAATGCTGTGGGGGTCACCCACCGCAGCATAGATGACTTAAAGAAACGATGGTACGACCTGCGTAGTCGTGCCAAGGAGCGGATAGCGGAAAGGCTGAAGGAGGCGAAGGGGACCGGAGGAGGAAGCTCAACAGTCCCAGACATCACAGCCCTAGAGGATATGGTTGAGGGCACAATTCCAGCCTGAAGCAGTGGTGGGAGTAACGCAGCTGGATACATCCGGGGGGGCCAGTAGCACACAAGGTAAAATGCATGATAATCAACATATCAATGTGCATACTGATTGTGCCCAAACTGTAATCAACCAGCAAAATCACAGTAGAAATAGTCCAGTCCACATTTCACATAGGGACACTAATGCATTATGGGACCTGTAGGCTGTAGAACCTAATTGCCTGTCACAATCCAACCTTGTAAGCCCAAATGCTACCAAAATGCAGTACAGTCATTGGTGAGAGACAGTGAGAGCATAAATGTAAAGAAATATTAATGTTGCACAACTTTTGCAACAACATAAAATAACACTGCACTGTTTCACCTCACAGATGCAGCTGAAGTACACACTGATGACAGTGAATGTGGAGACAGCACACAGGTCATTGAAGAGGCTGCCGTGTCAAAACCTGTGACACCACCACCCAAATCCAAGGCACCAGCAAAACGCAGGGCCACACTTACACCACTGCAGCCAATGGAGACAGACCAGGAACCTGAAACTGCTCCTGGGACAAGCCGTCCAAGTGTGATCCACACAACTATACCCCAGGCATATGTCCGACCAGAAACAAGACGCAGGCCAAGGACCCATATCTGGGCACAGGAGGCAGGAACTCCCAATGAGTGGGGTGGCGTGGAGTCACAGATGTTGCGGGTGCAGCACCTGCAAGCGAGGCATATGGGAGCCATCAACCTGCAGATGACGAAAATGAACAAAAACATATCAGTCATGGGCGAGAGTGTGAGGGAGCTAACTACTGCACTTGTGGAAGCAAATAGACAATCAAACAACACACTACAGGAGGTGGCGCGTGTGATGCAGGAGGGACACACCACACAGAGGAGGAGGCATCACCAGTTTGTGACCTGCATGACTGGCTATACCAGGTCCGACAACACAATCTGCAACAGCATAGCACAGCGGTCAAGTTGGTCGGTGGAAATGCAGATTGATATGGGCCATTGTTGTGGGGATGTGTCCAAAGCACTTGGCCAAATTACCACTGCCGTTGAACTGATGCAGTCTAGGACTGGTGAGCACGGCAATGTTACAGGGGAAGAGGGTAGTGAGGCATCTAGCCTAAGCAGCATCGCTGTGCCAGTCACCACTGTCAGGAGGAGCAGTAGCCGTAGACAAACACCTCCCGCTGCATCCGGGAATGTAGATGCAGATGCAGGTGAAAGACGTTTGGGAGTGAGAGTGAGAAAACGCTAATCATAATCAGAAGGGTGGAATTCATCATGGTGACATAACCATGTCCAAGACATTCTTTGTGACTGCATTTCAAGTCCTTTGTGTGTCTTATATGTCCTTCAGTGCATGCAGTTAATGTGCTAATGGATACCAGCTATGTTCAATTATACACCCCTACCGCTTCACATGCTAATTTATATTTTTCTTCAAATGCAAATGAGTGTTGTGTGTCATCATTACATACCTTAGAAATAATGCTGGGTGATGTCTGTACGTTTTCTTTGCCCCTCCGCTGAACTCGCAAGACGGGCCTGGCGTGGGTGTGCTGGGGGCTGGTTGCCCTCAGTATCGGATTCCTCAATGGGGATACCTCTCCTTGTTGCTATATTGTGCAACATAGCACATGCCGCCACTATCCTGCATCATGTTTCCGGATGGTATTTCTCCTTCAGTTTTATGCAGGATGCGGAAGCAACTCTTGAGCAATCCAAATGTCCGTTTGATTACATTACGTGTCCTGATGTGGGCTGTGTTGTACCTCTGTTGTTGTGGGTTGGCTGGGTTCAAGTATGGAGTCATGATGTAATGCCTCCCCGAGTATGCACTGTCACCTACAGAGTTACAAGCAATGTGTTAGTGTCAGGTATGCATTGCCATTACATACTTCAGTGATGAGTATTGTATTAAATTTACCTAGCAGGTGTCCGTCGCCAAAATCGCCCCTGAGCAGACGTGTGTGCATGCCACTATGGCGGAAGATGTAGGAATCGTGGGTGCTCCCAGGGTATTGTGCTACGAGGTCGGTAATGATGTTTTTTGCATTGCAAACTGCTTGGACATTTATTGAGTGATATGATTTCCGGTTGCAGAAGATATACTCATTTACTGCAGAGGGACATATGGCTACGTGGGTGCAATCTATGCATCCGATCACGTGTGGAAACTGGGTAACTTGGTAGAAGTCCTGTTTAGTTTGGGTCAATTCCTGTTGGGTTGTGGGGAAGGTGATGTGGTTGTTGATCAAAGACATCATGGCGGCCAGGAAGGATTTGAAGAACCGCGAAAGGGAGCTCTGTGATACCCCTCCAGCTTCTGCCACTACATCCTGGTAGCTACCTGACGCAAGCAGGTGCAGGCAACATAGCACCTGGACATGAGTTGGGATGGCCTGGGTCCTAAGGGTTTGGCGCTGCAATAGTGGGTCCAATTCATCTATTAAATAGTGAATCATTGCAGCATTCAGCCTGTACCTGTCATATATTTGCTCAGGAGTCTGTCCCAACAAAGTGATGCGCAGGTGGAAGATTCTCTCCTGGATTCTCCTTCTGGGCTGGCCTGCTGCAAGTATCCTTCTCCTCCTCGCAAAAATGAAGAGTGCTGCCATTGTGGAAGGCCACTATGGCCTCATGGGTATGTTTAAATAGGCTTCAGATGGATAGCAGGTGAGTAAAGTTTTTTTTTTATTTTACCACCTGATTGTGATTCCCTTTAAACTGCTATCGTAAATTTGTGATTTTTGATGTAATCGCTAATTGCGATTTTTAATGATTTGTGTTTGTGATTATTTAGCGGTTTCGCAAAATCGATTTGCGAATTCGCAAAATATTTTGCAGTATCCTTGGATTCGCACAATTTCCGATCCGCTAAGGGGGTTCCACCTAGATTCTGCGATTTATTTAGCGATTTCGCATATTCGATTTTGCGAATTCGCACTTTGGGCTTTTTTCGCATCATGAATAGCTTTTCTTTTATTTGCGATCGCAATAGCTAATTCGCACCTATTGCGATCGCAATTTTGGTTGATGCATCTGGCTGTTAGTGCCCTCCCATTTCTAGTGCTTTGCAGCAGTTTTAAGAACTTCGTTGAGTTTCTTGTTGCTCAAATTTCTGATTATTTTTATGTTTACCTCGTCTTCATTGCTGGATTTTGCTCATGGGAAAGTGTCACTCGTAATCATAGAATGCCACTCATAATTACACTGAAATTATGAAAATGTCACACAGCAATCTCAAACCTTGGCTGCTATGCCTATCTGCTGTGCAGAGGGCCTTTCCGAAGCACGAAGCCAGTTTACCGGCAAAGGTTTCCCTACTTTTATATAGCAACCATACCCCTCTGTGATTAGGAAGCCTTGAGAATCTGCCAACCAGTGTCACTAGAACACGGGTACATATTTATAAAGAGTATAGGGCTTGTTGTGGCTTTGGGGTGCTCTTGAACCGTCCCTGTGACGAAAGCCAAGCAACCCTATAAATTGTATAAGCCCGATGTTAAAAAAGCATTTTGCTCTTCAGCAAAATACACAGACCACAGCTGGGGCGCTCTCTACTTTCTTTGGGATGGCTGCTGCCCAGTACATGCAAGAAGTTGATGAAACCAATATTGATGTTTGGCCACTAAATAGGCATTTACGAAGGATAAAAAATTGAGGTACCAGAACAACTGTTTTTCATGAAAATAATGTGCTATTATTTACGAGAATTGGATTTATTTTGCAAAATGGAAACAAATGTATTTGGCAAGTATATGAATAGTCATAAACTGAACAGCTGCTATTCGGGGGCAACATGATTGTACTAGTCCTCTCTATAACCCTAATCAGTGTAATCCTTCTGCGGCACAAAGTAAGTTCTCAGTAACCTGAGTGACAGCCCTGCTGAGCACGCAAACGCACGCTAGGCCTCCGTACTGCCTGAGATTGCAAGATTTATGTAATTATTTATTTTTTCAACCCTGCCCCTTCGTAGATTTTCAGTCAAAACATATGATTGAGGGTCTATTTGTGAGGATAAGAAAGAAAGTGAAAGATGGAATTTTACCTGACTGCTAAGGTAAATGATAAGTTTACACTGCTTTTTATGAACCTCCTCTGACACATGTAGCCTCATACACGTACATGCATCAAACTCCAAAATAGCGATTCCTTATTTGCGAAATTTAAGGCATCGCAAATAAAGAATTGCTTTTTGCAATGCATGAAAATAATAGTGAATAATCTGCGAATCGCAAAAATTTGCAATCGCTCATAAGAACTCGCGATTACAGAAAACCTATTTGCGACCATGCTAATATTCGCTATGAGCGATTGCGCAATTTGAGAGGTCGCATTTTGATGCATGGTGATGACATCACAACCAGGAAGTCAGCCAGCCCATGCTTCATTCAGTGCTCTGTTGCAGTGAGAGGAGGAAGCAGAGTGCAAGAGCAGGACAGTACTTCCCAAAAATCTGTTTGCAGACCTGTCCCTTGACAAAAATGGATCAGAACACATCAGGGGAGAGTACCTCAGCCAGGAAAAGAAAACTTAAATTCAGTGAAAAAGAAATTGAGACACTCATAAAGGATGTTGTGATAAGCCATGAAAAGCTGTTTGGAAAACTTTCACTGAAGGTCACAGAGGCACAAAAAAGGAAAATCTGGCTCACAATCCAGAGTAAAGTGAATGCAGTGGTGGTCACACACCACTCAATTGATGAACTGAAGAAGCGGTGGTACGACCTGCGCAGTTGGGCAAAAGAAAGGATTACTGAAAGGCTGAAGGAAGCCAGGAGGACCGGAGGGGGACCACCAACACAGCCTGAGAACACGCCCATGGAGGACCTGGTTGAGTCCACACTCCAAATTTGTAAAGAAAGGGGCCCCTGAATCTCGGTTAGCTAGCCAGGACAGGGAAATACAATTTTTTGAAAAAACACTTGGCCAGAGTCAATTACAACATCTTATAGGCACTAATCACAAGGCATTTCCAGCCAGCAGAGCGAAAAAACTCTATATAAAAACCTGCAGAGAATTAAAGGGTGTAATAATTGGACAGCAACATTCTATGGAAGAAAATATTCCCCAAGTATAGAAAAACCTTGTATACACTCAGAAGAAGAATCAAGAATCTAAAGTCCTAATAAAGCTCCAATAACAAGAAAATCCAAAGAACATGGTACAGCAATGAAATAACAGAATAGATTAAAGAGATAAGACAAAGATTTACATGACGGAGTCCTGAGGAAGGCGCAATCCGAAACGCGCGTAACACAATCCGCCAACATAAATTGTAAAATGTTACTAACCTAAGAGGAAACAAAATGAACATGCATTTGAACAGATTTATTTTTATAAATTGAATTTGAAAAATGTTTTAGGCAACCTATGTACCCTAAAATCTGCATCCAAAGTTAACTAGCTAAGTTGAAGCACTTAAAGAGAAATGTTAATGAACAGAACAGATATCTGTCTGAAGAAATGTGCATCTACTGTTGTTTTTTTTATAAAAGAATTGAGATATATAATATGTATAAAAGAAAATAAGAGTATCTGAATTCAAATATTTAAAGAAAATAAAATTAAAATAAAAAATATATTTTGTGATACAAGGTTGTCTTGCTGTGGATATATTGAGATATATGTTAGATATAAGCCGAAACATTGTGATTAGTGCCTATAAGATGTTGTAATTGACTCTGGCCAAGTGTTTTTTCAAAAAAATTAGTCCACACTCCAGCCTGAAGCTGTGGTGGGAGTGACGCAGCTGAACACATCTGGCGCAGCCAACACATTTCAAGGTAAGATGCATTCAAGTGACGATTACATGAGACATAATTAAATTAGCACATCCCCCCAGTGCAGGACAAGTGTATAGAAAGTAAATCCTTTCCACATTTTCCATCCTCAACCAAGTGCATTATGGGAGACACAGGCAGGTTAGGCAGGTTCGTAGGCAGACACACAATGAGAAGTCAGGACACGTGAATGAAGTGTGACAGTCATGAATTTATTCAGATCAAAATTATGCCTATTGTGACATGACATCTCACACAGAAATAATTAGGACTTGCACTGTTTAACATCACAGATGAAGAAGGAGGTAAGGCTGAGGACAGTGACTGCATGGACACCCAGGATACAACGGCTGTGGATGAAATAGACACACCTGTGGTCCCACAGACAATATCCTATGCTCCCACCACACGCAGGGCTACAGTTGCACCATTGCAGACCATGGAGACTGAGGATGAGCCCCAAACAAGGCAAGAGACAAGCCAGGCTCAAGGCACACCCATGCCAGCACCACAGGCACAGGTCCGAAATGGCACACCCCAAGGCCAGAGGCACAGAGCAATGTTACGCGTCGCACTGTGGGAGGAACAACATACTGATGTCTGGGGTGGTCTGGAGGCCCAGATGCTCCTGCTGGCAAAAACATGTGGTTAGTGCAGGCACAAATCAGCAGCAAGATGGCAGGTGACATTACTGTAGTATTCCTATTTGATGTCAAAACCATGGTTCCCATGAAGCTTTTGACAATCTGCATTTTTCCCAAGTTCCTCTTCCCCTAATTTGTCCTAACGATGTTCCTTTTCAGACTGTTTTGTCCGACACCCATGATGATGGTTCCCAAAATACTCATGATACTGCTTCTCTGAATACTTCTAATGTTGTTTCTCCGAATTCTATTTCTCAGGCGTGCTCAGTTCAACCTGTTAGTTTACGCTGTAGTTCTCGTGTAAAGCATGTTCCTGTAAAGCTCAAGGACTACGTTTGCTCTTAATTTTCTGCTTTTTATGTCTCTCTCTCTTTTTGTTTTTGGGTTTATTGTTTTTTTTTTTTTTTTTTTTTTGTTTTTCGGTGGGAGGTGTGTAGTATTCCTATTTGATGTCATTTCTAGAACTCTTGATGTCACTTAGAATGCTGCTGTGTCTTGAGCTCATTCTGCTGTGAGCTGCTCCTGTGTTAACTGCCTGTTCCTTCTTGTGGATGTCAAGTTGTCATTTCCTCATTAAAAGCTGTAACTCAGAACCTGCGTTTGGATTGAATTACTACAATTACTAGCCTGACTGATTGCATGAGGCAACTCACTACAGCTGTGCTTGAGGGCAACAGGCAGATGCAGGAGCTGACCAGGGTGATGAAGGCGGGACAAGTGATACAGGCGAGACACCATCGCCAGTTGATGCAGCGCTTGCACGGCTGTACACAAGCAAGCAATCGCATGAGCACTAACACTGCACTGCTGGCCCATCGGTCCGTCAACATGCAGATTGAGATGTCCCATTGTAGTGGAGATGTGGCCAAGGCACTGGGCCAGGTGGCAAATGTGGTTGAACAGATGCATGCTGCCACTGTTGGCGCTGACAACGTGACAGGGGAAGAGGGGAGTGAGGAGGCCTCCAGCCTCAATAGTCTGTCACTGCCTGTTAACACTAGTAGGAGTCACAATACTCGCAGCTCAACACCCTCCGTATCCAACTTGAAGGATGGAGAAGAAGCAGGCGAAAGGTGTTGAGGTGTGCATGGGAGGAGGAGGTAGACTGGCATGTCCAGAGACATTCAACAATGGTGAGGTAACTATTGTCAAAGACAATACTGGTGACTGACTATCAAGTCTAATGTGTATATCTTTGCATAATTTGACAGTAATGCTATCCATGTGCTACTGTGCACCTGATATGTGTGCCACAACACCACAAGAAATTTGATTTGTGAAAAATATAGTTAATTCAAAAAAGGTGTGTATTGTCTCATTATTACTCACATCAGAAATGGTTTAGTGAGATCTCTGTACGTCTCCTGTTTCCTTCTGCTGCGCTTGCCCCATGTACTGCACGTTGTTGTGCCCCTTCCTGGTTGTCGTTGTCTGACTCGCTGTCATACACCTCAATGGGAATGCCTCTCCTTGTGGCAATGTTGTGTAACATGGCACATGCAGCATTGTTCGGGTTTGTACTGTAATGCTCCTCCTGTCTTGTGTAGGCATCTGAAGTGGCTCTTTAACAGCCCAAAGGTGTGCTCAATGATGTTCCGGGTGGAGATGTGCGCCGCATTGTACGTCTGCTCAATAGGGGTTGTTGAATTGAAGTATGGCGTCATGATGTAGTTACGCACGGCGTATGCGCTGTCACCTACAGGGAGTAAGCAAAGTGTCAGTGAGGATAAAGTATTGGCATATGTACAATGTTTGTGAGAAATCATGACACATGGTTACCAAGCAGATGTCCCTCTCCGAATTCACCCCCGAGCAGACGAGTGTGTATGCCACTCTGGCAAAATATGTAGGAATCATGGGCGCTTCCTGGGTATTGAGCTACAATGTCATTGATTATATATTTTGCATTGCCCACTATCTGTATTTTTAGCTAATTAAAGCATTTTCGATTCCTAAATATATATTCAGTAACTGCTGGTGAACATATTGCTACATGGGTACAATCAATGTAACCTAATACTTGTGGGAAGCGGGCTAGCTGGTAGAATTCCTGTTTGGTCATATTCAGTTCATGTGAGGTTGTGGGGAAGCTGATGTGGTAGTTGATCCTTGACATCATGGCATTAAGGAATACTTTGAAAATACGTGAAAGTGCTCTTTGTGACACCCTGCGAGCTACAGCTACTATCCCCTGAAAAATGCCTGACGCAAGTAGGTGCAGGCAACATAGTGTAGTGTCTTCCTAGCACACATGAGACAGACACTATATTATTTTTGTAGGAGCTTTATTCATTACATCTGGGTCCTTCTTCGTCCCTACTCTAACTGCCCCCTAACCAGTCCCTGGCTCCTCCTGTTCCTGTTCCTAGCTCCGCCCCCATAAAGCACTAGACTGCATTGGACAGTGTTACATCTCCCCCTTTCTTAACAAAATGAAATTAACTTCTACAGTGTTCGTAATTTTCCACTCAGCCACATGAGTCGGCAGACAGTCTGTTTGGGCCACAGGAATATGTCTCCATGCATGAGCTCAGATTCAGTCCGGTCTTCAAACATCAGTAATGTTGAATCAGTGATGGGCCTGTCTTTCGTTGATCTTTCTGTTGTCTCAACACGAACATCTTTGACCACAGGAGTGCATCCTTGAAAATGTGAGACATTGTGCGTGAACTGCTTGTTCTCAGATTCCGCAGTTGTCATGGTTTCTTTTTGCTGTGTGACTGCTGATATCTCAGCTCGGTAGTGGCAGTCTGTTCTCCATTGTGACACTTGTTTTTCTAGGCATCCGCTTGTGGTTTCACTTTTTTTGCCCATCCGGTCAGGGGCAGCAATGCTCTCGTGTTCAGGGCCCTGCGTATTGGACGATAAGGCATTATCTTTAAGACATTATCTGAACTGAGTGTCCTGGTTCGGTTTTGGGACTCATTTGCGGGCTCTATTTGTCCTATCTGCTCCTACTCGCGTTTGTAAATGTTGAACTCTTTGAACATCGGGGCATGAGCAAGTTCCGTTCTCGTCCCCTTTTGTCTTCGTGATGAGGATCCATCTTTGCCAACACACTTTGTCTTCTTGACGGAGTGATGCGACGGCCCTTTCCCAAGCCAGTGTATAGTGTCCCATATGGTTGTCTTTCTTTGAAGACCCTTGGAGTCAACCTCGAAGACCCTGTCAGGGGTGACGGTACCCTCCTCAGGTCCGGATATGACAGCAACTGACACGACAGGTTGCTTGACGGGGTGATCGAATGTTCCGAGCCATTGGCGAGAGATATGTTGCTTTGGACAGGTAGAACATTCTCTTAGTCCAATGTCCGTTCAGGCAATCAATGCCATGGGTGTTGTCGTGAACTTGATTCTGTTGACCCGAGTGATCATACCGACATGTCTTCTGAATCAGGGAAGTCTCTTGCTGATTTCCTTCGGGATCCTTCTTTCAAGTGTGTTTTGACTGATACACTTCTTGAACTGGTAGGCTGTGACAAACTGCTCTTAGAGTCAGAACTGTCTTTGGGACATTTCTTGGGGTATGTCTCTCGACATGTCTTCCGCGCTGTTTCAGTGGAAAGATTGTCTGACAACCAAGCGTTTACTTCTTTTGTTCGATCTCAAGGCCTTTTGTCGCTGCCCCTCTCGTATGATGTTACTTGTGTCCTCTCAGTTCCCTCATTGTCACGGTTGTCCTGAGTGTGCTTGCCTATCACTTTCTGGTGTCTGAGTAAATCACCCAGTCTTATGAGGTTTCTTTCTTCTTCTCGCTTGTTGGGGGCCCTGGTGTCTGTGTCCTGGGAGTGGTGTTTTCCTCGGCTACATACTTCTTCTGACTCGTCTATGAAGATTGGTGAACCGCGGGTTGCTCGGGTGTGTTTGTGTATCGGCTCCCTTCGCTCTCGAGCAGAGTGGTCGCTCCCCTGCCTCCCTGGCGTCCTGTGGTATCGTTGCTCCGCATATTTGTTGAATATCTGCCTCATATTTGTTGCGTGCAGCCTGCCCTGATCGCCGCTTTGCTGTTGTACCATTTTTAAAGCGCTATCACATTTGTTTGTATTACTGCGCGTTTCTCCCCAAGCGCTACGCTCTGTTAACCCCTCCGCTGCCATTTTGTTTGTTGTGGTCACCCTCTGGAGACCGCCCCGCCTCCCAGCTGAGCCGCCCTCCCACTGACTAGAAACAGCGCTCCGTTAGCTTAACGCGCTGTGACTCGCTTCGCTCTCGAGCAGAGTGGTCGCTCCCCTGCCTCCCTGGCGTCCTGTGGTATCATTGCTCCGCATATTTGTTGAATATCTGCCTCATATTTGTTGCGTGCAGCTGGCCCTGATCGCCGCTTTGCTGTTGTACCATTTTTAAAGCGCTATCACATTTGTTTGTATTACTGCGCGTTTCTCCCCAAGCGCTACGCTCTGTTAACCCCTCCGCTGCCATTTTGTTTGTTGTGGTCACCCTCTGGAGACCGCCCTGCCTCCCAGCTGAGCTGCCCTCGCCCCTCCCCCTCCACCATCCATATATGCCCACTGCATTAACGCGCAGCGTTTACGCGCAGCGACCGCGCCCAACCCGCGCCGAAGGTGCGCCAAAGGTAAGCCCGTCTACGCCCGTCCACGCCTGGACCGCGCCCAGCGCCAGACCCCCTGCCCCTCGTGCTGCCCAGCCCCCCCGCATTACCTACGATGCCGCCACCCTCCTAGCCCTTAACCCCGGCCGTTCCCCCAACTGCGTCCAAGCCGCTCCTGGACACACCCATGGACCTTTCTCCTGCTACTCCTGCAAATTCATCGGCACCGACAACATCTCCGCTACGACCACACCACAGATTCCCGACCCCAACCACCTACAATGCATCCTTCTCAACACTCGCTCGGTCCACAGACACGCCATTGACCTATGGAATCTACTAGACACCATCTCTCCAGACGTCGCCTTCCTAACAGAAACATGGATGAACGCTTCTTCCGCCCCAGACATCACCATTGCCATCCCTGAAGACTATAAGATCACACGCAAGGACCGTACCGGCCACACAGGAGGAGGAATCGCTATCGTCCATAAGAAATCAATCCGCATCTCAACCAGCTCTGACACCAACCTCGCCAACTCCGAACACCTTCACTTCCAAATCCACATCGACCCCAAGACCACACTCAGAGGCACCCTCCTCTACAGACCACCAGGACCCCGCGCAAAATTCAGTGAAGACATCACGGACTTCATCACTCCACACGCGCTCCCCTCCAAAGACTACATCCTTCTGGGAGACCTCAACTTTCACCTTGAAAAGATCAACGACCGCAACACCACCACCCTCTTGGACAACCTCGCCAACCTCGGACTTAAACAACTAGTCACTTCCCCCACCCACATCGCAGGTCACACACTCGACCCCATCTTCACCTCCAGTAATCATGTCTCCTTCAGCCACACTACGGATCTCCTCTGGACTGACCACAGCTGCGTTCACTTCACCTACAACAAGCCAAAACCCACCAACCACCTCCAACCAACTCTGCAAAGAAACTGGAACAAAATCACCACCGACCAGATCTCTGCATCGCTCCTTCTAAACACCCCAGCCCACTCTTCTAACCCAAACCAAGCCGCCGCCAACCTCACCCTATGGTTATCCAACACCGCCGACACCTTAGCACCACTGAAAAAACGTCAAAGCAAACCTGGCAGCAAGAAGGCCTCATGGTTCAACGATGATCTTAAGAAGTCCAAGAAACTCTGCCGCTCCCTTGAAAAGGCCTGGAAAAAAGACCCAACCACTAGCACCAAGGACGCCTTCAAAAACGCCACCCGCACTCACCACCAACTAATCCGAAAGGCCAAGAAAACAGCATTCAAGGATCGACTTGACAACAACGCCCACAACAGCAAGGAACTTTTCAACATCGTCAAGGAATTTTCCAATCCCTCGGCCAACTCCAACGACATCACCCCCTCTCAAGCCCTCTGCGACTCCCTAGCCTCATTCTTCCACAACAAGATTGCAGAAATCCACAACAGCTTCGACAACCAACCCGGAGACCAACCCACCCAACCTTCTGCTGAACATTCTCCCCCCGTGAACACCCTTAACGACTGGAACCCAATCTCCACTGAGGACACAATCCGCCTGATGAACTCCATCCACTCAGGATCCCCCACAGACCCATGTCCTCATCACATCTTCAACAAAGCAGACTCCGTCATAGCACCGCACCTCCGAGACGTCATCAACTGCTCCTTCAACTCCGCCACCTTCCCGGAAGACTGGAAACACGCTGAACTCACCGCCCTTCTGAAAAAACCCACAGCGGACCCCACCGAACTCAAAAATTACCGCCCCATTTCGCTCCTTCCATTCCCGGCCAAAGTCATCGAGAAAGCTGTCAACAACCAGCTCGCCGCTTTCCTCGAAGCCAACAAATCCCTCGACTCCTCACAATCTGGCTTCCGAGCAAAACACAGCACTGAGACCGCCCTCATCGCAGCAACAGACGACATTCGAACTCTACTGGACAATGGAGACACAGTCGCCCTCATCCTCCTCGACCTCTCTGCAGCATTCGACACAGTCTGCCACAGCACCCTTTTACAACGCCTCAATAACATCGGAATACAAGGAAAAGCACTTGAATGGATCACCTCGTTCCTCACCGGAAGAACCCAGAGAGTCCGCCTCCCACCATTCAAGTCCGAGGCCACTGAAGTCATCTGTGGCGTACCACAAGGATCCTCACTCAGCCCCACCCTCTTCAACGTATACATGAGCCCCCTCGCGGCCATCGCCCACCAACACAACCTCAACATCATCTCTTACGCGGATGACACTCAACTAATCCTTTCTCTCACCAATGACCCCAGCACCGCCAAAACTAACCTACACGAAGGAATGAAAGAAGTTGCCGAATGGATGAAACAAAGCCGTCTAAAACTGAACTCAGACAAAACAGAAGTCCTCATCTTAGGTACATCCCCCTCTGCATGGGACGACTCTTGGTGGCCTGAAGCCCTTGGAAAAGCACCCATCCCGACAGACCACGCACGGAACCTAGGCGTCATCCTGGATTCTTCACTCTCAATGAACAGACAAGTCAGCGCTGTATCCTCATCCTGCTTCAACATTCTTCGCATGCTCAAAAAAACATTCCGCTGGATCCCCACCGAAACAAGGAAAACAGTCACCCATGCTCTGGTCACGAGCCGACTGGACTACGGAAACACCCTCTACGCAGGTACTACCGCTAAACTCCAGAAGAAACTCCAACGAATCCAAAACGCCTCAGCCAGGATCATATTAGACATCCCGCGCAACGAACACATCTCTGGTCACCTGAAAGACCTCCACTGGCTACCCGTCAATAAGAGAATCACTTTCCGACTGCTAACCCACGCACACAAATCACTCTACGACATCGGACCAGAATGCCTCAACTCACGACTGTCCTTCTACACCCCCTCCCGCCAACTACGTTCTTCCAGCCATGCCCTCGCCACTGTACCTCGCATCAACAAGACCACCATGGGAGGCAGATCCTTCTCATACCTGGCTGCTAAAACATGGAACTCACTCCCCGCTTACCTTCGCCTTACCCAGAACCACCTAGCATTCAGAAAGCAACTTAAAACGTGGATATTTGACAAGTAATCCTCCTCCCCTTTCTAAGCGCCTTGAGACCCTCTGGGTATGTAGTGCGCTATATAAATTCTCTGACTTGACTTGACTTGACTTGACATGACTGGTCCGGTGTTCTGTAGCTGATCTTTCCTTCATACTTGTTGAGCAGGCTGTCATCGGTTCCATCCGTGTGATCTGTCCCACTTGACTCTTCTTCAGAATAGTTTGTACCATTTGTTGAGGGACTCCTTGAGGTTGAATAACTCCCTGAGGGTATGTCGGTGGGGCTGTCATAATCCTGGATCATCCCAGTCTTTTGTCTTCACGTTGTTGACTCAGAGTATTTCATGTCACTTTGTCTCTCACGCTGTCTTGTCTCTAGTCTGCCCTCGCCCTTCCTCTTTCTGGTTTCGGTTGCCTCTTAGATTTTATGCTCTGACATGAGGGATGTCTCCTTTCGCTTATCTTCCTTTCTTGCATTGACATGCAATTCTCTTGAAAATTCTCTTGCTTTGGCTCGCTCTCCAGCTTTAGCCCTCCTGATGATTTCCTTTAACGAGAATTGCCTTTGAAGTATCTTGCGCTGTGCGTCTGGTTTTGAACAGCTCTCAATTGCCCGGAGACGAATCGCTTCCTCATTTGTGAATGTATTGAATTGACAGTATCGTACCAACTTTTGTAACCTCGTTATGAAGTTTGGTAATGATTCCCCTGATTCCCGCCGTGCTGCATTGAAGACGATGCGTTCATGATCTACATCTTCCTTTGTGGTGAAATGAGCACGTATCGTCTTTGCTTCCTGTCTTCTTTTGCTGACCCTCCTCGGCCGATAGTCTTTGTTTGGTCGTTTCCTTTGATTTTGATAAGATTCGCCGCTCCTGGGTGACTATTGTATGTTGTCCGCCCCTGGCGTGACTGTCTCGATATGCTTCAGTGAGTTAAGCTTGAATTGCCTGAGGTCAAATGGCCACCATTCAGCTGCACCATGCGTGACTCGTGGCTCTGCGAATTCCCACTTTCTTTGGTGTTGCTTGCTAACTGCAGGTAGTCGGTGGGGCTGTCGCAACGATACGTGGCAACGTTGACATCTTCTTCTTGCGTTTCATTCCAGACAAGTGCAGGTTGTCCAGCCACTTGGTTGATGAGAGAAGGCTTCTTTGATATTTGTTTACTCCTGCTTCTGGATCATTTGTTTCTTCCCTTCTTCTACTTTTAATTATTTGTCTTCACGTGGTTCTGAAGTTTACTTTGGTACTTGCCTTTGCTCGTGCTTGTTCCGTTTGGGATCTGCATTTGATTGTGTTTGTTGCATTCGAGATTTGTACTGGCTTGTGCTTGCTGTGTTTATCGTTACCTTGGCTTGCGCTTGTTGCTAAAGTCACTTTGATTCATCACACTTCTTGTTGCTTGTATGAGTTATTGATTGTGTTCAGGTCGTCTTTGTTCGTTATTTGTGCTTGTTTACATATTGCACTTCTTGCATTTACTCGTGGTTGCTTGTGCTGGCTCTGGTGTTTGCTTGTGTTTTCACCCTTTTTTTTGCATGTGCTTGTTTACTTGTTCATCCTCTTGCATTGGCTTGTGCTTATTTCTCTTTTGCATTAACTCGTGCTTGTTATTTCAGTCTTGTCTTTATTATCATCTTTGCTTATTTCTTGTGTTTGCTTGTGCTTGTTTTGGTTCAGCTCTTGCATTCGTCAATGCTTGTTGTATGTCTATTCACTTTTATTTCTTTCACCACTTGTTGTTTGTACTTGTACTTATTTGTATTCAGCGTAGTATTCACTTGTTTCCTGTATTTGCTTGGGCTGGTTGCGCTGTAATTCATGCACTTGCCAGTGCTTGCTGTGTTTCTTGCTGTCTTTGCTAGTGCTTGATGTCTCAAAGTCTGTTTGTTATAGGCATTCACAATCGCCTGACTCTAAGATGGCCGCCCTATGTCTTTGATAGGGAATGGGAGCTGGTGCCTGACTTCAAAATGGCCGCCGCACTTTGAAATCTCGTTTCTCACGAGATTTGGCTCCCTCACTTAAAGTTTAGTTACTGGTAGGCTCCAAACACTCACCGGGCGTGTGACGTCCCTACGGGATGCTGGGGCCTCCGCTCTCCGTAGTCGCCGCTCGGCCAGGACCTCCTCATATCAGGTAGGACCGGGGTGGGCTCCCGACGCCCTTTTTCGTTCGCTGTGCGCGACCATGCGCAACCTCACGCATCGGGGATGAGCACTCACAAGTTGGCGCTCGACGGCGCGTTCACTCTTGCGCTTACCAGCGCGTTCGGACAGGTGTTCCCTTTGGTTCTTTCGGCCTTAGACCTGCGGGGCCCGTATCACTGGGTCATCTGCATCGACCCTTGTAGCAGTTTCACTCGGGCACGTTGGTTGCGGCAGCAACCTTCAGCCAGTGCCTCGCGAGACTAGTTACTCAGCTCCTAGGGATCCGTACGACGGCACAGTGTGGGATCCCACCCTCATCGCCAGCTGTAGTGTCTTCCTAGCACACATGAGACAGACACTATATTATTTTTGTAGGAGCTTTATTCATTACATCTGGGTCCTTCTTCGTCCCTACTCTAACTGCCCCCTAGCCAGTCCCTGGCTCCTCCTGTTCCTGTTCCTAGCTCCGCCCCCCAAGCACTAGACTGCATTGCACAGTGTTACACATAGGACCTGAACATGGGTGGGTATTGCATTGGTCCTACGAGTCTGATGCCGCAAAATGGGATCCAATTCTTCTATTAAGTCAAGGATCATGGCACCATTGAGCCTATACTTCTCGTATATTTCCTCATCTATTTGTCCTAGCAGTGTAATTTGGACTCTGAAGATGCGCTCCTGTATTCTCCTCCTTCTGTGCACTGCTGCCTGGAGCCTCATCCTCCTCGCCATCAGGTAAAGCGCTGCAATTGTTAAATGTTCAGATGCATTCTGGGTGTGTTTAAATAGGTTTCTCTTGAATTTCAGCTGTATGGTATTTTCACTTATGATTTTCACCAGGTTGTGATCCTTCCTAAATTGCACTTGCAAAAATGCGATTTTCTAAGAAAACTATTTGCGATTTGTAATGCTTTTGATTGCGATTCTTTAATTGTGATTCGCTCATTGCGATTCGCAAATAAGGATTCACAAAGTATTTCTCAGAATTATTTGCGATTCCTACATTTTTGGGATTTCTTGTATTTTTGCAGGTTTTGGGTTAATGCATTGTATTGTGCTATATTGCAATCACAAAAGGGCTTATTTTGCGATTCGCAAATTTTGCGAGCACATTTTTGTTTGATGCATGAGCCTGAAAGTTTTAAATCTATTTTTATTGGTTTTTAGTAAAGGAGAAAGAACCGGATACAGAACTATGTCCATACCTACATCCACTGGCTGGTGAGGTAAATAAAGCATGGGAGGGGCCGGAAACCGGAGAAGAAAGGGGGAAAAAGCAGGCAGGGGATAGGGGGTTATAGGGAGGGGGCCAAGGGGTATGAGTCCAATTCTCAAGGGGTATTTGGGTGTATACTTGGGGGGGAGGTAAACACAGGGAAAGGTCAATGTTCGGTAACTGCTGTATCTTTAGAAAATAGTGGCAATAACAATGTCTCAGGATGAGTAGCTGGATACGGGGCGTGTATCCCTCAGGAAGTGGCATTGTTCTCAAGAGCCATATGGTGAAATATTCGTAAATAAGTTGGGCAGGTAAATTCCCTAAAGTTTTGCCCAAAGAGTCGTATAAAGGACCACCATGTTTGATCAAATTGCGGGAGCTTTTGCTCTACGAATGCCATCAGTTTTTCCATGCCTAGGAGGTCCCACAGTTTATGTAGCCAGTCGGTATGAGTGAGCGTCTTCTCCTTGCCCCACTTAGACAGGATCTCTTGTTTGACGGCACAAAGGGCCAGGGTAATTGCTCTCCCTTTTTCTGAACACAATGGGTATGTTAAAGCATTGGAGAGAACACAGTTGATGGACAGAATGCAGAACAATGTCTTACATTCACCCCAGTACAAAGATCTGGCCTAAATCCATCGTTTTTTTGCACTCCACACCACCCTAGGTCAGACACTGGCTATATGCAAATCAGCCTTGACCCTGTGCCTCATGGGAACAGTCCAGCCCGAACTACCAAGCCATGTCTTTCCTAGACCGGAATCAAGCATCCAAGGACCGGTTTCTGGCTATCAGCCTTCTTCAGCCTGGATAGCTTGACTCCAGTAATGTGGAGAGCCTGGGACTCACATCTGAGCATACCCAGCCCACTCGGGGTGAAAATTGCAAAAAACACAGTTGATGGACAAAATGCAGAACAATGTCTTACATTCATCCCAGTACAAAGATCTGGGCCTAAATCCATCGTTTTTTTGCACTCCACACCACCCTATTGGAGAGACCTAGGAGGATATACCTGGGAAAATTGGGTATATATGTCTCATACATGTCATTGATGTCCACCAATACCTGAGTCTAACAGCGGTGTAGTTTAGGGCAGTACCAGAGTAAGTGGGTTAGCATACTCTGTTGGCTGCACCTGCGCCAGCAGCTCTTGTTGTCTCCTCGCCCCCATTTAGCCATCCCGGTGGGAGTGTAGTACCCGTAGTGTGCTGTTTTAAGAAGGGTTTCCTTTCCAGATGAGCTATACAAAGAGGTGCGGGTTCTATGTAAGATATCCGATCATTCTTTGCCAGTGACAATACGTTCACATTCTAATTCCCACCTCATCTGAGCTGGGGATTTATTGAAAGCTGTAGGTGCTTTCCTGAAGGCATATATATCAGAGAGGAGGCCCTTATCATCATGGCGGGTTAGAAGCCATTTCTCGAAAGGTGTGAGCGGTCTGCTAGCATGTGGAAACACTTGAGGATGTGTCACCCAGTGCTGAATCACCAATTAGTGCCAGTATTCGGTGGGTGGTTCTCCATAAATGGCCTGGATTATTGGAAAGTCTTAAAGACCTTGATGGTCGAAGAGGTCTGACATCTTCTTACAGTTGGCATCTTGCCATAGGAGAAAAGTTTCCCCATGCAGCCGGGGAGAAATCCAGATTCCCTATGAAGGGGGTTTGAATTGACATATGTGTGGAAAGCTTCTTGGCCAGCTGAACCCTACCAGTGGTCCCAATTGTGGCTCGCACAATTGGTGAGACATAGATCCCTGGAATGCAGTGCTTTTTAGGTAGCCATGGGATATTCCAGATTTGCTACCCAGTGATAGCCTGATCTATAAAGGGCCAATGCTTTTCAGTGCGCAAAAGGTTTCAATCCACCATGTAGCGCAACTTGGCCACTTGGTAACAACGCAATAAATGGGGCATGTTGAGGCCTCCTTCCGCAATGGACCATTGAGCTTGTTTCTATTGCATGCTTGCCATGGTACCGCCCCAGATATAACTTTTGATCAGATGTTATAGTTTTGCAAGTACCTGAGGGGGTTGTTGTAAAGAATCTTTGGGAGAAGGGTCTTCTTGATTGCTGCTATCCTACCCAGCCAGAAGGTGGGACTACTTCTCTAAGACTGTATGTCGTAGCGGGCAAGTGTTAGCAAGGTTGCATGATTAAGCTCTGCCATATTTTCTATGCTGGTTTGGATTTGGAGGCCTGAATACTGTACCCCGAGTCGCCCATGGAAATTGGAAGAGGCGTTCCAGTTCAGTTCTGTCACTCTGGAAAATAGTGAGGTTAGGAGCTTGGGACTTCTTTAGGTTAACTTTCAATCTCAAGACACTACCAAAGGTCGCGATCTCTTGAAAGAGTGGAAGCTAAGAAGTAGGGGGTCAGGTGACTGCAATCATAATGGTATCCGCTTGTAGTGCAATTTTATGTTCCAGGCCACCCATGTTTATGCCATTATTAAGGGATTTATGCAGATTCATTCCACAGGGGCTCCGAATATAAAGCAAATTAAAGCTGGAACAATGGGCATCTTTATCTTGTTCCCCTGCTTATGCTAAATGGTCCAAACATTACGCTGTTGATCCTCACCACAGCTGTAGGATGTGTTTAGCTACACCAAATCCAACGTCGAAAGTGGGCTCCTAGTCCCACTTTTTCCACTACCAACTGAATGAGGGCCAGTTGACATGATCAAACGCATTCTCTGCATCGATCAACAGCAAGGGGCAGGTATCCGGGAGTGGATCGTCTTATCTATGAGATGTAAACGCCAAAGTTGCTAAGCGGGGGGAGGCTAGAAAATAATACATTCTGGCATAGGTTTGATGCACAGCTGAGAAATAAGTAAAGGCTTTTGCAGCTGATTTCTGGGCATGCCACATATCCACTAGTCCTAGAACCTGCAGCCATTGCAGGCCTGTTGGTCAGTAGGCCCCTGTTTGCCATGCCCTGTATTGTTTAAGCAGTCCACAATCGTGTCGATTAAAGTCTCCTCCTATAGGGACAGGGAGAGTAGCCTACCTGTCAGGATTATCAGTCCTGCTTTTCACCCTGGGTCTGAGGAGAAATATTGCCGATCAAACCATCGGCACTTCAAGCATCGCCAGTCGCTCTTTAGGAGGTGAGACTCTTGCAGGAGGCATTTGTCACAGTTGGAGTCTTTAAGCATTAAAATGAGTGCTAACCGTTTCGCCGGGGCATTAAGACCAAGGATATTCAGACTTAAAATCTTAACTATGGATTCCCATTAGGTGTGAGGGCGCTAAGAGATAAATATGAGGGCTCTCCATTGGTCGGTCCGATTGTCTGTCTCATTACTGAAGTAATTTGGAACATTGAAATCGCCGAGCAGGGATTGGGTGTAAAGGTAACTGAAAAGGGAACAACAATGGAGACAGAATGTTCATGTTGTTGGGAGTCATGGCTCAGGCTGTGAGTATAACAGGGTGTGGGGCAGGGTGGCGGAGCTCTGCTACCATGGCATTGGTGGCTTTGTGAAGAGGGAGGCGGATGCAGCCACGTCTCGGCCTTTCGTAGGAGGGGACAGCCACGACATCAGGATCAGTGCACTGTCTCGCCAGTGTGTGGAACAGATTTTTCCCTAGTCCATTCGGTCGAGTCTCGATCAGAGGAGGGCCCTGCTGGTGTAGCTGCTGGAGCAAGGTCGGTCGTTCTCTGAGGCTCTTGGCAGCTGTGGTTTTCTTCCATGAGGGATGATAGGTGCATCTGCCCGTGTCCGAGTCTGGAGGTGGGCTTCGTGGCCTTGTAGGTCAAGCTACTGTGGGGTTCCAGGCCAATGATTGAGTGGGCCTCGTCTAAGCTACGGCTCATGTGCATCTCCATGTTCCAGTCAAAGATTAAGTGGAAGGAATGCCCCATTTATATTCGACTCCTTACTTCCTGAGGAATGTGGTGGTTGGTTTGCGGGCCTGATGGCGCTGCAGGGTGATGGCTGAAAGGTCTTTTTAGAGTCACACTTTTGTCCTCTCAAAAGTGATCGAGCTAGGGTCTGGCATCGCAGCCATGAAAGCTTCCTTTTGACAAGAATGGCAGATGCAGGTCACTATATTTTGAGGTGTTCCTGGGATTTTCGCTGGGCAGCCCACCATGTACACGTGGTCATTCACTGCTGCTGTCGGATGTGTTCTGCACCAACCACTCCCCCTCGGTGGCTCCCGTGGTGGGTGTGAAAAGTGGCCCCTATGTATGCCCTGTGATGTTCCCCATTGGGAGGGATGAAGGGGGCAATCAAGACCGACTACCATTTTGTGTGTAAAAGGCGGCTTTATTTGAAACAGGTGCACATCACATGTACTAAAACTGGCAACCGCCTCACAAAACTAACACCTCTCTAAACATCGAGTTACCTGAGCCCTTAGGTTTGTGTCTCCCTCCACCCCTACGATCCCCACATGATACAATCCCCCCACCCTGCATATACAGATATACAATTCCATAACATCTTCATGTATCCATTTTCTCCCCTACATCTTAACTCCAAAACCTGTCAATACCTACAGACCTATCTGCCTTATTGCAACTGTAACTAAGCCCCTCTAATGTAACTCCAAAACTGTTTTCCCTTTCCCCGCTCCCGCTCCCCAAATCCCCAAACATCATGATAAAGACCCGAACTCCAGCCAAACTTGGCCAACATCAACCCAAACTCCGCCTGCACCTGCTCCAAGCGACAAATCCATACAGCAAAAACCTCCCCTGTGCACCTGTCCCAAACTCCGCCACCTGACCAGATATTGGCCGCCAAATTCCTCCCCCCCCCCGTAGCCCCCTCTTAAGGGTGGGAGGGTGGGACAAGCTACAATACTTCACACCCAGCCACCAGGTTACAATACCTAAAATGGTGGCTGGGCGGAAGTGAAGCCCCTTTAAGTAGCCCTTTTTGGGCTTGTTGGTAACTTTTTGGGCTGCCTTTGGGCTCTCCCAGGCAGCCCATCCGGCGGCAAAATGGCCGCGCCCATGAGACCCCTTCCCCCTCCCAAACCTGCCCGGGGGGCAGACCTCGTGGCTCGGCTGCCCCCCAAATCCCCCTTGCTGCCTGGCCTATGGTTAGTCATGTAGCCGCCAATCCGCCCACCAGTAAAGACAGGCAGGCCAGCAACTGGGGATCACTCCTACTCGGGCACCATATTGGGCCACCCCCACACTGTGCTGAAACATACACCATTTTAACTAAATTTTCAGGGAACTGAATTGGGACTAGTGAATGTACAATATGTTTGCTTAGGTTCAGGCTTACTTGGCACACAGTGAAAGTACTGGCAAATGTCATGGGTGCTGTCAAGAGTTTATAGCTTGTTGACAAATTTTGACAGCGTTAAACTTCCTTACATTATCCTAGCTTATGGGTTCCTTAGGTACCTACATTCTGCTAGTTCTTCAGCAAGCATAATTGATTACTCTTGTCCCTTAATTAGCCTAGGAAACCTCCTCTTGCACCACCCAGCTTTGTCTGCTACTTTTCTGAGCCTGGTCTTCTACCCCCACTTACCCCGCCCTCCTGGATAATGGACTTGGGCAGCATAAAAGCCTGTTCTTGTTTCCCTGCCCCACTGCAGTCTCTGCTGTTGCTGTTGCTAGGCTGGAGTAGGTCTGCTCTCCTTGTCTTATCTCCCCTACACTGGGGCTAAAATTGGTCCAGGAGGGAATCTGGTTGGCCCCATCCCCTTTTGTAAAGAGGAAATTATACTAATTCCCTTGCCTTGGTGAATGCAAAGCAAGTATTTTTTCTCTCAATTCTCCATTGAAAAACACTCCGAAATACTTGGAGGAGTTGAATGCTTCGTTACTCTATCAGAGCACAATCTGTAGTGACTGTGACAAGTGGGTTCTTTCTTGTCCTTTTTGGGTGAGAGAAGAATCCATGGTTCTCCCTTTAAATTACTATGAGTATCCAAATGTGCGAAACCACCTGCCTATTTAGCCCCACCCGTCTACCTTAGTAGTATGTAATGGTCTCCCCGTCTTTTGGCAGTATGATGGACAGCTTACTAAAAGGTCCCCCAGTGCGTTTCCCACCGAATTTGGCGATGTCTTCTTGATGTGATGAGTATGAGGACATCTTCACCAAACAAAGAAGCACTTACATTATATAGTTAAGAGAAAGTACCCTTGATTGGTGGAGAGTCACCTCTTTGTAGTGTTGTCATCTTCTCCATTGGAGAATTAATTTTATCACAGATTTGTTAACGAAGACGCATGAGGAACAATCACATTACTGAATTTAAATGCACAGAAGGTCACTGGGGACATTTCCTCCTGGTTCTTTACGCAGCTGTAGTGTAGAATATGCTCTTGACATTTATCCAACGAGTTAGCACTTACTAATTAACCAGTAGAAAGTATTTCAGTTGGGAAGACATTTTGTTCAAAACGGTGGACTCTGATTGGATAAAGGGGCAGGTGAGGTTCTGTTTTGGCCCAGTCTCTCACACAGCTATTAACACATCCACACAGACACTCAGACACCCATTCAGCCATTCTCACATCCACTCACAGACCCACACAGCCCCTCACAAAGCTATACTGTCACTCACACGCCCACAAAACCACACACACCCACTCACAGACCCATACAGTCACTCACATATCCACTTAACCCATTTAACCACTCACACACCCATACATCCACTCACACTTACAGATCCATACAGCCACTCACACACCCACTCATAGACCCATACAGCCACTCACACATCTACTCACAGACCCAGACATCCACTCACACACCCACTCACACATCCACACAGCTAATGATACGCCTCCTCACAGACCCGTACAGCCACTCACACACACACTCACCAACTCACAAACTCATTCACACACCCTCAAAACTACTCACACACCCACACATACAGCCACTCACACACTCAGTCACTGACCCATAG
The DNA here is from genome assembly GCF_964263255.1 of Lissotriton vulgaris. Lineage (NCBI taxonomy): Eukaryota > Metazoa > Chordata > Amphibia > Caudata > Salamandridae > Lissotriton > Lissotriton vulgaris. Next base: position 801,139,564 of record NC_141695.1, on the reverse strand, counting down.
TGATACTCAGACACCCACTCACAGACGACATACAACCACTCACACACCCACTTACCAACTTCTACAGCCACTCACATACCCACTATCAGAGGTTACAGGTTACAGTTAGGAGATAACATTAAAGAAAATTGAAATTCACTGAAAAAACAAAGATTACAGGGACTTTATAGTTAGGAAATAAAAATTTAAAAAACCTTAGAAATTCACTGAAAAAAAACAAAGATTGCATGAATGTTATAGTTGGGATCTGATTGCACATGCACAAAACCATAGTATTTCAGCAGTTATAGTTACCTGAGCGATAACTTACACCCCGCAATGTACTACTTATGACCTCACATATTACATCATTCATGGTCAGTGCACATGCAATCAAAATCTGTCTGTACCCTGTGATTCTTTATATTTAGAGGTATTCATACACCATGAGCTTCACAATAGAGTCATCATATTTAAGTCAATCACTATTAAGTGGTGATCCGATACTCCTCCTGGGATTTCAGAAGTTCGTAGTTGTAGATTCGCTAGCTTGGGGGAGATTAAAAATAGTCTCTCCTGGAAAGGGTCCCATGAGGATAGGAAATGAACATTTAATCATGGTCTAGGTTTAACATTTTCCAGGATTCTACCAAAGCATTATCGGAAATGACATACCTTTTTTTTTTTAAAGAATTTTTATTGACAACACAAGCATATAATCATTACAAAAGTAATTCATTACTAAATGTAAAACATTATCAGAAATTTCCAGAGTTCATAAAGTACTAGATCACATAACAGAAGAAATCATTCTGTACAAAAAAGGTAAGTGCATATCACTTATTAAATAATAGTAAAATGTTAACTCATACGTGGAAACAATGTTCCCCAAATTTTATCAACTTTCTTGAGTGAGCGTTCACCTCGTATTCTAGCTAAGAAGAGTTCCATATCATAAATTTCTTTCACCAGCCACCAGCATTCGATTATATAAGGTGGTTTATCCGAGATCCATGCGCTTGCTATGACCAATCTAGCACAGGATATTAGAATAAACAACAAATCCCTGAAAGGAGAAGTAATTGGTTGCATTCCTAAAAGTATCGTCTCAGCTGATAATGAAGTATTTATCAATTGTTTCTGTTTTAGTAAGTTTTCCACATTATCCCAAAATATATGTAATATTAGGCATGAAACAATCATATGCTCCAGATCAGCCACGAACAGCTCGCATTTTGTACATTTTGTACGATCGTAGGGAGTGTTATTTCCTGACTATTTAGACATTTTGAGTGGAGTATAATACAGTTGACATACAGTCTTATAGGCTTGAAGCTTTAAACTGGATGAATAAACCAAATTATTGCTATTATGAAAAAATTTAGAAATTATGTTTGGAGATATACAAATCCCTAATTTAGAAGCCCATTTCTGCGCCAATTTAGGGCTATCGTCCATTTTAAATTGACTAAAGCATTTGTTCCCTAGACTGATTAAAGCTTTATTTTTTTCCCCATAAATACATGTCCATATTTCTGAATCTGAAATTTCTTTAAGTTTCATTTTACCAATTAAAAAATCGTGGATCTGCATATTTTTATATTGCATGTTTTCGGGGAGTTCGTAAAGTAATCTAAGGGTATCAAATTCTAAGAAGCCTGTTGAGCCATATAAGTCCGTCAACTGGGTTATACCATGATAAGACCAAATTCTACCCAAGAAATCGTAAAAAATGTGGGGTAGGCCCGGGTTTTTCCACAATGATAATTTAGGGTGAAAAAACAAGGTTTTATCAATAGCCATTATCATAATCCAAATGCGTACGGCGTCTTTAGCAGTCTTAAACTTGACTCTCTTAAAATAATTTGGGTCATTGGTTCTCGCTAAGAATTGTATGGATTTAAGACTTAACATGAATTGATGAATTAGTATGGATTTTTAGAGTTAAAGAGACTACGAATTCGGCCCAGAAAAGAAGCATAAAAATACGTTTTAAAATCCGGGAAATTTAGACCGCCTTTAATAGGTGTTAGTTTCAGAAGGGATAGCGCTCTACGATTTTTTTTATAACCCCAAATGAAGCTACCAAAAATATCATCTAATTTTCTAAAAAATAAGTTGTTAAGAAGCAACGGAATCAACCTAAATAAATAAAGAAATTTCGGTAAAATATTCATTTTAATAAGGTTAATTCGTCCGAGCAGATTTAGGGGAACCTTATGCCATTTTTTCAGAAGCAATGTTGTATCACTTAGTAAAATGTCATAATTTAGTGCCTTAATATCCCTAATGTTAGATGCTATTTTTATGCCTAGGTAAGTGGCTGTGTGGCAGATACCAATGACTGGGACCTGCGTTTTATGGTTTACAATTATTTGCGTTTTGTTTAAATTTAATTTGTATCCTGAAACCATACCAAAATCATTGGCTTCTTTAATAATCCCAGCCATGGCTTCTGCCACATCAGTAGTATAAATTGCGAGGTTGTCGGCATAAGCTGTAATTTTAAGGAAGTGGATGCCATGAATAAAGGGTTTGATGCGTTCCTGAGCCTGTATTGCATTAATGAATGGCTCCATAGAGAGAGCAAATAAAAGTGGAGACAAGGGGCACCCTTGTCGAGTGCCTCTTAAAACTGGGAAACTCGGGGATAATAAATTAGCATACCCTATTTTCGCATTCGGGCAATCATAAAGTGCTTGGATTATTATTAAAGATCGTGTCCCAAAGCCAATCTCTTTGAGAGTTGCCCAAAGATAGTCCCACCACACTCGGTCAAACGCTTTTTCAGCATCTAATAGCACCATGCCGAATGGGGAGGAGTTAGTAGAAGCAATATCAAATGCTGTGATGGCCGTATTGACATGTGCAGACGTATCTCTATCCGTCACAAAGCCATGTTGCTGTTACTTACTAATTTGGGCATAAGAGGAGCTAATCTCAAGGCTAATAATTTTGCGTATGCTTTAGCATCAGCATTTATCAAGGAGATGGGCCTTTAGGACCCACACTCGAACGGCGTTTTATCCTTTTTTTAAAAAAAATATTATTTTGGCGGTTTTCCAAGAGTCAGGTGTTTTGCTTGATTCTCCTATTTGATTTATCACTGAGCACAAAATAGGTAACAGTTCTTCGCTGCAGCTTTTATATATTTCAATGGGGAGCATGTCATCTCCCGCAGCTTTCCCCGAAGGAAGGGAAGAAATAGCCAATTGTAATTCTGTAAGTGAAAAATTTCTTTCCATTTCTTCCATCATTTCTTTTTCCTTTTCTAATACCCAGTTCTTGCTTATATATCTCTGCAAATTATCTTCAGTAGGTGTATACTCAGGATTATAAAGTTTACTATAGTATGTAACAAATTGTTGTAAAATATCTCCTGATTGATTATAGATAACTCCGTCAACTCCTTTTATATTTTTAATTAGAGAATTAGCTCTGTCCTCCGCTACCTTATAAGCAAGAATCTTACCAATTCAATCCCCGCCTTCATATTGCGATATCTTATATTTATGTCGTTTTGAATTCACTCTTTGTCTTAACATTTTTTTAGTTTCAGATCGCAGAGTAATCAGTTTGTATTCTAGTAAAGGTTTGCACTCTCTTGTCTGATAACTTCTGCTAGATGTTTTTCCAGTGAGCGAATATTTGAAGTCACTTCCCAAATCTCATTTTTTCTTTCTATGTTTTGTTTGAAAATATATTGTTGGGCGAACCCTCTAATGCTTGCTTTAGAAGCATCCCACACATAAATGAGTTGAGCAGAGTCTACATTTAACTCCAAAAATTCTTTTATGTGATTTTTTAGTTGAGTAACAAATGATGTGTCTGTTAACAAATATCTTGGAAATGAAAATAGCCTGAGTTCTTGTTTTTTAAATGAAATATTAAACCGCAAAAGGATGGGATTGTGGTCCGATGTTATTCTAGGGCAGATCTCCATTTTACACCCGTCCAAGATATTATCAGTGACCCAGGCCATGTCACTACGTGAGCACATTTTGTGAGGGGCTGAGTAGTATGTGTATCCAGGTAACATGGGATAAAGATTCCTCCATACATCCTTCAAATTATGAATGCGAGATAATTCGAAGATAGCCGCTCTTGTTTTTCACATCCGTTGAGATGGGTGAAGCCTAGTCGTGTCTTTAGCATAATTCACAACGCAGTTAAAATCGCCGATGAGTATTAGCTCTCCTTCCCAATTTAATAATTCTATATTAAGAGATGGTCAAGAACCCCGAATCGTCAATATTTGAACCATACAGTGCACATAATACGTATTTGGAATTTGTTAAATTAAGTTGAGCAATTGCCCAATGACCAGCATTATCGGAGGCAGCTCTGAGTACATCAACCTTAAATGCTTTCTTCTTAAGTATAGCCACCCCCCTTATTGTTGCATTCGAAGCTGTACAAGTTATCAATTCATATCCCCCTTGTTCCAATTGTTTTCGGTCCTGAAAACGAATATGAGTCTCATTTAAAAGTGCAAAATGAGGGTTATACATTTTAAGTTCTTCAAAGACTAATTGTCTTTTACTTCTATTATTAAGACCTGAAACATTCCAGGCTAAACAATGTATTTGATACATTGCCTCTGGTTATTCAACTTCAGCAGAAAAAAATTACTTTTGATCTCTATGTAGCTAAGATCATTTGAGCATGTGTTGTCAGTTTTCCCCCCTTGTTCCCTTCTCCCCACACTCTCCCCCTAAACCTACCCCCAACCCTTACGAAACCCCCCCAATACCTACCCGGAAGCCTACCTCTATCTTCTGCTGCCGCTCAAAGGGCAGCCAGTCAGAGAGGTCTCCCCGGGATCCCCATCCTTCCGTATTAGCCTCATACGCAAAAATCAAAAACCAAAGGAAGGTGCCCCAGTAGATTACAATAAACATTGATAATTAATCATAAGTTTCTTTCCCTTCCCTTCTCTTCCTCCCCTCTCCCCCTCTCTCTCTCTTCTTCCCTTCCTTCTCCTCTCTTTTTTAAGTATTTGATTCAATTTTTGCAAGGAGTTGCTCAGCCTCCTTTACATCAGTAAAAAAGTAAGTATGTCCAGATTTCATAACTTTGAGGCGAGCAGGTTCTTGAAGATAAACCGTTGCCCCCCGAGACTTAAAAGGATCAATCAGTTTGCGCAACCCCCATCTTTTATCCATGGTAATCTTGCTAAGGTCAGATTTTACAAAAAAAGTTACATTATCTAATGTCACAGGAGTATTTGGTCTAGCTTTGATTGAGACCGCTTGTCTTAGCAGGTAGTTGCCGAAGTAAATCATGATTGGTCGTGGGTATTTACTCTCTTTGTTTCTTGAAATTATAGGCAATCTGTGTACCCCCGGAAATGACATACCTAAGAATGCATTTGTCACTGTTATGTTGCACATTGATCTTTCCGGACCTGTGAATAGGGTGAGTAAAATGTTCCAATCTCCTCCAATTAAAACTTTTGTCTTTCCTAATGAGGAGAGTAGCCTGTTTACCATAGAGAGGAAGTCAGCTTTGTCACCCTCTGTGACATAAATGTACCTTAGTATTACATAAGTATCTAGAATCTGAATTTTGGAGAAGATGTACCTACCCTCTCCATCTGCCCATGTGTTCTGTAAGTTAATTGGAATGACGTATGCATCATTATCATCACTTCTCATTTCCTTGTGGGTTACAGAATAGTCCTAGTGGGTTTTGTTATTCATGAGGGCATACAGAAATTGTGTGCTCGACCTAATCCCTTAAGAGCTTGTTGAATTCCGTGTTTGTCAAATGGTTTCTTGAATTAATGTTATGTCTGTTTTTTTGTCACCTAAGAAATTCATTATTTACTTATGTTTTATGAAGTGTATTCAGCAATACCACCTTCAGTGGAATTTAAGTGTTTGGGGTCACGTGATTGTATTTGTATATCCCAATTATTCACCATATTCCCCTCAATCCAACACCCTCAGGGCTACAAGTATATTCTTGAGGAACCTCTCCAGGTGAAAATTATGGCTCAGTGGCACAGTACAATGGTTTAAAATGCTCCCTATGTATGATATATAACAGACGTGAGATATGTTTCTTTCCTGTCCCCAGAGGGGATTATCCAGTTATCCAAATGTAGTAGGGGGTGTATCACTGAACTACATTCATGAAGCAAAGTGATGTCTTTCCATTTATCCCTTGGTCTGCCTCTCTTGGCTGTGGGTATAGTGGGGGCGAATGTGGATTATTCTTCTGGGCTTTTCTTAGCTTTAAATAGGCCGCATAGCCCTAACCTATGTGGCGTATAATATAGCACAGAGGGTTTAGAATCTTGATTGATGGAAGGGATATTGATCTCCCATCTCACCAGTAGTAGATATGTGTGTGTGTGTTGAATACAAAGCTAAATACCTATGACTAAATGTAGTTCAACTGTGCAAAGTTATAAATCTGCACTTTAGACAGGGGGAGTTGCTAGTGTCATCCCTACCATTGGTGCAGCAGGCCTCGTGATCCCACTATATCACCGATAATTCATGACATCTTGATGCAAATTTGTAATGAAATACACAAAAAAGGTGTTTAATCTTTCGGGGACCATATCCCTCTCCCCGTGCATAAAAGGGGGTGGGGCAAAGTCTATGTATCTAATTCCAACAACTTATCACCCACAAAGTCTGTTGGGATGTAAGTAGTATCCAGGATCCCAGATCTTTTTTATACTCTGCATTGTTTACCATTTGCAGAGTAACCATATATGATGTTCAGTAGCTCTTCATTGAGGCTGTGATAGGCATTGACAGTTTTGGGTAGAGATCTGTTTATTTTTCTTCATTTAGAGAGTTTTATAAAGTGTGATGACCCAAGGGTATCAGAGTGCTGTACATAGAAAGACTGTCCCTTCACATAGCATATAATATCAAGCCACAAACACACAATGCAAAGCACTAGTATACAAAATGAATATAGGTCCTTCATCCTTGGTCGCCTGCTTGGTAGTTGCTTTCATTGTCCCATATATCTGGAGTCAGCTCTGATCCAAATGAGATATTCTAGGAATCTGTTGAGTAAATTCTTTTACCTTCTCTCTTGAAAATGATGGTTATAGGTTTGTTTGAATCTCCGCTGGGATAGAGTCGCAAATTCTTGGGCCAGATCCTGAGATGGTTCAGTTGTATGTCCACTTTTGCCTGTATTGTGGAGGCCATTAAATCAATGGGGTATTACCCATCAAATCAAAGGACCTGGGTATAAATTGGTTTGCAAAACAGTGGTCCTTGACTATTGATCATAGAACAAGCTTTACATGAAAAAAAATTTGAATTTTGAAAATGCGAATTAAATCAGCATACTTAGACTCAATCTAGATGAGGGAGATCTACATCTTATCCGAATTAGCTCTACATCAAATGAAAGAGAGCGAACATCCTGGCATATTAGCAATTACAGTAACTTGTTACCACACTCTGAAAATGTACTTCTGAAGAATTTTACATATTTATTTACAATTTTAAAATTGGATAAGATGTAGATCTCCCTCATCTAGATTGAGTCTAAGTATGCTGATTTAATTCGCATTTTCAAAATTCAAAAAAATTTTCATGTAAAGCTTGTATTGTGGAGGCGCTAGCAGAAGGGAACTCGCACTCTGTAGGAAGAGGCTGCCTCTTGAGATCGGAAGCTTTAGCAATAGATACGTGTGTATAACATAGTGCAAGGATTTGTACATCAGGGAAGCTATCTTCAGATGTATCCTGGCTTTGAATGGGTGCCAGTGGAGAGTTTTGAGAGATGATGTGATATGGTTGAGGTGTCTCATTCCTGTGAACAACCTTGTTGCAGCATTGAGAGTTGACTTGAGTGGAGCTGTGTGGGACTTGGCAGTCCTGTTAAGGTTGCACTCCCATATTGTAGTCTGGATACTATTTAACTCTACTGTAGATTTGTCTCTTTGCATAGTTTGTTTCCAGTGTCTTTGTTTGCCGCCTGCAGACCATTTCTGCCTCACCATTTTCCAACAGCGACATTCATTCAGATTGTCATTCTGGGTTGTTTCTGGGATTGTCTCTGGTGGGTCTTTTTTGGTGTGCTCCATCAAAGATGTTTCCATTTCTGTGCCTTCAATCTTGTCCAGTAGCTTCTTCAGGTCCTCCTGCTCCTCATACTCTCTTGCTTTCTAATCAATCAAGATTAATATCTTTGCCGGTTCAAGGAGCCTACTTGATTTTTTTCCCCAGCCTTGGTCTAAGTGGCAGGAATCATTTATCTTGAGGTTAGTTTAGAAAGAAAAGCCTGCTGAGATGTAGATTTGACTGTTTTCTAATGTGTATGGACCATGTTTCCTAGTTACTGTATTTATCTGCCGTGCCTGTTGATGCCTCAGACAGCATGCCAAGATTTGTTGTGAGTGTGATCTCTTTCCACTGCTGGAGGCTCTCGAACTGTGCGCTCTTTGGACCTTCAGGGAATATTCAAACATTATTTGTTGCATGGTCGGTATGAACTAAGTTAGGAATTTTATCAATGTTATCGTGTTATTGTGTTCTGTTTGTTCCAGTACCCCTGAGATACGAATATTTTCCCATCTATTCCAGTCCTCTAAGTCGAAGGTTTTCCTCTGTAGAGACCACAGCTCCATGCCCTGTTGATTATCTCCACTTCGTTCCCTTTCTGAGATCCTAGTGTCTACTGAAGTTAGTTGTTTCTTAAATAATATGATTGCCCAAACCTCTGGGAAATTGATGAAGCAGAAGTATTTATGCACGTAAAATCTGTGTTGTTCTTCTTTCTTATCTGTAGTATTGCCCAGGTAGTCAAGCAGCTGATAATCTTGGACATTTTCCTTGGGTAGTCAAATAATTGTACTTGAAAACAGCAATTCTCAGGCTCCATCTGAAAAAGGCAATAGTGGGCATGAAAATTGAAGATATATCACAAGCATCAGTGGAAGGCACATTGAATGGCATGGTCAGCGGAGAATGAAATGGAAACAATGAGTACAGAAAGGTCAGTGAAGACTTGATTGACAGACTTTATCAACTAGAGTGAGTGAGGTGGAAGAGAGCATCTCCGGATTGGGGAACAGAGTTCACACAATGAATAAATACACTCTAGGAGTTCTTAGAAGAGACTGCCAGTAAATTTGCCTAATTAGAGGGCTCTTCTGCTCCAATTACACCCTATTCTTGTGATGATTTGTGTCATATGACTCCAAATATTGAGTTTTTTCAAATAATTTCTGTGATTACAGCAACACTTTGTTTTAGAGTGTCTTCTCTTAATATGAATTACCCTTATTTTTGTCTGTTTCTAGTTGGAGCACCTTCTGTTGTGTCCCTGCATCAGCTTCCACCCTTTTTTGTGGCAATGCCCTATATGACTTCCTTCCCCGCAGCCATCTTGGCAAGGGCGCTTTAAAGGGCTGGGGTCTAGTGGTTTAGTGGGCTCTGCTTGCCAGCGGACCACTGTTTAAATACAGTTGTGGTGCTGATGTACCACTGAAGCAGTAAAGGTGTGCCTACTACAAGCTGTTCTTCTGCGGCCCATATGGAGTAAGCACTTCTGGACGGACCAGCTGGCTCAGATTCCTGTGAGGCTTGCTGGAAGCATAGAACTTTGAGCCATTTTCTCCCTACCTAGTGCGGTGCTCATGTGCCTACACTACCAAGGATGTCTTGCAATGTGAACACAATGACAGCTCTGCTGGTTCTGGCCCTGTCCTTTCTTCCCCCCCCCCCCCCCAAGTATTCTTACTATAGCATTTCATACTTAATTATACCCAAAAGTGATGGTCACTGCTATTTTCCTGCAAATGTTACCCATGGTTCCAGGCTGCACTTCATCACTCTCACTTCAACCTCATTCTCATGTCATATCACTATAAGCAAGTAGCTTGCTCAGCTCTGAAAGTTTACATTTTTGTATCATTCTGAAGTTTCCATGTGTCCTATTCCACGTTTCAACTCTGCACCTGTTAAACCTCTCTTTATTTCAGTTTCACCACATAATTTCCATTTTAGTTCTGTGTATGAACATTATACGTTTCAACTGGCTACCTGTGTATTTAGTGTTTTACGCTCACTAAATGCTGGGGGAGGGGGTTTTCTTGTTGCCTATTTCGGTGATTCACAGACTGTTTTACTTTTAACAAGTATTTTCAGACTTTGTATGGACGTGTTAGCAGTTTTCTTCGACAATGCTTCTCTTCTTAATGTGAGATCACTTACCTAACACTGGCAATGCTTACTTAAAGGAACACGTTTAAAGCATTTAAAAAGCACCAAAGGAACTGAAGAAGAAGTCAATAAGACAGCAAATAAATCTGACACCAATTTATACACACAGACTGTATTTTATGTATTTCTAGACACCACAATGAAAAGGATCCACTGGGAGACTCTGGGGAGTTACCTCAGCAGGTAAAGCAGTCTACAGTCAGTTCCAGGCATTTTTATCCTTTGAATGGCTTTCCGATTGAAGTGGTCCTGATGTAAGGGAGAAAGGATACTGAACATGCTCAAAGGATGCTGTGGATGCGATGCGGTCAACAGTGGTCTTGGCGTGACTACTCCTCAGTCCAAGAATGGGGTGAGGCAGCCTTGGTCATAAAGGTTGACATCCCTCAAAGTCCTCTCGGTGCTGGCAGAAATCCAGTCACGCTGGATTACCAGTCACCCAGTATTGCAGGTACAAGACAATCCTTCCTGGGTTGAGAATGTGTCCTCTGGGGTCCCAGCTGCACTCTGACAACACTCCCGGGCTCATTGAACTCGGGTGCAACTTTTTGCATCGAGTCCAGGTCCGTGGTGCTGCATGGTGGCCGTTGGCAGAGGGTTGAAAACTTTCAGCCACCAACTGGCCCCAGCAGGTTCTCCACTGTTGTGTCTCTAGCTGTGAACAGAAGGTCATCTCACTCACACTTGGAGATGCTCTGGAGACGACCTCTGCTCGAGCTGGACACAGCAGGTACAGTCCATCTCCTTAGTTAGCCAACATGTTTAGCAGGTGCAGTCCAGGCCGATGTTGCCTCTCTTTGCTGATTCCAAGGTGCAGTAGGTAAGTCCTCCCTTGGTCCTTCTTCCATTCCAGTTGAGTTCTGAGTTTGGGGTGCCCGACTTATGCTTAGAAAATGCCCTTAGGGTAAGATGCTATTAGTAGCCAATAGACTACCAAGTTCCCTCCCACTGGATGGCCACTTCCTGCAGAAGTGTGGCATCTGCACATCCCAGGATGCACAATGCTGCCACTTCCAAGATGCTCACAAAAAGGCACAGCTATCTCTCAAGAATTATTGTTAAATGAATGACTAAAGAACTTTGTATGCTTGGCATAATAAGTGGCTTATCAAGGAATGTTTAAATATTGCAGGACTCTCCAAGTTTTTTTATTATTGTTTGAGGGGAGCGAATTGCAAAGGTTAGTGGCACAGATTGAGAAGGTCTGGCCACCCAATCTAGATTGCCTGATTTTTGGGATCTGAAGACAGTAGTCTTGTCTACCTGAGTATAAAGTGATCACAGGAAAATAACATGTAAAAGATTATGAAAGAAAGACAAGACCTTATCTAAACAATCTCTAAGAACCAGTCAGAGTGATTTATAATGAATAAGCTCCCTGACCAGAAGCCAATGCAAACTCATCACAGCAGCAGACACATCATCTTGTCAAATAATTCCATATATTAAGCAAGGTGCTCTCAGCTGCAGTTTTTGTCTTAAGAGGCCATTGATTGCTAAGTAGGCCTTTTTGAGAAGTGGAGAAAGGAACTAGCAACATCAAAAACAACCTGCACCTTTTGAGGAAAGTAAACAACTTAAATATGTTCTCAAGCAGGTAGAAACTAATGCTTATTACTGCAGATAAGTGATCTTCGAGAGCTTGTTGTCCAGAATTATGCCCAGGTTCTTGATGTTAAGCATGGGAACAGTGGCATTGACATGTGGCTTGCATCAGATTTCCTTTGGCCAGACATTTGGGAGTGCACCAATCATAATTTTGGTCTCATCTGAGTTTCAATTTAGGCAATTAGCAATCACACACCTATCAATTGAAAAAGGTGTGTGCTCATATGATAGAGTTAAAAATCAATTGAGAATCATCAGGATGATTGCACTACCGCATACTCCAAGATTTAAATAAAGTCAGCAGGGGGCAAAGATATGTTTTGAAAATGATTAGCAAATGCACTGCACACTGAGGAACTCCACAGTTTACCTTACTGGTTTCACATATATAAAAACTAAAATCTAACTAGCTGCGATATCCCAGAAAGAAATTAATCAAACAACAAGGTGAGTGTGCAATTGATACTCCACACAGTCCTCCAGTCTTTGAATAAGGATGGAGTGGCAAGTGATCTCAAAAGCAGCTGGGAGGTCCATCATCAGTTCTCAATCTCAAATAATCCAAAATTGCTCAGTGTACCATGTCAGTGATAATATGTATGAAAAAAATGGCTCGGTAATTAGGGGTGTGCAAAATTTGCATAGTTTGCTTTCACATAATTCCCCAAAATGATTGGAAAATTGCAAGTAATTACATAAAAGGCAAATCTAGTTTTTTTATTTTACGAAAGAATGAGTTTTACACTATAAAAATAGTGTCAAAAACACAAATGCAGAAAACCAACAGAAGCTTGTGTTATGGTAATTTGTGTTGTTCCTGAGCTTAATTTTGAAGCAAATGCCATGCAAGTACGGCACATGGTGTTGTACGGCTTCTACCTCTTCAGTAAAACTGTGTGTTTGATGAACAACATCAAGGTCCGGATTGTCCCAGACTGATTCTGTGCACACCCTCTGAATATGTTGGCCTGTATTCCAGCTAGCTCACAGTGGACCATCTGCACCCCTAACCTTACAGGGAAACAAATGTGTGGGCAACCTCAGAACATGAAAACCCAAGGAAATTTTGGTTCAAGAGCTAGAATCCTTTCATTTGGTTACTCATACACACTCAAAGAAATACACAGGAATTACTCATCAAGGCATTTCAATATTTATTGAAGCATTGTGATACTTGCATAAAATATGTGTGCTGCGATAATCGGTACAATGAAACAGACCAGTGTAATTTGCATTACGAGAATAGTGAAAAAGATAAACAATTCCCCCATTGTGCTATAACTGTGAATATATGCTGGCATATAAGTAGTATGTTATAGTGCACTCCTACCTTGTGCTTACTAGCCTAGTTTACCTAGGGTGGGTGATCTGCAAATTCCCTGTCAGGGGGTCTAGCTCCCCATTACTTGTGGGTAAGTGTCATCAGGGTGCCTGTCTTGGTTGTAAGCTGGACATCCCTCTTCTCAGGGGTAAACAGGAATCAGCTGGATTGGAATTCCGTCATGCAGCAACCTTGCAGTGTAAGCAAAATGCTCCTCTCCCTTAAACAAGGAAGCAATGCAGTATATATAATAACACCCATGCTGCAATGCCAAAACCCAGTCAGGCAGCTATTGTTTGTCCTATTGTGATAGTTTTGTCGCCTATCAGACAACAATATGCAACAACATTTGTGCGAATTAATTTTATCTCTTGTATAGAATGTTCAAGGTGTCGTGAGAGTGTGCCTACTGAGTGGTAATGTAAGCAATGCAGTGTCAGAGAATATTAGCCTGCAGAGACACGTAAGCAAATGTATGGCATAATGGTGTAATTTTGGGAATTTTAAGGAACAAACAGGAAATTTCCCGAATTATGCAAATTAAATCAGTGAAATTAAATTTTTCTCTAGAAATTTGGCCCAAAAGTTTACCAAAAAAGCACTGAAACTTTGATTGGGCCAGCAGCCGAGAGAGCACATGATGTATTGCAGCTTTTGATGATGATAATTATATCAGTGTTGGAAATTCGTGAGAAATGTGAGAACCTTGATTCCAAGGTTGCTTGTAAATCAGCCTTGAGCACTACAATCCACCCTTGATCACTGACAGAATATCGACAGTCAAAATATCGACTTGCCAAAATATCAAGGTAAAAATATAGAATGCCAGAATATCGACTTCCTATCTACAAACAGGTAAGTACAAAAATATTGACTGCAAAATATCGATAGGAAAAAATACAGTCAAAATATCGAATTTTTTAAATATCTTAAAAGTAATTTAAAAGTAATATAATAATAAATATAATTAGTTTAAACATACTTAAATAAACTTAAAATTAATAAATAATTAATGTAACTTAAAAAAAAAAAAGTAAAACATATATATCTCCAAAAAACACGCTCCTGCTGGCAACCCCTCGCCTTTAGCTGGGGTGGCTCGAACCGGCGGAGCACCCGGAATCAATATTCCTGAAAAAACTGCGTTCCTCATGAGCACTCAGGCGCCAGACGGACAGACCACAATCCACTTCTAAGTCCAGAAAAGTTGATCTATTTAATTCATAAATCCACGTGACGCGTTTTGCACTCCATAGAGTGCTTGATCACACAAGTTGCAGTAGTTACTTTACATCTTTTATGTTTACATTGCTATTACAATGGACGACGGACTGCAGTTATCAGTGTAATGCTGTTAGTTGGTACACATATCGCCATTTTGTAATGGTGTACCGTAATCACTGCTTTCATTGATATTCATATACAATTCATTCTTGTAAACTCAATATGATAAATCATAAGTTGATGCACGTCCATCTATCGATTATTGATGCATATTTGCAATTTATACTGGTGTACAATAGTTTCGGTCATGTTGATAATATACATGATATAATTTGCATGATGTTATTGCACAAGTGTCCTGATTACCGATGCATAGGATTAAGGCATCAAGGGGTTACCAGGTCGTATTGGGTGCCCGATAAGGAGACGGGGGAAGAATTACCCCGGTCACGTGTCTATGGACCGCCCCCGGGTTGGGGCGTGGTGAGGCGTCTCGGTTGTCAAGGCAACCCGTTGCCGCGTGATCGCCCGACATTGACTCTATAATAGAGTACAGGTCCTAGTTAGTGGACTAGTATCCAAGGGGCCTATATGTGGAGGTTATGAAGGTCATGTCATCGCAAATAGTGCGATAGCAGGATGAGCTCTGGGAACGTTAGATGTCCTGATTAGTGGACATGGGCCCCTCATGATGGCGAGGACCTGCAAGTGTACAGTTTCAAGTAAAAGCATCAATGGTCATGTCATCACGATTTGTGAGATACCAGAATGAGCTCAGGGAATATATGCTGTCTTGGTTAGTGGACATGTGAAGCCATCACCTCTCGTGGAGAATACGTCTATGAAGGTAAGCGTTTCGTTTTTTACCAAAAGGAGCCTGTGATGCATCTAGACTGAATCGTGTAATTTCCCCTTCTACCTTACAATAAGAACTACACAGGGACTGTAGATTACTGATTCCTTGCTCAAAGACATTGGGGAACCCTGCATTCGCAGGGAGGCAACAGGACACAGTACCACTGACCACCAAATAAGTCCAAGGGTAATTAACCACACTTTACCCAGTAAACAAGATGGATGATGAGAAAGAAAGGAGGGAAGCAGCTATGTCCCTTTTCGCCAGAGCACCGGGAAAAGCAACAGATATGAAAAACTGCATAAACTTGAAGTCTCGAAGTGGTGGGAAGCAACATCACTACAAGATTACCTGGACAAAAACTTGATACCAAGAGGCCTAAGATTGTATCTCATACCATTCTATGACTCATTAGATCCACAAATGCTGGAAGACTGGTCGGAAAATGCAACCAACAGTTCCAGGGTAATGATGCAAATCCTTATCAAATATGCATGGGCGGATAGAATTAAAATCAAAAAAGAAATTGAAGAAATAACTGAGGAACTGAACAAACATGATGACCAAGAAACAATCATCAAATTCATAGAGGAAATGAAAAAACGTTTAAAAACTCTAGAGGATGATATAAAAAAGAGAAAACAATACAAATTACACCGAGATTGTGGTGATTATGAGTCTGGCAGGATACTCACGCACAGCAAAAAATATGACCACCTATATGAGACTCAGACGCAAACAAACCAGACCCTAAACACCAATGATGAAATTGCAACTGAGGAGGATGAAAACAGTGACTCATTAACTGACATGTCAGATCTAACAATAAGCACAGAGAGTATCAAATCAACCGATGGAACAGTGCCAAAACAGAATAATTTTTTAGTGCAATACCGGCTCATGAAACAGAGCCGGGAAGCCACCAGATCATCAACGAGACTCCAGGAGAAGAATCAAGCACAACCCCCAAATATAAGAGGAAGACCAAGAAATACCAAATCAAGAGGAGGAAGAAACGCAAACAAAGGAACAAACAGAACAGACAATCAAATGCCAGTGGGAACAAGAAGGGCACAACAGAAGAAAAAATAATTATGGATGACCCACAAGTAAACAAAACCATAATCAACCTATCAGACAGATACATAAGTCAGAAGGATAAAAGAACACTCTGCTTAGGCTTATCCTTTTGCCCAACAGTTACCATGAATTATGTTGAAGAAAAGATAGACATCTTTAAATTGTGTAGAAAACTAGAATTGAAGAAATGGCACAAATTGAAACCCAATTGAAATAAAAGACAGTGGAACAATGATCAAACCACAGAGAATGACAATATGATCATAGGAGACATTGACAACTTAGTTGCCATTGACGAACTAACGAATGAAGAGGATGAACTCAATCTGAGCAGTGAGGCCTGGAGAATCCTGGATGCATTAGAAATTCAACATAATCAGGCAGCAGGTACTACCTTTAAACTAAAGTCTACCTTTACTCCCAAAATGAATCATGACAGCATAGATACTTTTCAAGAACAGATGGGCAAAGACCTATTAGAACTAAGCAGCCGGAACTGGACCAAAAACAAAAAAAAAGTAAAGTACAACATGATTGTAACACAGAAGAATGCCATGCTAGATCTTGCCAATGATCAAAGTATACTCATCAGACCCGCGGACAAAGGCGAGAATATCATCATAATGCCGAGGGAAATGTACATTGCTGAGGCTGAAAGACAATTGTATGATGGTAAAACATACAAAATATCTAATCGCAATGAGTATAATGATAGCATTAAAGACATATGGGAAAATTTAGTTGAATGGAGAGACAAAGGTTGGCTTGAATGGGAAGAATTCTGTTATCTTAAAAAAAATCATCCCATTCTACCTCTCCTATACCTTCTCCCCAAAGTTCATAAGTGCATTCAGAACCCCCCTGGAAGACCGATCATCTCTTCCAGAGGATGTGTACTGGAGAACATCTCACGGTGCATCGATCACTTCCTCAGAGATTTTGTCATGGGTCTTCCGACGTATGTGAGAGACACGAAGGATTTCCTGGACAAAATTAACAAAGTGAACATTGACAAAGAATGTCTCCTAATAACAATGGATGTAAATGCACTTTACACCATAATCGAACATAACCAGGGGATGGAAGCATGTGCTAGATTTCTTAAAGGTAGAGATATAAGATTTCTAGGACATACTACCATGTTGCTTGACATGATCAAACACTGCCTAGAAAATAATTTCTTCAGCTTTAATGGTGACATCTTTGTACAAGCCCATGGTACTGTGATGGGTACTTCCTTTGCGCCGAGCCTGGCGAACCTCTTCATGGGAGCATGGGAGGCGGACATCCGAAATGATGTTCAATTCAAAAAGGACTTTGAGAAAGTCCGATTATGGCTACGTTATATAGATGACATTTTTGTCATCTGAAAAGGGAACAAAACAGAAGCCTCTGAATTCATCAAAAGATTGAATAATAACACCAGAAACATCACCCTCACAAGTAATATCAGTGAGAAAGAGGTTGAATATTTAGACACCAAGGTCCAAATCAGGCAAAACACCATCGAAACAGTACTGTTCAGGAAAAGTACAGCAGGCAACTCTCTGCTACATGCAGAAAGTAGTCATCCTGATAATCTTAAATGGAGCATCCCCTACGGGGAGCTACTAAGGGCTAAAAGAAATTGTAGTAACAATCTAGACTACCTAGCAGAAGAAAAAGTGATGACACAAAGATTCCTCAACAGAGGATATCCTATGTGGGTGATCAAAAAAGCGAGCAAAAAGGTGACAGAAACCAAGAGAGAAGACTTACTAACTGTCAGAGAAAAGGACAATAAAGAGGAGGAGGATTCAGGTACCACTAGAGTCATCCTAACCTATAACGGGAACTCTAAATAAATACAGAAAAGTTTGGTCAAGAACTGGAATTTACTTACCAACGATCCCATAATCGGGGACACTCTACCAAATCGTCCCAGTATAACCTATAAAAGAGGGCGAACCTTGAGGGACCTATTAGTACATAACGATGTAAGTACAAACGTAATCCCCAGAGGCATCAACTTACAGGGCTTCTACCCATGTGGCCATTGCAAGGCTTGTGCTAATAGCCACATGGTAAAAGAATACTGGAATCCCAGTAACAAAAAGATGCAACAGATCAAACAATTTCTAGCATGTACCACTCCCTTTGTGATCTATGCTTTAACCTGTCCATGTGAACTGATTTATATAGGCAGTACGACCCATATGGCCAAAAAAAGAGTACTAGAACATACTCGTGCTATTAGTAACTTAGACCAACAATACCCCATAGCACGCCATTTTGAGAATCATCATTTCTCAGATCCTAAAAAACTAGCCTATTATATATTAGAGCAAGTGAACATTGGCCCGAGAGGGCGTAATCGTATTATGAAATTAAGACAAAAAGAATCTAGATATATAATAAGTCTATGTACCCGTTATCCTAAAGGCCATAACATGGATGAAGAGTATAATGTACATTTGCAAGAACGAAGATGATTGTGATGAAATAACTGTTACTGAATCTTCACAAGTACAATTCCTCTTATTCTACATGTACTGCTAAAACCCCTGACCCTGTCTCTCTCTTTCCTTCTTTCCCACAGATACAAAGGGAGGGATGTGTCTAGATATCACAACACGATCACCCTAAACCTTTCACTGTGGTCTTCCTCCATCCGTCTGGACGAAAGTATCAAATATTTTAAACTTAAATTTTCTATCTTTCTTCACCTTATTTATTATTTACGGATACGTTGCATATGTTGTCTTTAACCAACTAATTGGAATGTGGAAAACCCATAAACAATAGATATATTTGCATATCTGTAAATTATGCCCTCAACTTGTGTTCTGAACTGACACATAGGATGCTCTCCCTCTCATCTGAGTTCATGTCCACTAACCAGGACATCATATATTCCCTGAGCTCATTCTGCTATCGCACAAATCGCGATGACATGACCATTGATGCTTTTACTTGAAACTGTACACTTGCAGGTCCTCACCATCATGAGGAGCCCATGTCCACTAATCAGGGCATCTAACGTTCCCAGAGCTCATCCTGCTATCGCACTATTTGCGATGACATGACCTTCATAACCTCCACATATAGGCCCCTTGGATACTAGTCCACTAACTAGGACCTGTACTCTATTATAGAGTCAGTGTCAGGCGATCACGCGGCAACGGGTTGCCTTGACAACCGAGACGCCTCACCACGCCCCAACCCGGGGGCGGTCCATAGACACGTGACCGGGGTAATTCTTCCCCCGTCTCCTTATTGGGCACCCAATCTGACCTGGTAACCCCTTGATGCCTTAATCCTATGTATCGGTAATCAGGACACTTGGGCAATAACATCATGCAAATTATATCATGTATATTATCAACATGACCGAAACTATTGTACACCAGTATAAATTGCAAATATGAATCAATAATCGATAGATGGACGTGCATCAACTTATGATTTATCATATTGAGTTTACAAGAATGAA
Source organism: Lissotriton vulgaris (assembly GCF_964263255.1). Classification (NCBI taxonomy): domain Eukaryota; kingdom Metazoa; phylum Chordata; class Amphibia; order Caudata; family Salamandridae; genus Lissotriton; species Lissotriton vulgaris. The sequence goes on along the minus strand of NC_141695.1, from coordinate 801,119,819 downwards.
TTGTATATGAATATCAATGAAAGCAGTGATTACGGTACACCATTACAAAATGGCGATATGTGTACCAACTAACAGCATTACACTGATAACTGCAGTCCGTCGTCCATTGTAATAGCAATGTAAACATAAAAGATGTAAAGTAACTACTGCAACTTGTGTGATCAAGCACTCTATGGGGTGCGAAACGCGTCACGTGGATTTATGAATTAAATAAATCAACTTTTCTGGACTTATAAGTGGATTGTGGTCTGTCCGTCTGGCGCCTGAGTGCTCGTGAGGAACATCGTTTTTTGAGGAATATATATATATATATATATATATATACATATTATTAACAAAACATATACAATATTTTTTCCGTAGGATAGCGAGAGGGTTAAATTTACTATTCACACTCCAGAGATTGCAACAGTAGGGAAAGCGTTGGATAGCGTAGGGATAAAAATTACTATTCCCACTCCAGTGGGTGCAACAGTAGGGAAAGCATTGGATAGTGTAGGGGTAAAAATTACTATTCCAACTCCAGAGAGTACATCAGTAGAGAAAGCGTTGGGTAGCGTAGGGGTAAAAATTACTATTCCCACTCCAGTGAGTGCAACAGTATGGAAAGTGTTTTATAGCGTAGGAGTAAAAATTACTATTCCCACTCCAGTGAGTGCAACAGTAGGGAAAGCGTTGGATAGCGTAGGGATAAAAATTAGTATTCCTACTCCAGAGAGTGCAACAGTAGGGAAAGCGTTGGCTAGCGTAAGGATAAAAATTACTATTCCCACTCCAGTGAGTGCAACAGTAGGGAAAGCGTTGGATAGCGTAGGAGTAAAAATTACTATTCCCACTCCAGTGAGTGCAACAGTAGGGAAAGTGTTGAATAGCGTAGGAGTAAAAATGACTATTCCCACTCCAGTGAGTGCAACAGTAGGGAAAGCGTTGGATAGCGTTGGGATAAAAATTACTATTCCTACTCCAGAGAGTGCAACAGTAGGGAAAGGGTTGGATAGCGTAGGGGTAAAAATTACTATTCCCACTCCAGTGTGTGCAACAGTAGGGAAAGTGTTGGATAGTGTAGGAGTAAAAATTACTATTCCCACTCCAGTGAGTGCAACAGTAGGGAAAGCGTTGGATAGCGTAGGGATAAAAATTACTATTCCTACTCCAGAGAGTGCAAAAAAAGGGAAAGCGTTGGATAGCGTAGGGGTAAAAATTACTATTCCCACTCCAGTGAGTGCAATAGTAGGTAAAGTAAATACTTCATATATAAATATAAATAACATAAATATGAATACCAATTACAAAATAATTAAAATATTTTACAATTTTATAAAACAAATTAATCAGTTAAAATTACAAATAAAAATTAACTAATAATAAAAATTACCTACTAATACTAATTATTTACCAATTACCAATAAATTAATTTACAATATAAAAATAAATAAAAATTAGACACAAAAAAATATTTAAAAAATGTAATTACTTACAATTAAATTACTTCCCAAGCTATTCCCCTATAAACACACAACCCACTACAGAAAATAATGTAATAAAAGTAACATATTTATCAATTAATCAATTACAATAAATTACAAATTATATTTTAATTAATTACCAATTAATAATTAATTAACAATTAATTCTAAATAAATAACAATAAATAAAATAACATATTTAATTAATTATAATTAAATTACTTCCCACCCTATTCCCCTATAAACCCACAACCCGCTACAGAATTATATTACACAAAAATTAAAAAATAATATTAACTTACCTTAAATTCGATATTTTTGTTGTCTATATTATGTCCAGTCGATATTATGTCCATTCTATATGTTTGATTCGATATTATGTTCATTCTATTCGATATTAAAAAATTGTAGTCGATATTTTGGTAGTCTATATTATGTCTAGTCGATATTATGTCTATTTTATATTTTTTACTCGATATTATGTCTAGTCGATAATAAAAACTCGATATTTTGACTCTATACGATCCACCCTTACATAGTGCTAAATCCAATGGGGTTATCTCCTGCATCGAATCCTATGCCAGCATGTCACATGACATACTGCTGTCGCTTATATTTGATCAGGAATTAGGAACTGGTTGCCTGAGATCGAGAGATGGATGGCCACCAATTTTCTCCCACTAAGGCCCTGATTGAGAGTAGGTCAGTGTTTTCCGACACCTGTGCAAACGCCTGTTTGCGCAAGTGCCAGAATTACAAGTTGAGTGTCATTTATTAGCACCCAATAATCACAGGGTGCATTAAATAGCCCACCCGCTGTTAAAGTTTGGCACGGTCAAACCTTGTGTAATTTAACAGGAGAAACGAATACGGTATTTACCATACCATGCACAAATTTTGTGAAGCACCAAATTCCACATATTAGTCCCCAAAAACCCATGGTAGGTGTTAATCATCGAATCCGATAAAAACAAACCTATAGGTATATGTTTATGATGTACGATAAATAACACCTTGATTCTGGCAAACTCGGAATCAAGGCCTAAGTCGTGAAAAAAGCTATGATCTTATTGATTGGTGAAGTGGGCTCTTGATGTTCGAAGAAACTTTGGCCATCGCAATGGGCCCTTTGCCGATCTCTGTGCACAAAAATCTAGGCATGCTTTTTGATTGAGAGTTGTATTCTTAGGTCCAAGTACGAAATGCCTGGGGTCCCAGCTTCCTCATCTGTAAATGTTGAAAAAAATGTTTCTATTAATTCTGCTGTCTGAACACGGCTATGTATTAGGAGCCGATGTGATGCCCACTTGGACTGTTAAACTACCATTTTTCTCGGCCTTCAAAATGGTCTTTTTCTGATATCAGTGACTCTAGAACATGGTATTGCTGCTTTTCCATGGACTACATTAATGTTATCATGTTTCCTGAGTTCATCGTTCCTTCATTGGCTTCTTGTGAAGAGGTTTACATTCATGGCTCCTTGCCTCACAAATAAATTATTTTCTTAAATGCAGACTTTTCTCTTTAGTTATTTCATTCCATGTGTTGGGGCAACAACTCTAGCGCTTCTAACCCTTGAACATTCTGACTTAAATTGTACTGTTAAAACAGACCTGTAAGTTTTTAGTCTCAAGGTGCAGGATGTGTTTCGTTGTGCATTTAGAAGTTCCTACTGCCAATACGCCTCCTAGTAAACTTGGTCTCAACAAATAAAAATAAGGTACAGAAGAAATCTAAAGAGCGTAACACTTAAAGACCAGAGGTAAGGTATGGAGTAATGGTGCAGTAGAAATAATGTATGAATCATAAGAGCTCCCAACAATGTGGAGGCCATAGAAGGGAAATAAAACCTTGAAGAATGAATGGCCCTGAAAAGTTTTCAAAGTGTTTTATTGTGAAGTGAACAAAGAGCTCTCCTAAAGACATCCTAGCAGAATGCTGATTGATAGGATAGCAACTACTAAATCGGAAAGGTTTTTCACATCTCTAAATATTGTGTTAAGGGCCATTGCGATAAGAAATAAGATAGTTGGCTACCTCAAATAAGTACTTAAAATGTTTTTAGAATTAATTTGAAAGAATCTTCAACACAAATTAAGAAGGATGCTTCTAGAGTGGATAGGATTAAGATTCCCACTGTGACATTTTTGAAGAATGACAGAGGAATCTATGAACAACACATTATCCTAGAGGAAACGGAGCACATTGAAGCCTATTTAATATACAACACTCTACTTTTATTGTACATCACCTTTCTAAATGGGTGTCAACTCTAAGGCAAGTAAGATTTCTATGGACATTAAGAAGCGATTTGTAATTATAGATATACTTTTTCTGTTTTTATGGATATTTTATTGAGGAAAATGTGGAACCTAAGGACCATTCCAAAGGTAGCATTAAGTATATTTAAAAACGGCATGTACCAATACAGACATGAACGTTTCCTGCATGCTATAAATACTTGTAGCCGGATCAGATTCTTTGTTGCCTTTGAAATCTTGGGTCATAAGTCGATATTTATTGTTAATAAGATATGGGAGGCTTTGTGCCTTTGTATCCTCTTCATGAAACCTTTGACTTTAAGAAACCTGAACTTAGTAAATATGAACTGATTTTCAAGGCACCTAGAGACTTGCTTCTAGTGGAAGGAGGGGGAGGGCTTTTCTTTACCTCCCCCTGCAATTATCCTTCTACCTTTTGTAAACTGAGATCTGTGCATCATCCATAGCGCTCTCGAATATGTAAAGCTCACTCCAGGAAAGCAGGCTTTTATTTGGAAACTGCTTAATGGGAATCTGTCTTTCAAGATAGTATTGTAAGAACGTTCTATATTGATAACTGTTTGACTCAAAGAAAATATTTTAATGTACTCCTGCCTATCTATTTTTGTGGGAGTATCTTCAGATCACTCTTACTGGGGATGTGGTAAACAGTCTGGCTAATGTTATCACGCTTTACTCCTGTTAGAGTGTAACTGAATTTTGGAATTAATTTCTCTCTCTCGGAATAATTAACTAAGCCATATTTTAGAACAATTTATAAGCCAAGGAAAGGTTTACACTTGGTGGAATGACTTAATAAACCAGGCAGTGATGTAAAAAAAAATCGCTGGATTAACTTGGCAAAATGTCAAAGCTATTTAGAGATCTTTTGAGGAATAATACAAAATACAGTCAAATGGCATGATGTGTACTTTCTGCCATCAAGTACTGAGCAAATTGTAATGTAGATTTTTTGTTTGTTTGGCTATCACTTTAATTTGGGCTAGTGTGAGATGGGCATTATTACATTTGTATTAGTTATTAAAAATGTCGACCTTTTAATTTATACTTAACTGTCTATGTAAAATTAAACTGGTTTACAGATTAATGTTTCTGTATCTCCATTTTATGTACATAAAAAAACAAATAAAAACAAACATGTCATAAAATAAAAAAGTCAAGGCCACTATTGTACAAAACTTCTAGTGTATATTTTCCCAATTTATACATAAAATGTGCCAATGGGCAGAATTATTGAGGAGAAGGTGAAAAGGCTGCTCAAAGAAATTCAGGTCGAATATGCAAAATGGAAACAACTATCTGGAACAGTTCTCTACAGATGAAGAAATGGTTACAAGTCAGGGGGAGCAAAAAGGTGAAACGTTATTAAGTATAGAGGGGTATTTTACTGTGTATGTGGGAAGAACAGACAAGGAAGCAAGTCTGAACCATTTGAACAACTGAGAAGATTACAAAAATTGGAAAAATGAATCTAAGCGAAAAATAAGAGCACCTGCAAACTTATGGAACTCGTTACCAGAGTGCATTCAGAAAGTCATTATTCTGCTCTTTTAAATAGCCATTAAAACATGACTCTTAAGAATGTGGGTATTGTATATCCATGCGAAAAGTAATGCATCGGTAGATCTTCAATAAGATCTTCAAGTCAAATCACAACAATGTTTATGTCATGTTTAATCAAAACCGCTACGAATTAAATAAATATAAAGCAATTCAAAACAATTATAAATTAATGACCATTTTACAATACTGCTAATTGCGAAACAATCGATACTATGTGCACTTTTATCTGAAAGGTAAAATATAAAACACTAATCCATGGCTGAGGAGTTACCTATTTTTGCTAATTTGGCCAAGACTTCATTAAAACATGTTATTAAACCTTTGGAAAATTGCATTCCAGTCGAGTTAAACATTCCTTCACTACGAGAGAGCATTATCTAATATTTAGACGTCTGACGGATGGAAGTAAAAATGTAGATGGTTCTGTTCAAAACCTATGACAGCAACAAATGATGCGCGCCAGTGACTCTTTCCAGTAATAGCAAAACCGGCAGTTCGTGGAGCGGGGGTGTATTTCCATCCTTGCCTAATCTCAGCCACATCAAAAATGACAAATCTCAGTCTCGTAAAATCACGTTTTGTACTGAGCGGGACAGCTGTAGCAGGGGAGCTCGTATTTCATTCTGACTATATGGGATCAGGAAAGTGACAATGTGTTTTATCTGTTAACATGCAGAGTTATATAGAGCGGTTGTATGTCACTACAACGCGGGCTATTACTACACGTGCCATTACAACGCTGTTTTTACAACGCAAGTCGTTACAACGACTTGCGCTGTAAGCGCTGGATAGTGGAATAGTTTAATTTTCTATTTCAACTCCAGCCCACGTTATAGTAGGGAAGGTGTTGGAATAGAAAATTAAACTATTCCCTATCCAACAGCGCCCTCCAGTGCAAGTCTTTGTAACGACTTGCGTTGTAATAGCAGCGTAGTAATGGCAGCGCGTGGTAATACCTGCGTTGTAAAGGCTGCTCACCTATAGAGCAAAAGGGCATGGACGCTGTTGTTTCCTCACCATCGACTTAAAGCGGCTCCTTGATATTGATTGGTCCCAAAAGCCAGTCATCTTTAGACGATGGAGTGGCCTAGTTATGGCATCAAGATGAGTTTGTTTCATTTAGATGCAGGACCTAACCTCAGACCATTATCTAGAGCTAAGTGAGCCTTGTGGGCAGTCTTGCAATTACGGCAAACATGTAAAAACGTCTCACTTGTCATACAGTCTGGCTGAATAAGATCTTAATATTGCCTCCGAACACCACTGCGCGACGAACATGGATAACAATTATGTTCTAGCCAGTACTAGGTGCCAGCATGTACCTTGAGCAACATTTGTTATTCAGTGCCAAGATGTGCTAAGGTGAATGTGAGCTTTACAAATACATGTTGTGTTATGTGATTTCTGTATTAAACATTCCAGACTGGGACCAAATATCACTTTGGCATAGAAATTCCTTTAAAAGTCTTCACTTCTTACAAGCCAGCACATATCACATCCAGGATACTTTCCTCACGAATTCTCGCAATAACTGCTCTAGTATCTGATCTTGAGGCTGAATCCTTTTTGCTTATCATACATTCTTCTGAATTACTGCCCCTTCTCTTAATTTTTCTCATGACTTCAACGCTTAGTAAACTGGTTTCCAACATGGAGAAAATTCCTGGCAGTGGTTCCAGGGACTATTTTGGCCTATACTCGAATGTGAGATTTCTACTCGCTGGGCCAAAGCCTACGTCACTTCACCATATACAGAAATTCCTCAGATCCAGACAGTCACCCAAGGACTGCCAACCACTTGAAATGGAAACTCGAACACCATGCACCCTTATGACCACAGCCTTACACTTCACTGCTTGCATCCCCTTACCTGAGGTTGAGTTAGGTCCATATCTCCAAATCAACTCAAAAACTGCATGACCACCATTCACAGCTCCGTCCATCACCACCCCCTTTTGTACCGCTGGCTAAAGAACGGTGATGGATTAAACCCAGATCTGTTGACAGGGTGTGAGTGTTTGATTGGTTCAGATGCACCGTCCATCACCACCCCCTTTTGTACCGCACCATTCACATCTACTTACACCTCACTCTTGAGACTCAGGGGGTCATTTATGAGCCCTTGTGTCACTTTTACGCCGCCGGTGCGTAACCTTTTTGTGACGCACCTGCGGCGTAAAAAATGTGCCATGTTGCGTTATATGTACATAGTGACGCATCTAGGTAGATGCGTCACTTTGTAAACCCCTGCGCCACATTATACCTGCACAAGGTATAATCTATGCAGGGTGGGCATTCTGACGCAAGTAAGCTTCGGAGAAGTGACGCAGTGAAATCTATGAGATTTCACTGCGCCACTTCTAGGACGCCAATGCGTCAGAATCTTACGCCTGCTTCACAGCAGGCGTAAGACTGACGCAGACACGTTTGAAATGGGATTTGCCCATGCGAAATGACACATTGCTGGTGTTGCATCACTTTTGTGACACACTCCAGTAATGCGTCATGTTCGCGCCTACAGATACATCAGAAATATTGACGTATCAATAACTCCTTGCAGCATGATGCGTCATACTGTAAATATGACGCATCATTGGTGTAGCAAGGAGGGTGCAATGAAAAGTGACACCATCACTGTTTTCACACAACAATGCGTCACTTTTCATATATGAGGCCCTCAGCGTTTCCCCTTTAACATGAAACATCTCAAAAAAACCTGGGCTGATTCTTAATTTACTGTCTTAACCAGTCATGAAATCGAGGACCTACGAACCAGTGTTTATGTGTGACTAAGGGCCATTGGCTCTTGTAGCATTAATGTACCATTTACAAACGATATACATTAAACACCCACTATCACACAAGAGACCAGATCCATGGCATACTCTCAAAAACCAAGGCAAATATGAAACTGTTCATCAATTAGGCTCTTAGAATACTAGTGTTCCTGTGAGCCTGGGCATCTTTCTTCACATTACAGACTAGGTTCACTATGACTGCAAAATATATTGACCATCCACAGCTCTTTATCGATTACAACTGGACAGCCAATCCTAATACCACACAGCTGTCAATTTGATGTTTACAACCTGCCACCACATATAAGTTATACCACATGACAGCTCCTGTACTGGCCGCCCGGGATTGCAATATATAACAAATTGGGTTACTCTTTGAGGGGGTCTGAAACCCTGCACAGTCAGCAACCACAATCCTTGTCAAGGTGAGGCACAAACAATCCCCAAATGAACCTGTACTGTACCCTCTGGTAGATTGGAACAGTGCAGTCAGGCTTAATTTAGAGGCAATGCATAAAGTATCTGTGTAACAACTCAAACAGTAATAAAGTGAAAAACACCTCACAAATGAAAAAGTTAGAAAAATAAGGCTATATTTAATATATAAAACAAGACAGAAACAATGCAATCAGTAAAAGGGGAGATACACAAGTTTAAAGATTTTGGTGAAAATAAAGCCAAGAAGCACAAAACGCCAACTGTGGATATCTGGTCATGCCGGACCAGGACAAAGTCACAAGGTGAAGCCGACCACCACGGAGTGTGAGCCGGCTTCAGGGACTCAGTTAGGCTAACTGGACAAAGTACCTTAAGTCCGGGTTAGGGGATCATTTGAAGGATTCATGTAGAACAAGGGTACTCATAGTACGGCACGCGGGCCGGCAGCAGCCCGGCAAGCCTTCCGTGGCGGCCCGTGGACCATGAGACATCGTACCCTTGTTTTCAAAGAGTGTCTGCAAATACTCTGCTGCTCTGTCGGGAAACATCTTTACAACGCAACTTTTACCACGCAGTGCTTTTACATTGCAACTTTTACAACGCAAACCATTACAACGCATTGCGCTGGGGGGCGCTCTAGGATAGGGAATAGATTTAATTTACTATCCAACACCTTCCCTACTATCCACGGGGACTGGAGTTGGAATAGTAAATTAAACTATTCACTATCCAGCACCCCTCAACACTATGCATTGTAAAGGCATGCGTTGTAAAAGTTGCAATGTAAAAGCATGCGTGGTAAAAGCATGCGTTGTGATGTCATACATCCGCTCTGTTAGTGGGGCCAGGCGATTTATTCCAGGAGGCCAGGGTGGAGCTGCAGGGGCGCTAAGAGGAGGTGAAATACAGCAAAGCCCCATTCACATGCAAATGGTCTTTTTAAAGACCTATGAAGTGCTCGGGTGGGGCTGTGTGTCTGTGCTCGCTGGGGAAGCTGTCTGGGGAAGCTATCTCAGCCCGGTGACACACAGGCAGGGTGAGATGATAGAGGGTGACAGAGGGCAGTAGAGGGACACAGTCAGAGGGAGAGGGAGGGAAATGGAGACAGAGAAAGGGAGACAGACAGAGGAAGGAGGGCGACAGAGGGAGACGGAGGGAGAGGGAGTGAGGGAGATGATGTGAGGGAGGGGGTGAGGGAGGGGGTGAGGGAGGGAGTGAGGGAGAGGGAGTGATGGAAGGGGAGTGAGGAAAGGGCGTGAGGGAAGGGGAGTGAGGGAAGGGGAGGGAGTGAGGGTGATGGAAGGGGAGGGAGGGATGGAGGGAGGGAGAGGGGGAATAGGGGGAAGGAGAGTGAGGGGAGGGCAGTGAGGGAAGGGAGTTGGGGAGTGAGGGAAGGGGAGGGAGTGAGGGAAGCGGAGGGAAGGGGAGTGAGGGAGGGAGTGAGGGAAGTGGAGTGAGGGAAGGGAGTGAGGGAAGGGAGTGAGGGAGTTAGGGAAGGGAGTGAGGGAAGGGGGGTGAGGGAGGGGAGGGAGGGGAATGAGGGAGGGAGAGGGGGAATAGGGGTAAGGAGAGTGAGGGGAGTGAGGGAAGGGGAGTGAGGGAAGGAAGTGAGGGAAGGGAGTGAGGGGAGGGAGTGAGGGGAGGGGGTGAGGGAAGGGGAGTGAGGAGAGGGAGTGAGGGAAGGGGAGTGAGGGAAGGAAGGAAGTGAGGGGAGGGAGTGAGGGAGGGGGTGAGGGAAGGGGAGTGAGGGAAGGGAGTGAGGGGAGGGAGTGAGGGAGGGGGTGAAGGAAGGGGAGGGAGGGAGTGAGGGAAGGGGAGAGAGGGAGAGAGGGGAGTGAGGGAAGGGAGGGAGGGAGGGAGGGAGGGAGGGAAGGGGAGTGAGATAAGGGGAGTGAGGAAGGGAGTCAGAATGAGAGAGAGATAGGGAGATAGAGGGAGTGAGACAGTCAGAGTGAGTGAGACAGAGGGAGACCGGGGAGGGATAGAGGAAGGGAGGGAGGGAGAGAGAGAGAGATGGAGGGGGAGGCAGAGAGAGAGAAATAGAGGGAGGAAGACAGGGAGAGGGACAGAGAGGGAGAGAGAGGTCTGGTAGCTCAGTGGACGAAGGCGTCTGCTGCAGGTACCTGTGTTCAACCTCATGATCACAGATTTTTTTGTTGCTCTAGCCCCACCATCTCCCCCACTGACCCCGCCTCCATCGGTGTGGCCCTCGGACACAAACCACACTGTAAATTTGGCCCCCGAGAGAAAGTTTGTGAGTACCCATGATGTAGAAGATGCATCACACCGCTGAAGCGAAGGCATCAGTTCAAAGGTGCGGTGAGGCTGTGGTGCAGGGTCCTGACATCACTGTTGAGGATCCCATTGATGATGGCTTGTGATGCGAAGAGTTCCAGAGAGCTGCAAGGCTGTGATGCGGAGTCCGGCATAGTTGTCGAGGCTGCCATTGACGGGATGCAAGGGCCTGCGCCGAAGATCTGTCTCCCATCGGCGGTTCCGAAAGGCTGCGGGTGCAGTGTGGGTCTTTGCAACGCGTTCAATCCATGCAGCAGAAGCGATACGTTAGTTCTGCTCGGGGTTGCGCCTCGCAGCAGAGGTGATGCGTCGGTCTTCTTGTGTGTAAAAACTATGGCAAGATGGGCATCTGGCAACGTTTTTTAGGAGTGCTGGAACAAATGACAATGTGGAGTTGCAAGTGAGATAGAAAAGATTGTTTTATAAATAAGTGAGGGATTTGAGAGTGGGAGGGCAGGTGATTCTGAACACCCTTTTAATGTTGGTATTGTGATTGGTATAGAGGTAACAAAAACGATGGATTTGAGCACAAGACTCAACTTGTTTTAAGACAAAGTTCATAATGATCTAGCTAAAATAATGATTGTGCCCAAAGAGCCAGATGTAAAATCTTACAGCTACAAAGAAAAACCAACTGTATTAAGAGGGTATTTTGATGCTCTTGAAGAATTTAAAGGGAAGAAGACTTTGGGGATGCCATTTTGAGCTGATCATATCAAAAGTATTTGGTAATAACACTCAATCCCAATACCACACCCCAAGTGCAAGTTAACCTTGGTGGTGATGTGACAGACAAGCTCATAAAAACACACATGCACGTGGGGTATGTACACTGCATCTACTTAAAGGAATATTTTAGTCTGGCTTGCAGTAAAGTGAAACTTAACATTCAGTGCCAGGGATGCTGTCAAGTGCAAATTGAGGGGCTGTCTTGTGAAGGAACACTTGAACTGGCAGAGCCTATTGAGTGGTTGCTCCAGCTGCATTGGTGCACAACCCAAATCGGGATATAAGACTTTGTATCCAGCTTAGAGAGTTAAACAAAGAGATAGTTGAGGACGGACATCTATTATGTGATACCACAAAATTGATGAGCTTGTTTGCAGGAGCAAGATATTTCACAACCCATGACCTCACCTCAGCTTACCTACAGGGTAGTTTATGTGAGGATTCTAAAGATTTGACTGTGAATATTACGCCCTCTAGTCTCTTTAGATTTAACCACATGCCAATTGGTTTGTATGCCACTGCACTGGTGCTCCAGCATATTATGATCAACATGTTTTAATGCATTCCTGGGGTAAAATTATTTCAGGGCGACCTCTTGACATTTAGTAGCAATTTAAATAAACTCCAGGGCGTAGTCACTTGGGTGCCAAGACTGAGGTCAACTACTTGAGTCATATAATTTCTGATGGAGGAGTCGGACTTACAGGTGAGTTAGATGGGACCATTCAGGACACGCGGAGTCCCTCAAAAAAGAGGCAGTAAAAACCTTTCAAGAGACAATGGAGTTCTATTCACTCTTCATCCAAAATGTTGCTACCAAAACTGTGGCTGTCCATCAATTGTTGAAGAAAGGAGACGAGGCTTGTAAAAGGGAATTTGTGCACTTTGAACATTGTTTGCAACATGCCTCTAAATTGCAGAGTTTTGAAACGAGTCAGTCTTGCTCTTTGATTATGGATGCTAGTAAGAAAGAGCTTTGAGCAGGTTTGAGAGAGAGAAGGAAAGGGAGGGAATTTATCATGGTTTTGCCTCAATGGCTTTGAGATTAGTTGGGAGAAAATATTCCAGCATCAAAAAGGAGGCTCTCGTGGTATATTAGGGTGGTATATAAGTTTAAGACCTTCCTGTGGGAAAGTAGGTACAAAATGTATTCAGATCACAAACCACTATAGGCTGTCTTTAGGAGCAGTAGCTTAATCCTCAAGGTTTTGTAAACGGATAGTGGCACTCCAGGTCTACCAGTTTATAGTAAAATACATGCAGGGGTCTTGAATAAAGCCACTGGTTGCTTTTCCACATTGATAAGGCAAAATAGTGGTCTGCATGATGAGTGGTGGTCTGACGATCTGCTTAAAGTAGATTCTGGGAAAGGAAACAAGGGAACCCTACTGACTTTGAGCCTGGGTGTAAATTATTACAAGAAACAATGGCTCCATAAATTTTACGAATTGATTAATACATTCTCACTGTGTATGCGCAGCTTCCTTTTTTTGATATCTAATTAATCACCCATATTGCCATTGTGCGTTATATCTATCAGAATAAGTTCTTATCTATCCACAGGAGCCATTGTTTCTTGTAATAAAGTATATTCTATCACAGAGGGGTACATTAGTGAGGATAAGGAGGAGTTGTTGGCTTGAGTGTGTGCGGTGGATTGAAAGTTGATATGGTGGGTCAATAATTTAAAGCTTTCAGATGGTCAAGGATGAGTCGGAGGTACAGATTGAGATTCTTTTTCAGGGATCCAGGTTAGTGTCTCTCATCACACTGAGCAAATGCCTTATTGAATAGCTCATGTGGGTCACCAGGCAATATGTAAAACCAGGAATGCTTGAGGTATGACTTGGTGGCCCGGCATGATTTTGGATAAGAAAATTATACATAAGAAATCTTCCTTGCACCACCCTCAAACAAACGGTTTGATTGAAAGATTTAATAAAATTCTGAAGGAGAACATTCAACTTACAAGATAGAGTGGGAAGAAATTGGAAAAGGAAATTAAGATGAGATTTGAAGCATTCAGCTATACTCCTCATACCAAAACAGGTATACCTCCTTTTAATTTGTTCAGGGAGAGGGAACCCTCACGTGTGTGTGTGTGTGTGTGTGTGTGTGTGTGTGTGTGTGTGTGTGTGTACGTGCGTGCCTGTGTGTGTGTGTGTGTGTGTGTGTGTGTGTGTGTGTGTGTGTGTGTGTCCTTCAACGGGTGTCTGCAGTCGCAGATGTCTGCAATGTGAAGAAGCTGCATAAACGGACTGATCACAAACTTAATTTTGACAGAAGAAAAGTGGTGGATGACATTATGTGTAAGAGATACTGTTATGGTCAGGATGCCACAGGAAGATGTGGTTTTTCAAAGAATGATGGATTTGGAATCTGAATCGTATTTCTGTTATCAAAAAATGTTGAGGGTCACTGGTCCTCTGCTTTGCATTTTCCTCATTATTTATTCTTATCACTCTACATGTAGATCTTTATGTTGTGTTGCATGGTTGTTTTCCTTGATGCTTCTGTTGTGGTTTTTACTTGTGTGTTTTGTTAAAAGGCTACTGTGTGGTAACCTGGGCTAGTGGTCCAGCTGTGCCTGGAATGTTCATTCTCATTCCACAGATTCAACTAAAATATTTATGTGTAGTTTGAGAGACCATTCAATGGAAAACAGTTGTTAGGATATCTTGCACTTGCTCGCTGATCGATGGAGCCTTTTGCTTTGGAATAAATCTGCATCTTTCACCCTCTAGCTCTAAACTGGTTACTTGTGAAGCTCAGATTTCACACATGTCCCTCCCTAAGCCCATACTTACTCCTCCCTTTAGTATTAAGTAGTTCCCATTTTCCATGCACTCCCCTTGGTCCCTCCAACATTTACACTTACTTTGAAAGGCTTATAAAAGCTTAGATCTCCATCACTTTGGCAGAGCTCTACCCATTTAAAAGATAGGAGAGACCAGAGACTCCACATGTAGGTTTGTGTGTAGTATTTTATAGTACCTGGGTAGTATTACCATAGTACTACTTTGCATAGTACAAAATGCAGTTTGTGAATAGGCCCCTAAATGTTAGCATACCTATAGTTAAAGCATTCTGAACGCATAACATGAGTCCATATCACTCGGGAACACAGCACATACCACTCTGCAACCACACTACATTGTATTCCACCCATGCCAAAAGTATATATGACCACACTACTCCGTCCAAAATCACAACATATTGCAACAGACAGTACATCTCACCATACCATATTCAACCCCAACCAGACTACATAATACTTTGCTATAAAAGATATGCCACCACACTGCTAGGCAATACAATACAAGCCCCATCATCACACACTTCAAAACCAACAGTACACCCCCCACAGCATTTAACATAACTCCACAACAAGAACTTGCTAGTTGCTACACCAACTAAACTTTCTCTACATGGCTCAATACCTCACACTATAAAAATACACCACTGCAGCATTTTGCATCAACACACGGCATCATATTGCGTCGTACCAAAAGACAAGGTTTTGGCTGTTCGTAATTAGGGACAGATTTGACAGAAGTGAGGTCTAAGGAGAGCATTGACAGTTCGGCACTAAAAGCTAACAATAGCAAAGCAGTGAAATGAAGGTGAGTGACATGGGAGAGGGCAAAGTGGAATATTTGGATGTTTGCACTATTCTCCTGCAGTGCAATTTATACCTGGGCAAATGGCGCCTAAGAGTGGAATAGCATCAGTGAGAATATCGCTGCCACGCTTTTCTTCAGATCTTGTCGGCTGTAGGGCATATACCTAACGCTTTCAAAGATGACACTGCAGGTTCTATCTAGTGGCCCTTGAAAAAGAACACTAAGCCAGCCATGGTTAGCTCGGACTTGTTAGTTTCTTTAATTCTTCAGTGGTAGACACATAAGAACTTACTTATAGAAGATGTATTAACGATGCTATCGAATGTATTTAAATAAAAGGTCATCACAATAAATGCAAGGGGATTTACCTTCATAAAGAATACAGCTTCATTGTCTACTTGGAGCAATAAAACAGTAAACATCAGGATCGATGGTGAAACTAGTAGTTTCCATCTCATACATTTCCTAACCAAATAGTTTTATTCTAAAATAGCATTGTTTTATAGCATGTGCATAGGGCTTTCCTATAATTGACGAGACCCCATAGTGTTTCCCGATTGTCAAGCAGCTACTCCTGGTTGCCACCATGTTGGTTGAGGTGTAGCCTATGAACACTATGTCTTGGTGTTGTGCTTGAAGTGAGATACAAAAGAAGTGAAAGCTGGGATCGTGATCTGCAAATGCAACCAGTATATCTGTTTGTCTGAAACCAGTTGAACCATAATTTCAGGGACAGCCAGGTCACCACTGCTTTATGGAACTCTAAGTGTCTCCCTATTCTCATTATTCTCTGGGGGGGGATGCTGCAAAGTACAGATGTCTATTCTGATAAAAGTCTCTTCCTAATGCAGGCTTTGTGCTTTATAGGAAAGATGGCAGCCACTGCCAACTTAATGAGTGACAGCAGTAATAACCTATAGGAAATGTGACTCCATAATACACAAGTCCCATTGTTCATTTCTGTCATTTGTGGGACACACAGCTACTGGGCTTCAAGAAAGCCAATACTGCTTGTAATGTTGCAACATATGGCTGTATTTAGAGTTATGTGGAGTGGGATCTGCTCTAATGCAAATTTTTACAGCCCACCTCCCACCAAGCTCAGGATTCCTTGACCTCATTGAGAGGTGGAGGAACTGCCAGGTTTCAACAGCGAGGAATCAGCTGTCAGAAACCCTAACCTGAGAGCCCATCTGTCACAGAGCTGCCAGGTTACAGCGACAGTAGCTCCACCATATAAAGGGTGGGGCTACCACCATTGGTTTGCTCTGCCCGCATCTGGACCTATGCAGGAAAAGCAAACAGTGGCCTCCAACTACAGGAAAAAATCTCCCTGCATGTCTGCACTGCCGATTTTTATCTTCTCCTCCAACAAACTCCAACTTTGGAAAATGTCCTTAAAAAAATAAAACATATTCCAAGTGGCCTAAAAACACAAGGTGCAGTTTTGGTGGAGGTGCAGGGCACTTCGATGGCAGGCGGAGAGCTCTATATATGACGGAAGGTCCACCGAAGCACTCAGATCACCTGGTGTGATGGCAGGCCACCTACCATGGTGTAAATTATCCCCTTTGTCCCTATGAGTGTAGCAAGAGGTGAATCAAAAGTATCAGTGGTTGCAATAACTACCTTTTGGAAAGCGATAAAGGGAGAAACTAATATTTCTGTAAGGGTTTGTTGATCCTCAGAAACTGTAGGTGGCATGTGTTGCTCGGACATTGGTACCAGGACTACAGTATAGTTAATAAAAAAAACTCTAGCACTAGACAAATAAAACTAGCCTGTATTTCCATTCTTACCAGAAGTGATGACATTTTACATTGTACTGTGATTCCTTACTTGTGGAGAAGTATGGCTCACTGGTTAGAGGAGGCAGACCCTGAAGCAGAGGTCAGACCTGGGGCCAGGGTTCAATTCCCAACGCGGCAGGGTCTTGAGCCCAAATGTCCACGGACTCGATAATTCTCGTTTCGGTGCCTACTCGAATCACAGGTTCACACTCTGCAACTCTGGGCATTAGCTTGCTTAATCTCCACTACGGCCACCCAGTGGCGGGATGCCTGGCTTTCACCTTGGGGATGCCCAGTATGGGTTATCTCACAGGGAAAAGCCAGGACGGGTTCCCAAAGCAAGCGCTGAGATGCCTCATGGTGATTCGAGCGCTATAAAAGAAGACATAACATAACAATCTACACCATGCAGGGAGTGTATGGCCACCAGACATCAATGGGCCAGTTTTTTTTAATCTACCAAAGGTGGTGCCGTCTTGTCCAAGCCCCATCAGGCACCCTTTGACTTGGTTCCTCGTAGGCAAGGCTAGGGTAGCCTGGGGTGTATCTGAGTCTCGGTTACTCTCTCTTTTATTTTTCTTTCGCAGGAGTCCCTTCTGTTTTTGCTGCAGACAGATGTTGCATGTCGGGGTCATGGACACGTCTTCTTCTCTGGGTTGGTCCCTGCTGAAGGGTAAAGCGCTCTGATACCTTCAGGTTATATAAAACTCAGAAAAAGAAAAGAAAAAGAAAGAAAGCGTCAGCACGCAGCTCCACGATCAAGAAGCATTCTTTGAGACCGCACAGATCGCCAGGGGTTTTCTCTTCAAAGTACTGGGCCTGAGAGCTCACCATTTTGGCATTCACAGAAGGCACTTACTTATTATGGTATTCACAGAAGGCACTTACTCATTTTGGTATTCACAGAAGGCACTTACTCATTGATGAGTAAGTGCCATCTGTGAATACCAAAATGAGTAACTTACTCATTTTGAGTAACTTACTCATTTTGGTATTCACAGAAGGCACTTACTTATTGATGAGTAAGAGCCTTCTGTGAATACCAAAATGAGTAAGTGCCTTCTGTGAATAACAAAATGTTAGTAAGTTTAGGATTGTGTTTTGAGTTAGTTCTGTGAATTGGGCCAATTGTGATTAAGTGAATTCCCTGAACTGTACAAATTGAAAGGTAGCCAGGAACATTTTACCCAGAGGATTGGGACTGCCACCCATGGGTCATCTTGGCCATCCATCCACCGCACGCCAATTTTGCCAACATCATTTTTCATTTTCTTATGTTTTGGTCAGTACTTGACACTTTCAGAACTTTTAGAACCAAATCAACAACTTCACACCATCATCCCTTGCTATTGACACAAAGTTCTGGACAGCTGGATGGTCATTGCATTTAAAAAAACAAAACTCTTTCTTCACTTTTTAGCATTTATTTAGCACTTATTACCTTTCACAGGAGTGGTTAGCACTATATAAATACAATTGCAAATGAAGACAATTGAGGATTTCTGCCTTGTTTGCTTGGATAGCACATGAAGGTGGCATAGACTGCCTTTAAAGTGCAGATGCCGTCTCATATAACAACGTTGATGGGCAAGCATTCCCTCTTTAAAACAAATGGTGATCAGCAAGGTATACTGCCTTGCACAATTAGATCCCTCACTGTGGGGTTTTTGTCCTGGATTTTTTCAATCACCTGTGATTACCCCATCGCCTCTTTTGAGCACACTGCAAGCAGCAAGATACACAGTCTGTAGAGGAAAAATAAATGTGTATTCCAATCCACTCCACGTTGCCCCGCTATATTTTGCCACTCTGCCCCCGCATTTAATGTAAATATATGTACGGTTTATAAATGGATGGCGCTGTGCATTTTTCATGAGCCGGGTTTCTTACTGATGAGTGGTATGGGGTTTACATATACAATACACAATCCAGGCTCTCCGTGGTCCTCGACACACACTTGCACTTCAAAGTGCGCATGTCAGATTGGTTGACTGCCTTTTTGCGACCAACCCGACATGGTCACTAGAGGCTTGTCACCATCTGTGCATGGTGTGAGGGGAGTGGGCAGCCGCAGGTCCCAGTGCTCAGGGTGAACGTTGGCTTCCCCCTGTCCAATTCAGCCTTGAAGACAGTCTCAGCAAGAGAGAGGTGTCTGGACTGGCCAGGACTTGCAGTACATCTGCCTTAACCAATCCATGCATGCTTAACGCCTCTAGTTTGTGAGGGGCTCAGTTCCCTCCGCTCCTCTGGCGTCAATAAGGGGGGCTTTACTGGGCCTAGGCTGAACCCAACAGTAAATGCAGGGAGGAGAAACAATATCCTGGCAGTCTGAAGTCAGAAGGATTTTCTGATTTAATCGTCCTGACTTAATGTTCACCCTAGGGGCCAGGGTGACCTCTGTCAGGCAGAGCCCTGTTGAACCCCCACCTCATCCAAGTCAAGTCAAGTCAAATATCTTTATTCGGTTATTTAAAATAACAACCATAAAAGCATTACACACAAAACATATATTGACTCGTATTTACATAAAGAAGTTAAAAACAGCTAGATTAAATTGATTACAAAAAGTTACAAAAAGTTACAGGCAGAATGTACACTCAAAATGTTAAAAAGGAGTGCTCTGAGGATATAAAAAGGTTAGTATTTTTTCTAGAGATATATCTATTACCAGTACAATTAACCTTCCATACTTTTCCTAAATTTGAGTGCTAATTTTAAAAAACTGCATACAAATAAAGTACAATCACAGCTTAGCATCTGAAGATAATAAAGTGCTGGTCTAAATTGAGAGAAATTCAATTTTTTAAGACAGGGTTTTAAGTATAACCTCCGTGGTATAATGTAAAACGGACAAAAAAATAAAAAGTGTGCCAGGTCTTGCGGACACTTTTCGTCGCAGCCGCAAGCCGGCAGCACTTGTCCACGGTAGGATCCCTTTGGCACTGCCAGCAGTAAGTGAAATAAATACAGCCTGAACCTTGTCAACAGGAAACGATCATAGCTTGACATCGGCCATGACAGGTACGGTTCCATGAGCAAAGTTGTTTTTAGTAGCACATGTTTTCGTACACTTCATTTCCTTATTTCACCGGCCTCCCTGACTAAGTACCTGGAAGAGATAAAAGCCTTCTTCACAAGAATAACATCCATTTTCGTAATGGATTTTGGAGTTAAGAAGAGTTCGGGGCGCCCTATTTCGTTGAAGCAGTTACGTAAATACTTTATCCATGGAACCTTAAGCCTATTTTCCCATGTTAGCGCTTCCCTCAATATAAGCTGAGTAAGAGGTACATCGTTATTTAACCAGCAATTTAGCCAACATACTAGAGGGTTTACTGCTATTTTATCACATAGAAATGGCATACCTAGCTCTTCATGTACGGAGAAATTTGCTGTTCCCCTAGGAACCCTTAGTATCTGTTTGAGAAAGTTATTTTCTACTATCTCCAGGGCTCCTAGTGGGGCATATCCCCAAATCTCACTGCCATAGCATGCAGTAGCAACACTCTTGGCCTGGTAGAGTTGGAGTAATGCAGCCACTGGACTATTGCCCATTTTTCTTGCAAAATTGGAAATTGCCGCATTTGCCCTGATTACCTCTCCCTTTTTTTTCTGTACTACGGGTCCCCAGTTCAGTTGATAGTCGAACAGGACTCCGAGATAGGAGAATGTTTTTGTTACAGGGATTGTTACCCCATTAATGTTTAAGCAATTTGGCTTTTTGTTACCTTGGCCAACCTTCATTACGAAAGATTTGGAGTTGTTTATGCTCAAATCTCGAGATTTCATGAATTTAAAAAAGGAGTTTAATAATGTTTGAAGACCGTTAGCAGTTCTGGACAAAAGGACTGCGTCATCCGCATAAAGAAGAACCGGCAGTCCTTTACGTCCAATATAAGGGTAATCTGCTCCAGTACTTAAAAGATGCTCTTCCAAATCATTTATGTATAAATTAATAAGGAACGGGGCTAAAATGCACCCTTGTCGAACGCCCCGGTACACTCCAAAGTCTCTTGTCACATTATCCTTTTGAGAAGTGGCGCTATACACGACCTCTTGTGCAATGAAAGTGGTGGAAAGATCGAGGCACACCGGAAAGACAATCTCTGATCACCTGCCAATCACCCAGCCCTGATCGGCTCTGTTTAGAACATGGGTACTCACAAACTTTCTCTTGGGGGCCAAATTTACAGTGTGGTTTGTGGCAGAGGGCTGCACCGGTCGAGGCGAGGTCAGTGGGGGAGGGGGAAGGGGCTAGAAAGATAAAAACTGTGACCATGAAGTTGAACACACGCCCCTGCAGCTGACGCGTTCATCCACTGAGCCAACAGACCAGCATACACACACATCTCTCTTTCTCTCTCTCTCTCCCTCCCTCTCTCTGTCTCCCTCTCTCTGTCTCCCTCTGTCTCTCTCTGTCTTACCTCTCTTTCTCTCTCTGTCTCCCTCCCTCTCTTTCCTTCCCGCTCTCCGTCTCCCTCCACCTGTCTCCCTCTATCTGTGTCCCACTGTCCATCTCCCTCGGTCTCCCTCCCTCCGTCTGCCCTCTGTCTGTCTCCCTCCCTCCCTCTGTCTCCCTCCCTCCCTCCCTCTGTCTCCCTTCCTCCCTCTGTCTGTCTGTCTCCCTCCCTCTGCCTGTCTCCCTCCCTCCCTCTGCCTGTCTCCCTCTGTCTTTCTGTCTCCTTCTGTCTGTCTCCCTCTGTCTGTCTCCCTCTGTCTGTCTCCCTCTGTCCCTCTGTCTGTCTCCCTCTGTCTGTCTCCCTCTTTCCCTCTGCCTCCCTCTGTCTCCCTCCCTCCCTATGTCTCCCTCCCTCCCTCTGTCTCCCTCCCTCCCTCTGTCTGTCTACCTCCCTCCCTCTGTCTGCCTCCCTCCCTCCCTCTGTCTGTCTCCCTCCCTCCCTCCCTCTCTCTGTCTCCCTCCCTCCCTCTGTCTGTCTCCCTCTTTCTTTCTGTCTCCCTCCCTGTCTGTCTGTCTCCCTCCCTCTGTCTGTCTCCCTCTGTCTCCCTCCCTATGTCTGTCTCCATCCCTCCCTCGGTCTGTCTGTCTCCCTCTGTCTGTCTCCCTCCCTCCCTCCCTCTGTCTGTCTCCTCCCTCTGTCTATCTCCCTTTTTCTGTCTCCCTCCCTCCCTCTGTCTGTCTCCCTCCCTCTGTCTGTCTCCCTCCCTTTGTCTCCCTCCCTTTGTCTTTCTCCCTCTGTCTGTCTCCCTCTGTCTGTCTCTCTCCCTCCCTATGTCTGTCTTCCTCTCTCCCTCTGTCTCCCTCTCTCTGTCTGTCTCTCTCTCTCTCTGTCTATCTCTCTCTCTGTCTCGATCGCTGTCTGTCTCTATCGCTGTCTGTCTCTATCGATGTCTGTCTCTATCGATGTCTGTCTCTATCGCTGTCTGTCTCTACCTCTATCTTTCTCTGCCTCTATCTGTCTCTGTCCCTATCTAGCTCTGTCTGTCCCTGTCTCTACATGTCTCTGCCTCTACCTGTCTCTATATGTCTTTATCTGTCTCTATCTCTTTCTGTCTCACCTCACAGGGTTCTCACTCCCTGCTGCCCTCCCACCTCACCCGGCTCTCACTCCCTGCTCTGCCCTCCCACCTCACCCGGCTCTCACTCCATGCTCTGCCCTCCCACCTCCCTCACCCAGGCTCTCACTCCCTGCTCTGCCCTCCCACCTCCCTCACCCGGGCTCTCACTCCCTGCTGCCCTCCCACCTCACCCGGCTCTCACTCCCTGCTCTGCCCTCCCACCTCACTCAGCTCTCACTCCCTGCTCTGCCCTCCCACCTCCCTCACCCGGGCTCTCACTCCCTGCTCTGCTCTCCTACCTCACCAGGCTCTCACTCCATGCTCTGCCCTCCCACCTCCCTCACCCAGGCTCTCACTCCCTGCTCTGCCATCCCACCTCACCCGGGCTCTCACTCCCTGCTGCCCTCTGTCACTTCACCTGGCTCTCACTCCCTGCTGCCCTCCCACCTCACCCGGCTCTCACTCCCTGCTGCCCTCCCACCTCACCGAGCTCTCACTCCCTGTTCTGCCCTCCCATCTCACCCGCCTCTCACTCCATGCTCTGCCCTCCCACCTCCCTCACCCGGGCTCTCACTCCCTGCTGCCCTCCCACCTCACCTGGCTCTCACTCCCTGCTCTGCCCTCCCACCTCACCAGGCTCTCACTCCTTGCTCTGCCCTCCCACCTCCCTCACCCGGCTCTCACTCCCTGCTGCCCTCCCACCTCGCCCGGCTCTCACTCCCTGCTGCCCTCCCACCTCACCCGGCTCTCACTCCCTGCTCTGCCCTCCCACCTCACCCACCTCTCACTCCATGCTCTGCCCTCCCACCTCCCTCACCCGGGCTCTCACTCCCTGCTGCCCTCCCACCTCACCCGGCTCTCACTCCCTGCTCTGCCCTCCCACCTGACCAGGCTCTCACTCCTTGCTCTGCCCTCCCACCTCCCTCACCCGGGCTCTCACTCCCTGCTCTGCCCTCCCACCTCCCTCACCCGGCTCTCACTCCCTGCTGCCCTCCCACCTCACCCGGCTCTCACTCCCTGCTGCCCTCCCACCTCCCACACAGAGGCTCTCACTCCCTGCTCTGCCTTCCCACCTCCCTCACCCAGCTCTCACTCCCTGCTGCCCTCCCACCTCACCCGGCTCTCACTCCCTGCTGCCCTCCCACCTCCCACACCCAGGCTCTCACTCCCTGCTCTGCCCTCCCACCTCCCTCACCCGGCTCTCACTCCCTGCTGCCCTCCCACCTCCCACACCCAGGCTCTCACTCCCTGCTCTGCCCTCCCACCTCCCTCACAGGGCTCTCACTCGATGCTCTGCCCTCCCACGTCACCGGGCTTTCACTCCCTGCTCTGCCCTCCCACCTCACCGGGCTCTCACTCCCTGCTCTGCCCTCCCATCTCACAGGGCTCTCACTCCCTGCTTTGCCCTCCCACCTCCCTCACCCGGGCTCTCACTCCCTGCTCTGCCCTCCCACCTCACCCGGCTCTCAGTTCCTGCTGTCCTCCCCCCTCTCCCCTGTGTGTCAGCCTGGCTGACACAGCCTCCCAGGCACCCCAGTACTTCACAGGTCTTTAAACAACCATTTGTTTGTTAATGAGGCTTTGTTCACCTCTTAGCGCCCCTGCAGCTCCACTCTTGACTGTGGCTGGAATCGCCCGGCCCGCACAGAGCAGTCTCTCTGATTACACACTGCTGCTCTCCGAGGTGTTTGCTGAAGTTAAAAAAAAACACACAGGTGCGATGTGTTTCAAGCTCCGTGGGCCACCACTGAAGGCTTGCCGGGCCGCTACTGGCCCGCGGGCCGTACTTTGAGTACCCCTGGTTTAAAAGTTTGAAAACTTCACAAAATCCTGAGCAGGTGTTGTTGAAAAGCTTTTATTCACATACCTTATGACGCCTGGTAACGAGGACATCGTGAGCACATCAACATCCGGTGGAAACAGTCGATAACAGCAAGAGGACGAAATCAAGTACAGCAGGTTCGAGACATAGGTGAGCTCTGAACGGGGCCATTTCGGTCAACGCCATGTTTTCTTTCTCGAGTATTTGTTGCCATTTGATTTAGAAATGCTTCTTTATTTTTTCTGAATTTTAGCCGGCAGGGGCTTTTAGGCACAATTTTTGTTGACCAGAGGGAGAGTTGTAAAGTGGATTACCCAGTTGTGATTGTAGCACGGGGTGGCACCACCATTCGGCCCTCATGGAGGGCACCTAAGCCCTCTCCCTCGAGGGGCACCAAAATCTGCAGTACCTCCACCCCACCCGGAAAAAAGGAGAGGATTTAGGCGCAGGAGGTAAAGGCAGTGTTTTGTACCCCCTACCCCCACACAATCTTCAGGTAAGTGGTGGGGTATTTTGGAGACGTGGGTCTGGCGGGGTCGGTTTACGTTACTGATATTGTTTGTTTTAGGGCAATTTGTGTAGACATGACTGTGTTCATGCATTTCGGTATGTTCCAGTGATTGAATATATGTGGGACCACTTGTCAAGATTGTAAGAGCCTTCGGTTTTGAGATTATTACATATGGAGATGATACACAGCTAGTCATCTCCTTTGAGAAATACCCAGACAAAAATAAACAATGTTTTTAGATGGACTGACAGCAATTGCCACATGGATGACAGAAAACTGTCTCCAGCTGAATGCAGAAAAACATAGATTATGCTGTTTGGCAAGTCGCAACAAATTTGGACTGGTAATTGGTGACCAGCTGAACTTGGAATTGCTCCCACACCCAATTGGGTGGTTAAGAACTAGGGAGTTCGCCTGGACCAACCTCTTACTGTTGGAATAAAAATGCTTTCGCTGAGTCATCCATGCATTGTAAGTCTTAAGTTAGCATTAGCTGCACCATTTTAATTCCAGCTGCCATTTTGAGCCATGATCGAAATTAACTTCTGGCTCTCTCATGTTCTACCCCAGCCCAAAGCAGCTGCAATTGTTTTCATTTCTCTAAGGTTGAGCTTCGCTGTACTAATGATTATGCTATATTTGTGCATACCTTTCCCACTAGATAGGCCTGCTCCCACACTTAGAGCAGCGGGTGCAGGCAGGAGTGACCTTGGCATTGAGATAGCATGTACCCGATCACGGGATTGAAACCCATCCTTCTGTATCTCATTTGTTCACCAGCTACCAACTGGAAATTTCCAGTCAAGGTGGGTCTTTATTGGTTTTGAACTGTACTTATTGTATGACCATACACGCTGAAGTCAGTCCCTCTGCATCAATCCAAGGAGGCTAGTAAAACCGGACTCCACTGAAGTGCATCCTGAATAAAGTTTACTTAGTTTGTATTCTCTACCGTCTGACCGACTCTTCATTTGTATGTAAGGCTGAGAGGTGGTTGCGAGTGACCCAGGTGACCCTAATCGGGTCACTTCCTTCAGTTGGTGCCCATACAGGGGCCCCATCAGGTGACCCATCCTCGCCTGCAGACGGTTGGGGAGGTCAGGGCCACATCGGGTTGGACGGGCGGACCAGGGATCCCTGCATGAGAGAGTCCTGAACTCTCAGCTGCCCCGTCTGTCTGACCGGGTGGTGCCTCGCTCAGTGATCATCCCGACTGGGGTCCTGAATGGCGAAACCCTTGAATCTGGCCATTAGGTCCGAAGAGTCAGCAGTGAAGAATACATTTGTTTGACCTGTGTGCACCAGGTGAGTTTGTTTTGGTTCTTTGTGAATATGGTACCATTTTTGTTTGGATTTGGTGCGGTTTGAGGACCACCTTTGGATTTGGTGTGGTTTTGAGGACCGCTTTTGGCACAAAGTGTGTGTGTGAACACTTTGCCAGGAATTTGGTATATTTTTGAAAAATACTCAGGTGGAGCAAGTTTTGGGTTTCTTGTTGTCGTTATTGTTCTGCTGATGCTAAACTGGAAGAAAGTCAACCAGCGCCTCCGGAAGGCACTCCGCATTTTGAAATATATGTGAAACATGGCATTTGCCCTATTATATTTAGTACGTTATGGCACAAATATACGAGGGACAATGCCAAGTTATAGTGGCCTTTAACGGGCACCTTTAATGAACAGAGAATTTGTTTTCTATAGGAGAAGTTGGTTCCGAAAAGGAGTAGGTAGTCAATGTTTGATTCCCTCAGTACATAGAGAAAGAGGCTAAACAGATGTGAATGAAAGCTGAAAAAGAGGCCCAGATAGGGAGGACGCAAACATTGACTCTGAAACCTATAGCATTTGATAGAGAGATGCAGGAGATAGAAATTGAACGTGCAGATATAAGATTTCAGCTGAATACTGATAAATCATATGTCGCCAGAGAAGAAAATGATACTTTTGTAGAGGAACTGCTAGATGATCGACCCCTGACTCTGTATCCTGCCCTTCCCCAACAGGCTCAGCTACCTGGATATTCTTTCTCTTCTGTTTCTGTTACTGTTGATCAGACTGCCTTAGCCACTGCACCTCCTGTTCTTTTTTTGTCTTCACCATCTGTGGCAACTGTGACTGTTAGTACCCCTACAACGCCTATATGTTTTGGCGTCTCTCTCTCCAGCCCTTACACCCACTATACAACTGACAATGACGTTGGTGCCTGCTCCTTCTATTGTTACCCCCACTGTGTTCCTCCATTGCCCAACATTGCTGAGTAGTGAGACACCGATGCGTGTTCTGGACAATAGAGAATGGACGAAATTTAAAGAGCGCATGGGGCTGACATTTGTCTGATCTGATATGGGAAATGCAGAGAAACGTCTATGGTCCTGATATTGACGAACACGCAACAAATTGATTTATAAACTCACTTGTAACGGCGAAAAGACCCCCTCAGAACAAAAAGCTGCGAGTTGTACTCACCGATGTTTGGGCTCATACTCGCTACGGCACTTTCAGCAGACAATTCACGGTTTGCTCAAGGGCTCTGGTTTTGGCTGGCTCGGTTCTCATCTGCCGGCACGCACCTGGTGGTCAGCTAGAATGTCTCCAAAGAATCCACCTCAGACTACACGCAACAGCAAGAACACCGCGGGTACCGCGGCGGCACCCCACCCCCTTCTCTGGCAGCAGCTACGACAGCTACGGCGCCTCCCAACGCAACAGCGATGACGACAGTAGTGGAGGCTGCAGGAACTGCTCCACTCGAACTCTCTGCTCTCCCTGTTCTTCCCGCTATGGAAGTGACGATACACAAGGAAGCTCTTACAGCGGCACCAGTACCGGCACTGACAGCAGCAGCAGCTGCAGTAACAGAGACAGAGACGGTGGCAAGGGGAGACAAAACTCCGGAGTGCGCAATTACCGGTAAGCAGATACTGCGACCCCCTATGTTCGGGGTGGGCACAATTATGAAAACGACCGGTAAAAATGCAACAAAGTTGGGGGGGAAGCCGCCGGCAACAGCGGGAGGAGCGATTGTTGGTGAGGGAAACCGAGCACTCTCTGCCTCAAAGCGTGCTTCTGTTATGGAACCCATAAAATACTCAGCTGAGTTACGTGCACAGCTACAGCCACAGCCTAGCAACACTGTATCTGTCTCTGCAAAGACACTTAGTAGCCCTACCATTAAGCAGATACCAGCCGCTGAAACAATGCCAGTGGTTGCAGATGGTAATGACAATGATAGTGATAGTGTTAGTATTAGTGTTGCTGCTGCACTGGGTCCAGTTATGGAGGATCTGAATTCTGCCTCTGCAGAAATACTCCCAGATGTAGAACCTGGACTGGCCGTTTGCTCGACAACAGAGGATGCAGGGGTATGCAACATAGAGAGGCACATTACCCATTCTATCACCAGAGAGGTGGAAGATGAGCACATTGATGAGCACATTGACCCGGGGTCCTATGAAGACTGCGAATTGGATACGGAGGATGAGGGGCTGAGAAGAACGGCCCCCCTGATTGGGTAGCAAGATCTCTGGTGGAAAGAAGACGTAAACCAAAAAACAAGACAAAAGCAAAAAAAGGTGGTAAGACTGGCACTACGTTAAGTCGGCTTATCACAAGCAATAATTTATCTACAAAGAAAATCCTGGGTGACAAGAGTCCTTTGAGAAAGTGGATTGAGGCGAAAGGTCTAGTTAAAAATATGACGCTAAGACTATCGGGGACTAGCCCTACGGATCCTGAGTTAACCTCAAGCATAGCAGATTGCCACTTCTCATCAGAGGCCAGCACATCACATGTCGCATTACATGTCTTGCCAAACCTATCTTCAACAGTGCCAAATGAACAAGAACAAGAACTACCACTATTAACGCACGACCCTGGGCATATAGTTTTGACAAGTGAGAACCTGGGGCTTAATAACGATATAGAATCACCAGCTACTGGCACTATTTCCTTTCCTGTTCCTGATGCCCCTGTCTTAGCCTTGACATCTTTGCCATCACTCTCTGCGATGGATAAAAATTTGAATACATCACAGGGGCAGGAAGGCAAGATACGACAAGAAACTGGTTCCTCCCAACTGGATACTATACTTCAAATACTGAATAATCAACGCACAGAGGCACAAGAATACTATCTACAACTGAGAGAGGACAATAACAAGATGCAGACCTCACTACAAGAGCTGACCACTAACTTTGGTAGCGTTTCGCAGGATATTGCAGAGTTACAGCATCGGGTGGTGGAGGTAGAGGAAGCAACCACACTTTTGAACACTGAAGTTAGCAACCATGACGCACAGCTGATCTCGCTTCAGATAAAAGTAGAGGACTTGGAAAATCGACAGAGACGATCAAATCTAAGACTGTGTGGGATACCAGAGGGGTCAGAGGGCTTTGATTCAAGGGCCTATCTAGTTGGTTTAATGCAGAAGGCTTTCCCAGACCTGGCAGACTGGGATTGGGACTCGCAAATTCAACGGGCACATCGGTTGCCTCTAGTTCAGAAGAATAGGGAGAGTAAATTCCCACGCCCCTTTCTCATCTACTTTGGTAATTTTTTATTGGCCAGGCTGTCTGGCAGAAGGCTTGACCTAATGCCCCTATAGCTATAGGGGGACTCTCTATATTTGCTCGCTCTGATTTAAGCAAAGCTACAATGGACAGGTGGTGGGAGCTCCGCAAACTGATTGATCCAATCAAATCTAGTGGAGGGCAAGCTTATCTTCAGGAACCTGCCCGCCTTAAGGTTATTAAAAATGGGCGCACTTACTTCTTTAATGATCTTAAAGAAGCTGAAGCATATCTCTCCAGTATTAGTACGAGCAAGATCAAGAACTAGAGCTAGATTAAAAAAATCTTTGTCTAAATAAACAAGCATAAACATGTTGTAGACGGCACTATGGGTAGGGAGATTATATACTAGGGGCCTTATATTTAAGAACTATCTTCTATGGCGTTTCTTCCTTTTTTTCTCTCTTTTTGTTCTTGAGAGGGATTCGGGGGACTCTTCAGGTACTCTACCGTATGCGCTGCCACCACAGCGGCAGCAGAAGCTGAAGGGTGGCTTCTCCCCGGCTGGGGTGGGAGCTAGGGGGATGGAGGGGGGGTTGCTGTTCTCCACAGGGTGGGGGGTCTTGGGGGGTGAAAACTTGAAAAAATTTATTTTCAAACTGACGGGGAGACATGTAATCAGTAATAGGTTCACATTTCTTATTGTCTGCTCTAAGGGTAGAAGATTACCACTTGCTCATAGGTTTAATGTATATTTTATATCTAAATGTATAAAATAAAATGCTTAGCATGGAATGTAGCAGTGCTAAATAGCAAAAAGAAGAGATCCTTGGTATCAGAGGAGCTAAAGCTACACAATCCTCATTTTTGCTTACTATCTGAAACACATATAGCTGGTAAAGATAAAAAGCTACTTAAGCAATTGGGGTATGACATTGTAGTCTGTTCTACTCTGGGGGCCTCTATCAGAGGGGTAGTAATTCTTAAAGACAAACTATTCAGGGTAGAAATTCTGCAAACTGCTTATGATAAAGATGGAAGATGGGCCATCGTACAGATGAGTTTTGAAAATAACAAATATATTCTATGTGTGGTGTATGGCTCTAACCAGGATGAACCCAAGCTTTTTGACTACTTAAATGTAAAACTTTTGGATTGGGAAGGGGAACTTATCATAATGGGGGATTTTAATTGCATTATGGATTATAAGACAGGAAAGACACCACTAGAACCGGAAGCTATCAACGAATGTGTAAAACTAGGTCATCTATTTTGGACTTATGCAGAATCCATAACATCAAGGATGCATGTAAGCATGGGCGAATTTTGCGAATTGGCAATTCGCGAATTTGCGGATTTGCAAATTGGCAATCCGCAAAATTCGCAAATTCGCACGAATTTGCGGATTTTTTTATTTTTGCGTATTCGCTGGTGTTCGCGAGGCGCTTTGCGTGTTCGCGGGTGTTTGCGAGGCGCTTTGCAATTTCGCGGGGGGGGGTTTGCCTGCTTAATCACTGCCACCCTTTTGTTTTTTATGCCCATCTGCCCTCTGTACCACTTGTTTCTGTGCCCTTCTGCCCTCTGCCCCACTCATTTTTTGTCCCCTTCTGCCCTCTGTCCCACTTTTGTGTCCTTCTGCCCTCAGCCCCACTTAGAATGGCGCCGGCAAGCTGCCAGCACCATTCTAAAATAGCTAGAAATAACTTCAAAAGGAAGCACTAATAGATAAAGTAAAGCAGGTGCTCCAGTTGAAGGTCAAATTAAGGTACACAATCATTAATCACCCCAAGTTTGGGGTGATTAATGATTGTGTAACTGAATTTGAGCAGCACCTGCTTTACTTTATCTATTAGAGCTTCCTGTTGAAGCTGACTTTTGTAACTATTTTAGAATGGCTCTGGCAGCTTGCTGGCGTCATTCTAAAAGAGTTACAAAAGTCAGCTTGAACTTTTGACCCAATCCGTCCATTCCCGGATTTTCGTTTGCGGATTTTGCAGGAAATTCGCAAATCTCGCGGATTGCGAATATACCGAAAATCTGCGAAATACGCAAGCGGAACGGATTTTCCGCCCATGCTTAGATGCATGGCGGTACCTATATCCAAAAACACCGGGGTATACGTACTACTCTGCACCTCACAAACTTTGCTCTAGATTGGACATGGCTCTAGCTAGCGACAATTTACTGAACGCTAGCTTAATGACTATTTGCCCCCGAATCTCCTCGGATCATAACTCTATAATATTTACATTTTCTACTCCACAGATTAGGACAAGTTCAAGACCAATCTCCTTCCCTAGATACTTAGTATCAGACTCAGTTTACATATCACAGCTTAAATTGCATCTTGCTGACTTTATAGAGATCAACATGAACACGGCTACCTGCGGTATGGTGTGGGACGCTTGTAAGGCAAGTATCAGGGGTTTCACACAAGCTTATGTTATCAGACAAAACTTGGAACATCGCAAGTCTAAAGTACTATTGATGTCAAATATAGCTGACCAAGAAGAACTATTGGTATCAGCGTTACGATCAAATCTGTCTACGATCACAGAAATAGGTCTCAAACATGGGCAATTAAAATGTGACATCAAGGCAAAACTTATTAAAAAAAACAGCGTCAGAATACACAAGTATAAAATTGCGCAATACGAGGGGGGGGGACAAAATCGGTTACATTTTAGCCTATAAAACAGCAGAGGATAGAGCTGGTACTCTGATCACTAAAATTCGGGGAAATGGCAACAAGATCTACGATCAGCCACATGATATTCTAGAACAATTTGCTGATTTCTACAGAGTTCTTTATACGCCGGAATCTATACCAAGCTCAGATGCAATACGGGACTACGTAGATGAGAACCTAACAAATATATATGATAATTTAGGAACAGATTCACTGTCTAACACTATAACAAGGTTGGAACTTCATCAGGCCATCGCTTCACTACCTGTAGGAAAAGCGGTAGGGGAAGATACTATTCCCCTCGAGATTTATAAAACCTGTCTGGAAGAATTGGAACCTCTGCTGCTGAGGGTTATACAATCTGTTGGGCTAAATGGAAAAGCTCCTAACTCATGGAACAAGGCCAAAATTGTTTTTTTTCTTAAAAAGGGCAAACCGAAAGAGGAGAGGGGGTCATATAGGCCCATCTCGCTGATTAACGTGGATGCAAAAATATTTGCAAAAATATTAGCATCAAGGCTGGCCCCCATCATGCCAAGGATTGTTAAACCACAGCAACATGGGTTTATAACTGGGAGGGATACAACAATGCACGTCAATACGGCTATAACGTCGTTCGACGTGGCAGAGACGGAGTCAACCCCACTCGGCATGATTTTATTAGATGCCGAAAAGGCGTTTGACCGAGTGGGGTGGGACTATCTCTGGCACGTTATGACCAAAATGGGGTTTGAGGGACAATTCTTAAAGGGTATACAGGCGCTGTATGATAACCCTATGGCTTGTATCAGTTATGGAGGTCTGACTTCTTCAGACTTTTCTTTTTTCCTGGGCACCCGTCAAGGTTGCCCCTTGTCCCCTTTATTATTTGCCCTTTCATTAGAACCATTTTTGTCGGCTCTTCAGTCCCAATCTCGGATAGTAACCTTTTACGTCTGGTTCAGAAATATTAAAAATTACGGCATATGCGGACGATATTGCTATATACTCACAAGACATCATTGAGGCACTTCAAGGGATTTCTTTTGAGGCCTGCAAATTTGGGAAAGTAACAGGCTACAAGCTTAACCTACAAAAGACACAAATTATAGCTAATTATACACCAGCGGTGGCGGTCCCTGAGATCTGTAAAGTTGCTACATATCTAGGCTTTAAAATCACGTCTAAAATACGGGAAATTAATCATATTAACTATAATGAACTAATCAAATCCACCATCTCTTCACTGAAAAAATGGCATAGACTAATGATGAAGATACTGCCTAAATTCGTGTATCTCTTTCGTTCTATCCCATTAGCATTAAACAATTCATTTTTTAACCTACTAGATGGAGTATTCAGTAGCTTTATATGGGGGTATAAAAAAGCGAGAAAATCATTGAAGCTCCTGAAAAATGGCACTAATGAGGGCGGTTTAGATTTCCCCGACTTTAAGCTATATTTTTGGTCTTCATTTGTAAAACGTCTTCGGTCCTTATTAAATAGAGAAGACGCACTATTCCTCCATGTATTTATGTTGAAAAGTGACTCAAGAATGTTTCTGCTCCGGACCAATGATCCCAATTACTACAAGAGGGTAAAATTTAAGACCGCTCGGGACATAACTAAGACTTCTTTTTACCATCCAAAACTGCAACTATGGGACAACCCTGGCCTCCCGGGAATTTCAATGATGGTACGGTCTCTAGATGGCCCAGGCTGGGAATCAATCTTTTGGGAGATCTGTATGGCACACAGGGATTTTTAGCTTTTGTACACTCAAACTCATATATGACCTACCTGAAACTATGAGATTTAAACATTTACAGATACATGATATTCTGATTAACAAAAAACAGATCCATGACATTTCTGATTGTGAGATCTGGAACTGCTTATATTCAACTAAAAATAAATCCGTAATAAGTGAAACCTATAAGCACCTGAGTGTATTCAAAGCAAATGGCTGCTCAAAATTAGCAGAAAAATGGAGTAGACAGCTTGGTTTAAACATAACACCTAAACAGATAACACACCCTTTATCGAATATTAACAATTTAGTCCGATCATCTAGCCTAAGGCTGCAACAATTCAAAACCACATGTATGATATATTATACACCTGAAAGAATTTCTAAATGGTCTCCCAATAACACCCACAGTGATCGCACTAAATGTCCCAAATGCTTCGCCGAGGCAGCAGATCTGGAACACAGGTTGTTCTCATGCCCCAATCTTAAGGAATTTTGGGGGGAAATATATAAGGTAATGAAAATCAAGAAGATTGATCTGCCTGTAATCACTGCTGCAACAGTTCTACTTGATATACAACTTGTCTCCTCGCCTTGGTCTGCTCTAACTACAATTTTTATGTCATGTGCAAAATTAACATTGGCTAGAGCTTGGACCTGCCCTGAATCACCTACCGTATGGGATTGGTGGGCCTTAGTAACAGAGATACATTCAATGGAGCTAGCCTTAGCGAATCTCAGAGGGATACGCTCATTGAGCAAATATGAAAAGAACTGGGGCAACCTTTTTCTAACATGATCATTATTATTAGAATATTAAATCTCTTTCTTCTCGCAAATATTTATACTTTAGCCTTCAGATCCTTCTTATAATTTTTCATTTTCCCCCCCAAAAAAGTCTCTCTTTCTTTTCTCTTCCTTTTGGTATTTATATGTATATACCCTATTTTCAGGGCAGGAAAAGCAGTATTATTTGTAATATGTAATAAGTGGAATCTTCCTAAGAAAGCATTGACCTGAGAGGATATAATTTCTTCTTTCTATGTAGCAATGAGTATACTTTTTTCTTTGCTCTCTGTATGTATTAATGTATTAACATATGTCTTCCTGATCGTTTTGTTAAATAAAAACAAATTAAAATTAAAAAAAAAGGGAGATGCAGAGAAAAAGGTGGTGGATAATCAGGCAGCAAAGTGGGCTCGTAACCCCATTGACAGTTTGGAAGATGTGTGGAGTGTGATGAAGGATTATGAGCCTTTTGTACAGCAACATCCCCTGAAGCACATGTTGGCTACTCAGATCGGTCTTTGGGAGCAGCATTTTTTAGGGAGCAGCACCTCAGATCATATATGATATTAGGGATCATGTGTATGTTATGATATGGAGCCTGCTCATGTATTTGGTAACTTTGCAACATTAGTCGCTTATCGGGAAAGACTGCTGGAGAAGAGCCCCACCCCAGTGGCCCAGTCCCCGATGAGGTAAGCGCATCCCATATATCACCCTGAAATACCAGAGCAATGGGACCAGCATGATGTCATTATTAGACAAGGGGGAGCAGCCCGATTCCCAGAACAGTGGTTTTATACCCCTAGGAAAAGGAGTGAAGTCTTGTTCCTTAAGACTCAGTTACCTGACCCTAGGAAAATTCCTACTGCATATTATAAAGAATTGGCTGAGTCCGCTTCATCAACGGTGATGACGCTTGCAGATATTAAAATGTTCTTTGCATTGCTGGTGCTATTGATATTTGGAGGCAGATACATATGCAGGATCATGTTGCTGAATTGGGTTGTATCTGGGATCAAATTAAGGTAAGGGAACAGGAATGGAAGCGTGGTGGGAAGGCTAAGGCTGGCTGGCCATATTATCACTTATATGCATTCCCTTATCCCACCCCGAAAAATTAATTGGGACAAGCTATTGGCCTGTCGCCAGAAGAAAGATGAAAGTGTGTCCGATTTTTTCACCCAGTTTGAAAGTGTCTTTTTAGATTACAGTGGACAAGATTTGTCGATTGAGGGTGGTATGCATTTTTTGTAAACAAGTTTGTTTCAAATTTGCTTCCAGAGATTGCAACTCGTTTACAGGCTTCCGAGAGCACCTGGTCCACATCTTCTTCTTCGGTTATTTTGAATATGCTCAATACTATAAGCACAGGGAAAATGAGGATAAGGGAAAGATGGAGAAAAAGCATAAGGATTTGAAGACAAAGGTGTTGTTGCAACAGGCTTCTCGAGGGAATGGAAGAGGACGTGGTGGCCCAGCCCGGCAGCTTCCTCGCACTAGCAGAAATACTGCACCGGTAGGGCCGAATCAGTGTGCATATTGTAAGGAGGAGGGACACTGGTGCAGGGAGTGTCCTCTGCTTTTGCAGAAGGTGGCCCAAGAGGACGAGGGCATCGTGGACTGGGTCATGGACATGGTGGTAGGACAGAACTCAGGCAGCTGAGACCTTGGAGGGCTGAACTGATCAGAACTACTTTGATGACCCATTGGTGCAAACAGTACTACCACGATGACTTTGATATGGATGAGGTGACAGGGATGTCTTACAGCTAGGACAACTGGGGACAGGGTGAGGGACCAGTCTTGATACCGGTAGACCAAAGAGGCCCTTACATTAGTGCGGATGTGCATGGTTTGACTAAGGAGTTTTTGGAGGGTACAGGTGCGACAAACAGTTCCATTTCTCGTTCCCTGGGGCAGCTCTGTCTGGCCATAATAATGTTTTGGTAGGATTTTCTGGTGTACCGGTTGTGAGCCCCATTTCCAAACCCCATGTGCAGAGCATGGGCTTCCTATGTAACAAAACATATTTATTTACATCAATGGATTTAAATCACTGTACATTTTGGTGGTTGCTCCAGAGGGGAACGTGCAAAAGGAGTGCTCAATAGTAAGTGGGTGGGGAAATTATACCCAGAGTGAAGAAAGGAGTAGAGAGATTCCGTGAATTCATTTTTTGCTCAAAATAGGGAATTGGAGATTAATACTGAGAACGTGACTTTTTGGGATTAAGCCCATGCTCTTCACATCCTTTCATGCATATTGTGAAAACATTTATATTGAAGTACTGTGACTTATAAGGAGTGCAAATTCATTTTTTGCTCAAAGTTGGGAATTGGAGATTAATTCAGAGAACGTGAATGTTTGGTTTGAGGACCATTGTATTTCTATATTGAATGTTACCCAGGTCCACAAACGTGGAACGGGTCACCCCTTACCTGTAATGGCTACTCTGAGCAGGTTCTCCTGCAAGGGTTTTTTAATGCTAAATATTGTTAATTATACGTCTTGTAATTGTTACATACCTTTTTCAACGTCATTAGGGAATTACTAGTCTGGTCATGTCCACAAAAGAGACTCTATCATACACCGAGGAGTACATTGACCAGTTGTTGCAAGCCCAGGGTGGAGGTAATCTACTGGGTTTTGGAGCAACTAATATTGATATTACACAATGAAAAAATACAGAAACTTGAATGTCTAGAAAATAAATTGATAAGAACTAGGTTGCATGGCCACGTATTGGCAAAATACCTCCGATCAAATGTTATTCCTGTAGGCCTCCAAGTAAGGAATGAGCCTGCCATTTTTCTAGAGAACCCGAAATTCAAAGAGAACTTTAGCTTTGTTTCAAACAACTGCTACAGGCACTGGATGGTGCTTGACATAGAGACAGCTGTGGAGGAAGCACAACGCCTAATTAAGGAGATTGCAGATCACAGAAAGGAGATCATTGAGGACAAGGCGCTCATGAACTCAAAAGAGGTACTAGAGAGGCTCACCGAAACCATTCAGGAGTTTGAGATACACACCCAATCATTTAAACTAGAAAAACTATCGAAGGACGTGAGCCAGTACGACAAGAAAGTGACATACCCATACCTCGAGGAGGGTTACTACACGAAGGAAACACAGGGCACCTTTTCAAGCAGAGGAAGAAGGGGCTTTAGGAAATACAACACCTTCTCAAACTTGTCACTAAGCAGTGGGTCAGAGAGTGATGTTGTTAGAGCAGGCCCCCTTTTTTAATGGAAGAAACAATGGTGGGAACACCGAGGCGAGGACGCCCCTGGGGCAGACCCAGGGGGATGAGAGAATCCAACTGGAACAGGGGCACATGGGTCGGACAGAGGAAATCATTTCATTTCAAACAGGACAACCACGGGGAGATACAAATCCGCCGCCAACCCTACAGGTGGTATAACATCTGACAGAAAATCTAGTGGTGAATCTATCTAATTACACCCTCACACTGGATGAACAAAAAATCCTAGAAAAGGGGTTGTCTTTTGTCCCCACTGCTAAGCCCAATCAGTTTAATCTCAAGGTAGAACTTCACCAGTTCTTTAGGAAGGTCAGGCTTAAACATTACTTCCAAAATATCCCCACACAGCCCACTTTCTCTGCCAGTGGTTTGAGACCACCGTCTAAATTTAATCCTCCCGCACACTTGAAGACACACAGAATCCTGGCCAACGAACAGGTTGTCATGCCTGACGTGAACCAGATCTTGCGACAACAAAAATACATACAGTACAACACCTCCAAGTCAGAGAAATTGGCCTTCGATACTCTCAAGAGCAACTGGGAGATAGTCATCAAGCCCGCTGATAAGGGCGGAGCCATAGTTGTACAAAATACAGAAGACTATAAAAGGGAAATCTTATCCCAACTCAACACAGAGGGCAATTATCTGAAACTAAGATGGGATACCACAAAATAAATCAGTGAAAAAATAAGAGGTATCACACAGAAAGGACTAGACAGTGGTTATATCAATAAACAAGAACATGATAACCTTAATAATGATCACCCAAGAACACCCACCATATACACCTTACCCAAAATTAATAAGCGGATGCAGGACCCCTCCCCTCGGTAGACCAATCATAAATGGGTTGCGGGTCTCTCATTGAGCCACTTTGTAAATATATAGACATATTTCTCAGACCCCTCGCTGAGGACACAGCTACTTATTTAAGGGACACTATGCACACCATTCAGCTGGTGGATGAACGCCCATATAACCCAAAAAACCAACCTTCTGGCCACTATGGATATTTCAGCATTATACACCAACATCCCTCAGGAACAAGCCCTGACATGTATCCATGACGTTGTGAATAAGCGCCCCAGACCACATCAGGTACCCACTGAATTTCTCATTGAACTAGTAGACATTGCAATGACCAGAAACTTCTTCATCTTCCAGGGAACAAACTATTTACAGACCAAAGATGTGGTAATGGGGGCCAGCTTTGCCCCCAACCTGGCAATTATATTCATGTATGAGTATGAACAGACCCATGTTCTGAGTGAGAATAACCCATATAGAGAAAAATAGATCTGTGGCGTCGCTATATCGACGACGTCCTTATCATTTGGAAAGGTAATGAGGGACAACTAAAGGCCTTCCATGCCTGGCTTAACACACAGTCCCCCGATATCCAGTTTACCATGGAATTTAATACTTTCACCATAAATTTCCTAGACATAACTATAAATGTGGAACAAGAAAGGCTATACACCAGTCTATATAGGAAGTCGAGTGACAGGAATACCTTACTCAGATACACCAGCCATCACCCTCGCAATCTCAGAGACAACCTACCCTTTGGTCAGTTTCTGAGATTGCGTAGGAATTGTGCCAAGAAGGACGAATTCTATCAGGAGTCATCCATCCCATCAGGCTTCTCAAGAGGGCACGTAAACGTGCGTGGTTCAACCACAGAGAATGCCTCCTCATGCCAAAATCTAAACAGGAAGACAGGGAACATTTGGTTTGCGTTACCACTTTCTCCACTAAGAGCAGCGCAATCAAAAAAGCAATCAACAGACACTGGCACTTGGTCCAAGACGACATGGGGGATTACCACCACCCCTACACGCTTTCAGAAAAGCGAAAAGTGGGAGAGAACATGTGGTGAAATCACTACTCCCTCAAATTGGATCCACACAGGTGGCCACCCTGTGGGGCCTTCCTCCAGTCAAGGGGCACCCTAAATGCGGACACTGTAGGGCGTGCCCTATGACAAGGGAATGTAAACTCTTTAGTCACAATGACCTCACTCACCAGTTGCAGGAACACAGTTATTGCAATACATCGGAATTACATGTCCCTGCAACTTCATGAATGTGGGCCAAACGATACAAAAGGTGAAACGCAGAATCTTGCAACACTGTAGCCGCATCCGGTGTAAGGTCCAAGGATCACCCCTAGTGGACCACTTCACCAGATTTGACCATACCCCAGAAAGCCTGAAGTGGTGGGTCATCAAGAAAGTGATACCCAACCCTAGAGGTTGGGACTTCGCCAGCACCCTTACCATCAGAGAGAGTAGATGGATACACCAGCTTGACACAGTGGTCATGGGACTCAATGATACAGAAGAGATAGGGAGACAGATAGCAATAATCAGTAACTACTAACTCTCCATCTGCACTCATTTACTCTCCGCCCAATCCTTAGGGAACTGCATCTAGAGCGGAAGGGCCCTTCCGCCCCATACAGATATGTCCATTGTGTGTCCACCACACCAACCTACTCATGGCACCACTACACTGTATAGGACCAACCCACACAACCCTCCTAATAGATCAAATACATGTGGTAACTACACACCCACAGAGCCATAGAACCTAGGGGCATATTACCAACAACTAGCGATAATTATCGCTGTGTTGGCTTAGCAGGAATATTTCTATTGCCGCCCTTTACCTGTTTCTATCGCTGAGATACCTTGCTATTAGCAAGGTTTATCTCAGGAGAGATAAAAAACAGACAAAATGCGTGAATATCGCTGTCAATACAGCGATATTCAGGCATTACTGTGACAATGCTCTTAGCCATGTTATCCACCTCTCATTGGATAACATGGCTAAGAACTGGTCAGGGCAGGCGATAGCTTTTGGAGATATTCGCGCTTAGCGCAAATATTTCCAAAACTACGCCTGTGTTGATCATAGGCGATAGCCATTTCAGCGACTGTTTTCAGTCGCTGACATTTTGGCACGCCCACTTTGCATGTCATTAGCGATAATTATCGCTGACATGCAAAGTGGGCCCCTAAATGCCCGCTATCGCCTACAAGCTGTCGCTAACTGGTGTTAGCGACAGCTTGGTAATAGGGCGATAGAATTATCGCCACATTAGCGGGAAAAAGTCCCGCTAAAGCGGCGATAATGGCCCTTGGTAATATGCCCCCTAGATAGATGGTTCTTCTAACAATGGCCTTGCCGTGCCTATCTGACCACGCAGGATACTAAAAGTGTATTCAGGCCCTTAAAATTGATTGTTAAAATTATTGTACATACATCACTGTTTTGCTTTATTTTGTTTTTCTTAATCAATGCAAACATTTTTAAACGTACGAAGATAACCTTGCACCGCCTTAAAATGTGTTGTGGAATGTACTCCATTAGACTGCTTTAACTATGGTTTAACATACTGTGATATATGTATTTTTGCAATTAACACTGCCCCGACGTTTTTGAAACATAAAAAGATAACTTTGCACTCAACACTTTGTTTTACATACTGTAACATATGCTTTTTTCACAATCAACACTGCCATCTCTATTTTTTTAAACCTAAGAAGACAACCCTACTTGCCTCAAAAACTGCTGTGTAATGGACTCCACTAGACTGTATAAATTATGCTTTGTATACTGGGCCGTTTGGTATAAATATATACCTGGGTGCATTAAGACTGGTCCGTAGTCTTTTGACACCCCCTGGTTAATAATGGGGCCGCACTGAGCCACAAGTTGGAAGTCTCGCTTCCATTTCTATCACGTACGCACACTGCGTGAGTAAACCGTGGCGCATATAATCAGAGACGTGTCAGTCAGACCCTGTCTCTATTACCACGAGGACGTTACTGGGCACCAGGTGAGCAGCCGCACCAGATTGCGCATCCCCCGGGAGGTTTGGTAATCCATGCAAGTTACCTCTGCCCCATGTCCCTAGCCCCCCTTTAGACAGCGCGCTGGGATCTCGGTGTTTGTCTTGGTCTCTAAAATAATCGGAAAATATTCGGCCAGTAATTTCATAATTTGGTCCCCCCATCGTGTGTGTAATGTTACTCTTTCTTCCCCCAATAACTCTCGGAGTCGGATGGTGGTACCAACCTCTTTATTCAGGTACATACATGCAAGGAGCGCAAAGCCTGTCCTGCGCCCAGCCTGCTCGCGCTCTGAATGCCGCGCTCCGCCTGCCGCGCCTCTACGTCAACGCACGTCACGTAGCCACGTGACGTGCCGTGCTAGCGCGCTCACTACATATCTCCCTTTTTTCCAAAGAGTTATGTGAACAAGTCCTGACTCATATCATAGTCTCTGAACCTCACTGGTGGGACCACCGCCCTGCCCCTTCTCGTCAGTCTTACCGGGGAACTGGCAGTCATTGCTTCATCACTCTGTCCACTCTCTAGCGCAGCCGCGCCAGGCACACTCCGACTGCTGTCTTCCTCCGGCTGACACTCTGCACTGGCCTCTTGATCTTCGTTACTACTTTCTCCTAAGTCCGGGTCTTCACCTCCATAGTCACTGGAGTGGTCACTGTTGCTCTCACTCTCTTCCCTGTTGTCTCTGCTTCTCCAGTTGAGTATTTTATTGCACCTGGCCATGCGATCCTGCGACCACACGTTTCCATCGCTCAGCAAGGCCGCCCGGCCCTTGATTTCCACAACTCTCAGGGGCCTGCTGTACTTACTTTCCCCTTTTTTCTGTAGAGTGGGCAGTCTTACTCTCACCCATTCCCCCTTTTCGAGGGCAGTGTCTTTTACATTCCTCCTCGCATCATAGTGTTTGG
Source organism: Lissotriton vulgaris (assembly GCF_964263255.1). Lineage (NCBI taxonomy): Eukaryota > Metazoa > Chordata > Amphibia > Caudata > Salamandridae > Lissotriton > Lissotriton vulgaris. The sequence goes on along the minus strand of NC_141695.1, from coordinate 801,077,239 downwards.
TATACACTGCTTGTGCCTTCTTCAGATTGGCTTGCACCACTGCCGGTGACCACTCACTCTTGATAACTCTGTCCTTCCATATCCTGTTGTCTTGGGTGAACGGCTCCCGGCCCCTTAATATCTGGAAAGGGCTATAGCCAGTGTTCGTGGGAGTTATCCGATACGCCCACACCATGTGCCATATCTCCGCCTCCCAGTCTTTGTTGTCTGCAATAGCCGCTTGTATCGAGCCCATCACCACTCTATTGAAGCGCTCCACCAACCCATTCCCCGCCGGGTGATATATGGATGTGTGTTTAGACGCTATTCCATTTCTTTGCATAAATTGGTTCCATCTGTCAGAGCGGAATTGGGGCCCATTGTCACTGAGGACACACTTAGGGATGCCCTCTCTCACGAAGGTCTCCGCCATGAAGCTCACTATTTTCTCAGTGTTCATTGTTTCTTCGATCTTTACTTCCGGCCATTTCGAATAACGATCCACCATTACACAAATGTATTTCTGTATACCCTGTGCATTCAGCACTGGCCCTAAAATGTCGATGGACAGTTCCTCCCACGGGTTTTGTGGAGGATCAATCTTTCCCAGGGCAGGGCGCAATGGTTTAAGCGTTTTGTCCGCGCCTTGGCACCTCAGGCACTCTCTCACGTGTCTTTCCGCTCTTATGTCCATTCCTGGCCACCAATAATTCTGCTTGGCCCTTAGTTTCAGCTTTCCCACTCCCAGGTGGCCTTCGTGTAACATGTCCATCAATCTGGGTATCATCGTTGACGGGGGTATGACTCTTTCCCCTCTGTATATAAATGTTCCCTGGTCATCCATAGATAGTTCCTCTCTCACCTCGAAGTAGGGGACAAGGCCACGCTCTAATTTGCATTTGTCCGGCCAGCCTCTCACAATGTAGTCCTTCACTTTCTCCAGATTCGGGTCTTCTTCATAAGCCGTTCTCCATTCCTGTTTGCTGATAGATACTTCGAGGTCCTCGGTGAGTGCGACCCACTCTTCCCCCGCCTCCGGGCATTCAGTACTGGGCTCCATCGCTGCCGCCCTACTCAGGTAGTCCGCCACTTTGTTCCTGTTCCCTGGAATGTGTTCAACATCATAGCGGAACTCCATTAATTTGAGCGACATTTTCGAGATCCTCGGTGTTGCTTCCGCATGTCCACTGGAGGTGAGCACTTTGAGCAGGGGCTTGTGATCGGTCCTCAACCGGAACCTTGTGCCCCACAGGAACTGCCGGAACCGGGACATGGCCCACACCACCGCCAACATTTCTTTTTCAATCACACTATATCTCTTTTCAGTGTCATTCAGGGTGCGGGATGCGAAGCATATGGTTTCGACTCTCCCCTGACCTCGGTCTTGCATGAGGACTGCCCCCAGTCCTTTATCACTTGCATCTGTGGTTAGTATGGTGCTTCCTTGGGGGTCGAACCCTTGCAGTGGAATTGCCCCTGCCACTTCTCTCTTTATCATTTTAAATTCCCGTTGGGCTTCCTCTGACCAACAGAACTCGCTGTTCTCACGGGTTGACAGCCTCATGTGGTGAGTTTTCGAGGCGAAATGTTCAATGAATTTCCCATAGTATTCCGCCATTCCCAGGAATGACCTGACTTCCTCCTTGGTAGCTGGTGATGGTGCGTCGCAGATCGCCTTTACATTTTCACTCTTGGGAGTCACACCTTGAGCACTGATTTCGTGGCCCAAGTACGTTACCTTCTCCATCCCTATCCGGCATTTGGCCCATTCCGCTGTGAGGCCCTTCCCTTCCAGGATGCCCAACACCGCCTCCAGCTTCCTGTCGTGGTCCATCCTGTCCTGGCCCATCACCAATATATCATCCTGGAAGTATTGCACTCCCTTGAGGTCCTGAAACAGCTGATGCATGAGCTTTTGAAATACTGCAGCCGCCGAGGCTAGTCCGAACGGCATGCGGCGGAATCGATAGCATCCGAAGGGAGTTATGAAGGATGTTAAGCTGCGGCTCTCTGGGTGTAACGCTATCTGGTGATACGCTGAAGTCAAGTCTATGGTGGAGTACCACTGAATACCCCTGGTGCTGGCCAGCATCTCCTCTATCCGGGGAAGAGGAAACTTCTCCACCACTATATTTTTGTTCAATTCACGTAGGTCCACGCACAAACGGACCTTCCCGTTTGGTTTCTTCACCACCACCAACGGCGATAGCCATTCAGCACAGGCTATCGGCTCAATGATCCCTCTTTTCTCCAGCTGTTGTAGTTCTTCCTTCACGTCGTCCCTTACTGCTAGCGGGATGTTTCTCACCTTGTGTGCCACCGGTACGGCTCCTTTTTTGAGTACGATCTTGTGTGCAAATCTGTCGAGTTTGCCCACTGAGCCTCCGAAGACCGTTGGGAACTTCTTCCTCCATTTATTCGTGTCCAGCGCTTCCTCCGGCTCCGTCAATAATATCTGTTCCTTGCCTCCCGGGTCCAGCTTGATGCCCAGGTCTCCTTGGTCGAGCCACCCTAGGACGGAGGGACCTTTCTCGGAGACATACAGTTTGCACCTGGCCTCTCTGCCCCTGAACTCGAAGTTCAATCTCCTGCACCCGGCCATGGGGATTCGATCACCGTTATAGGTAACGGGACGTATGTCCAGCTTGTCCAGCTCGGGGCCCAGTCGCGGAGCAAACTTCTCTTCCCACACGCTCCGGGGGATGATGGTGTAAGGCGACCCTGTGTCTGCCACCACCTGGACTTCGACGCCTCCGATCTTCATTTCCATGACGGGTTTCATCGTTCTTCCTCCGCCGGTGCCACGGCCTCGGTCGTTTATGCTTAATATTTCGTCGTAGATGCAGAGGACTGTGATCACCTCTTCCTCTGCTGCTTCTTCTGGCTCCTCCGATGCTTGGGCCACGTACTTCACTGCGTTCTTGGCTGCCTTCTTCCTGCACGCCTTTTCAAAATGGCCGATTATTCCGCAGAACGTGCATTTGGCGCGAAGCGCGGGGCACTTCCGGTCGTGCGCCTCGTGCGTCCAACTGCCGCATCTGTAGCAAGGCCGTTTGTTACTTCCGGCCTGTTTGCCAGGGTTGCCTGGGCTGTTCCGCCATTTGTCGGGACCCTTTTCTGGCTGCTTCCGTGCCTGATTATCCTTGTGGTGTTCTTCCTCGTCTACTTTGTTCACCGTCCCACTGGGCACGATCTCTTTCTTCGTAGCCGCTGCACACCTTCGTGCCAGTTCAGCCCTTTTCACTATCACCAACACGTCCTTGAGAGAGGTGTCCCCTGCGGCCCATAGCTTGTCCTGCACGCTCGTGCACGTGGTGTGCATCACCACTTGGTCTTTTATGAATTCACTTTCCCAGTTGGCATATTTGCACGATACCGCCAGTTTCTTCAACGCCGCCACATATTCTTCCACCGTTTCCCCGGGTAGTTGCTTCCTTTGCTGGAAGTTAAACCTGTCTACTGAGACGCACACTGAGGGTTTGAAGTGTTCTTCTAGGTCTTCCAGCGCATGGGCATACACGTCGTCATCCTCTGTCTCTCTCTTCTTCGGCACCAAGCTTTTGTAGATCCTTAGGCCTTCAGGGCCCAGATTCAGCAGCAGTATGCGTTTCTTTCTCGGCGGCTTGAACTTCTCCTCGCTCTCGTCTTCCATCACTTCTATGAAATTGTCTATATATTCCTTCCAGTCCTCCCATTTCATGAGCGGTTCTCCTGGTCGGGGAAGGAACTGGACTGGCGCTATCGCGTAGCCCGCTTGTGCATTCATCTTCTCCGCCCGGGCTGCGGGTAGCGTACCTTCCAGGCTTCTCGGGCTCCCTGGTGCACCGTTTCGCTCTTCCTTCTTGAGCAAGGGTGGAGGGCTGTTCCTTTCAGCCCTTTCCTGTTCGGGTGGAGTAGCCAGTGCGTATCCCGGTGGGCCGTGACCGTGGCTGGCTTCCTACCTCGGTTGGTCAGGGTTCTTCGACCGTCGCTATTTGTGCTCTCGGTGCTCTGTTCTCTTTGCTGATGGTCGCGTTGCGCTCCTTGCCGTGCCCTATGAGGATGGGGTCGCTGTGCGTACCCTCGGGCCTTCCTCGTTTCTCCTGCGCCACCACTCCGTTCCGCCGTGCTTCTCGTAGTCTGCGTGGTGGGGGTCGTGGGTCGGTATCCCACCCTCGTCGCCACTGTAATGTTACTCTTTCTTCTCTGTATAACTCTCGGAGTCGGATGGTGGTACCAACCTCTTTATTCAGGTACATACATGCAAGGAGCGCAAAGCCTGTCCTGCGCCCAGCCTGCTCGCGCTCTGAATGCCGCGCTCCGCCTGCCGCGCCTCTACGTCAACGCACGTCACGTAGCCACGTGACGTGCCGTGCTAGCGCGCTCACTACAGTGTGCAACTGTGTTTTTACTTAACCTTAACATCAGGCATGCACGCCACCCTTGCCATATTGACAACACGCTGATATTACAACTGGGCTAGGTATTTTGTGGGTTTTGCATAATCAACATAGATGGGACCATTCTGGTCCAATATCCCCACGATGTTCTTACTGGTTTTTAACTCGATTTTACCCTCACCATTAGGCATGCATTTAAAGCCTGGCTAACATGAATCTACCACGCAAGAGCAGGTTCCTTAAGGTCCATGTTCATATCACATTGCTGGGTAGCCACTGACTCCATCATTACCTATGTTTGAGCGCTACTTATCACCACCAGGGACTCACACTCGAGATATTATATAGGTTGTTTTAGTTGAAATCAAAGGTTAGATAATTCAGAAGGTTATATCGAACCTTTTTTCTATGCAGATAGTGTACAATTGAGTTGCTCAGCGGACTCACCCTGGATAGGCTTCCCACTACCTTCAAATTGAGCCAGGATACGCGACCATACTTCCGCATAGAACCACGAGCGGGTAAGCCTGACAGGTGGATGGCATTAAGATGTGCTTTAATTATAGGATGTGCGAGTCTGAATGTTGCTCTGACAGCCTTCTTTCTCCTCCAGACAAAGTACACTCAACCAGGGTTGGTTGCCCCCTACCTCCCCCCTAACCCCATCCAGAGGAGGACTCGCAGGCAAGGCTTAAACATCCTACACACCACAAGTTGACTCGAAACGTCGACAACTATATATCCCTGTACCTGGACCCATCCTCCCAATCCCTACTACGTGCCACAGATGACTACAATCTGTGATTGTACTAATCAATGTAAATAGACCATGTAAAATAGCATTGGACAGGACACCTAGATTGATACATCTGATCAATCTCACCGAATCTCTTTACTCCTTTCTTCACTCTGGGAATAATTCCCCCACCCACTTACTTTCGAGCACTCCTTCTTTTGCACGTACCCCTCTGAAGCAACTACCAAAATGTACAGTGATTCAAATCCATTGATGTAAATAAATGTGTTTTGTTACATAGGAAGCCCATGCTCTGCACATCCTTTCATGCATATTGTGAAAAAGTGTATATTGAAGTACTGTGACTTATAAGGAGCGCAAATTCATTTTTTGATCAAAATTGGGAATTGGAGATTTATTCTGAGAACGTGAATGTTTGGTTTGAGGAACATTGTTTTTATATATTTATAGATCAGACAGCAAAGGAGACAGCCTGCACTAAGATGAAAAGAATGTTTGATGTGGGCCCAGACAGATGAGTACCCGAGTTATCCATGTTTGAGGATACACTCGAGAATGTTAAAGAAATGAAGCGTGAGGCCACGTTGGAGGAATTAGTGGTGTGGCAAGAGAGCACAGCAAATTTGAATGAGAAGGGATGTTGGACTGATATGTCAGGGAAGCAGAGATGGGTGTTGCCAGATGCATATGTTCTTCCTGTAGTGATAATGCCCCATGGCCCAGCTCATATCAGTGCTAAGGATATTTGCAAGTTGTTAGACCCTGTATGGCAAAATTACAATATCTCCAAGACAGCTACCCACTTTGTGAAATACTGCATGCTGTGCATTTTGCATAATACTGGCAAGGTCACCCTTACATCACCAGGTACTTTTACACCTCCTACTTTCCCTTTTGAGGTCCTTCAGATGGACTTTATTGAAATGGACAGGGTCAATAATTTGAAATATGTTTTTGTGGTTGTTTGTGCTTCAAGTAAATGGGTTGAGGCTTACCCCATTATGGAAAATACTGCCATTGCGACTGCAAATATACTCCTGAAGGAGTTCTTTCCTTGCTTCTGCTTTCCCTATTTGATCTGGAATGATGATGGAAGTCATTTCAATGCCAACGTTATACAGCTAGTTTGCAAGGGACTACACATTAGACAAATGTTTCATGCTGCGAATCACCCCCAGTCAGCCGGTTTGTTGAGAAGTACAATGGTACTCTCAAACTGAAATTGGCAAAGATTCAGGAGACCACAGGGTTGCAGTGGCCAGATGCTTTACCACTAGCCCTTTTGTCCACAAGAGTAACTCCACATTCTAGGACAGGGCTATCACCTCATGAGGTCGTGTTCAGGCGCCCGGCGAATGTCTGGGGCATCCCACGACCTTGTAAATCTTCTGAGATTGAGTATCCTTTACTAATTGATTACCTCTACCAGTGAACTGAAAGTCTGCATTCTATATCTCAACCAATATGTGAGTGTCTACCACCTGTACCGGAGGGGCCTGGGCATGATATTCGGTGTGGTGATTATGCCTTGGCGAAGAATTTTCAGCGGAAAGGTAGTTTGGAGCATCGATGGAAGGGACAAATCCAGGTACACCTCACCACCCGAACCACCATAAAGGTCACGTCCGAAAGCACTGGATTCATACCCATCACTGCAGTAGAGTACCTCTGCCCTTACCCTAGGACCAGTGGGTGAAGGAGGGAATCGGAGACTCAGAATGGGAACAGGTCCCATGATTTGTCCTCTTTTCTGATGCCAAGTTCATGTGGACCCAAACGGATGCCGAAAACAACGAGGTGCTAAATGCGGCAACACCTCCGGAGATCAAAGCAATTGATTAGCCCCTTCCCACTTGCCCCTTTGTGCCTGAACCCCTTTTCACCGACCCTTCTGTGCCTGGAGCCACTGGGTACAATTTTTACCCCTGACGGAAGAAGAGTGCACCAAAGGAAAGGTCAGATTAGCTAGGGATAGGCTGTGCAAGTCAGGGTATACTTTGCCTATAGTACCAACAGTGTTAGTTTAGGGCGAGGTGAAATTGGTGCATTGTTCGGACATTGAACAGGATAGATCAACTGTGCTCCCCTGAAGGGGGGTGCAGTATCCTGGACGACATGGGATTGATCGCGAGCTAGGACTGAGCAGCTCCACCACCGGTGCTCAGGAGTGCTAACGTTGATGAACAATAGTAGTCTAACAGTGATGCTCAGACGGACACTGGGAACACTTGCCATTAGTTTCATTGCATTTCCTTTCTCTTGCTTTACAATGTATCTGTTTGGTCGGCCTGTTATTGAACAGGAACAGCGATTTGTACCTCCACGTCCAGTGTGGGGTTGGTCCACAAAAAGTAAAATAGTTTTTGTTTCAATAGTTGTGATTACACTAATAATTGTATTGGGAATATCCTGGTTCCTGGATGAGAAGTATCCGGTGCATTCTTTGGTTGGTACAACACTGGTCCCTCCTGAGCACATTTTTTTACTTTGGCCCCTCATAAAGGAGAGCATCGAAAGTCTTATAAGGATAATGTATTCATACAAATGCTACATCAGGCTCATAAGGTGTCATACACTACTAAATGTTGGGTTTGTGGATTACTTCCCTCAGTTACTCATAGAAGTGATAACTTGTTGTCCGTGCCACTGTCCTACGTCATTAGTTGTGAGGGTTGGGTTGCATTGCTCAGTATGGTGCGTCCTTGTTAGAAATGGAATTTCTGGCTAGCTGAGACTTACGCCAAGGCGAGGCAGAAACCACCCCTCTAGTCAGTATAAGGGAGTTAGACTTCTAAAATAACCCCTGCTCACCCCCTTGGTAGCCTGGCACAAGCAGTCAGGCTTATCTTAGAGGCAGTGTGTAAAGCATTTGCACATAACTATCAGTAATATAGTGAGAGCACTACAAAAGGACACCACACCAGCTTAGAAAAATATCCAATTTTTATATACTGAAGACATGATCAAATACGATAAAAATCCACAATCCTATACTTCAAAATCTTCACTTATCAAAATATGCTTTTAAAAATAGTTCCTTAACGTCGAAATCTCCGTCCGGGGCTATTACAGTGTCATGAAGAACAAATCCAAAAACAGTTCTGGCTGACCGCGGTGTCGCAGGCCAACTACGGTGTCGGGAAGACCCACAAACAGTACCTTTCAGAGATGCAGGGCGATGGGGCCCTTGAAGTCACTTGCATTGCAGGTCGAGCTCCTTTTTGATGGGATCCGGAACGCTGTCTCCAACAGGCATTGAGTGCTGCAGTGTGAAGCGCAGCGGTGCGGTGTGTGGTGCCCCCAGGTAGAGGTGTGAGCAGCGACTTGGGGGCGGCATCAGATGACGTCATCGGTGAGACCAGGGTCACGGTGCAAGATGGAGGCGGTGCTCGTCACGGTGCTAGCAGGTCACGGTGCGAGCAACGGCATTGTTGTTGCCGAAGTGCTATCGTTGGCTGACGAGCTGTAGTCGATGGTGCCATTGTCGGTAGGCCACGGCTGTGGTGTTATATGAGGGTGGTGCGTCGTGTCACTCACGAGCGGTGCCCCCAAACCACACTGCAGTAAGCGGTGTCGATTTCGGTGGAAAGTGGTGGCGTCAGGAAGGCCAGAGCGTTGTCGTGTAGTGAGGCGATGCAGAGTGCGGTGCCCACAGGTCACAGTGCGAGCAGCTGCTCAGTGATGGCGTCAGCAAGCGACGTCGGTGGGACCAGAGTCACGGTGTGGCGTATCGGCCGGGCCCTCTGCGGTGCCAAAGCTTAGGCATGAAGCAAGGCAGTGCACAGTGCGGTGCCCACAGGTCACGTGCGAGCAGCGGCTCAGTGATGGCGTCAGCAGGTATTGTCAGTGAGACCAGGGTCGCGGCGTTGCAGCGGTGCCCTCTGCGGTGCCTTCAGGATACAGGTTCGGTTGGGTCATCATAGACGTTGTTGAGGGGCGTCCTTCGGAGTGCAGCACAAAAGACACAGTCCCCAGTGCTGCGGGTCGAAGAACCTCCAGTCTTTGCTGTTCCAGAGACTTTGTGAACAGGGGGCAAGCTCTACCTCAAGCCCTTGGAGAGCCTCACCAATTTGGTTGCAGAAAGTCCATTCATGGCCTTTCACTGACAAAGACAGAAGCAGCCACTGCAGGTCAGCCCAGCAAAGCACCCAGCAAAGCAGTTGTTCCTTTCGCAGTTTCTCCGGCGCTTCTTCTAGGCAGTCTTCCTGTTCCAGATGAGTTCTTAAGTTCAGGGGTCTGGGACCCAGCATTTATATCTAAAAATCCTTTGATCTATCAGGCAGAGGGTGTCTGTGTCGGGTCAGAACCAGTTGGACCATCTCTGGCATGGTTTCCTGGCAGGAGGTGGAGACAGCTTTGTCAGAGGTGCAAGGAGATTCCCTCCCTCTTTCCCCATCG